>NC_091993.1:54648665-54948665 GCF_044704955.1 Pristiophorus japonicus
CAAGCCCAACAACTCGATGCTCGGCTTCAACAGCAGCCCAGGCTCTGGTGTTGTGTTCGGCCGAGCCCCCAACCCGTGACCCTGCCCGGCCGGCACTCCCCCGACCCCCGACCCATGACCCTGCCCGGCCGGCACTCCCCCGACCCCCGAACTCTGACCCTGCCCGGCCGGCACTCCCCCAACCCGTGACCCTGCCCGGCCGGCACTCCCCCGACCTCTGACCCTGCCCGGCCGGCACTCCCCCGACCCTCGACCTGTGACCCTGCCCAGCCGGCACTCCCCCGACCCGTGACCCTGCCCGGCCGGCACTCCCCGACCCCCGACCTCTGACCCTGCCCGGCCGGCACTCCCCCGACCCATGACCCTGCCCGGCCGCCACTCCCCCGACCCATGACCCTGCCTGGCTGGCACTCCCCCGACCCCCGACTCGTGACCCTGCCCGTCCGGCACTCCCCCGACCCCTGACCTGTGACCCTGCCCGGCCGGCACTCCCCCGACCCGTGACCCTGCCCGGCCGGCACTCCCCTGACCTCTGACCCTGCCGGCACTCCCCCAACCTGTGACCCTGCCCAGCCGGCACTCCCCCGACCCGTGACCCTGCCCGGCCGGCACTCCCCGACCCCCGACCTCTGACCCTGCCCGGCCGGCACTCCCCCGACCCGTGACCCTGCCCGGCCGCCACTCCCGCGACCCGTGACCCTGCCTGGCCGGCACTCCCCCGACCTGTGACCCTGCCGGCACTCCCCCGACCCGTGACCCTGCCCGGCCGGCACTCCCCTGACCTCTGACCCTGCCCGTCCGGCACTCCCCCGACCTGTGACCCTGCCCGTCCGGCACTCCCCCGACCTGTGACCCTGCCCGTCCGGCACTCCCCCGACCTGTGACCTGTGACCCTGCCCGGCCAGCACTCTCCCGACCTGTGACCTGTGACCCTGCCCAGCCAGCACTCCCCCGACCTGTGACCCTGCCCGGCCAGCACTCCCCCGACCTGTGACCTGTGACCCTGCCCGGCCGGCAGTCCCCTGACCTGGGCCTGGAGCCCGCGGGGTCAATTACCATTGTGTCGGGGTGGACAGTCACAATTTAGGTGAAAAGAACCCAGCAAAGTTATTTCAGTTCCCTCTGAAAAAATGAGACGTGCTTTTTACATTGTCTCGCTCCAAAAGCTGGTAAATTACTTTCCGAATTATTCTCAGATTTCTCAAAAGAAATCTATGCATTTGTACTTTATTTTGTTTTATTTTGCCTGACCCCAATGTCCTTTTGTGCGCCGCGCCGATTTGCTGAAGTTGACAGGTTTATTTTGGGGGTTTTTTGGCCGTCGCACCGCGCTGTAAACATGGGCGAACGGCAGGGAAACGGCCCGAGCCCGTTCTCACTCGTGTCCGCCGCAAAATGTTCAAACTGGCGCACATGGTCGTCGGCAGCGTACAAACGGCGAAAGTTGGAAACGGAGGGTTTCACGGCAAGAAACGGCACACAATCGCGGCGGAAATAGGGGCCTTGATTTAATACATCCAGTAATATGGAGGTTAGCATCAGAAGATGATTAGAATAAGTCTGCTATTTTCCTTTAGGAAAGGTAGCCCTCCTTGAGGTGGCCTGCCTATAACTCCAGTCCCACTATTACTGCTTTCAGGGCTACAAGTGATGGCCAATAAATACATCTCAGAAACAAATATAAAAAATAATGCCAGTGTGCTGTACTGGTTCAATGATTCAAGGTCACACCCCTCCTGTCAATGCGTTCAAGGTCAGGGGAATGAAGTGGGACTTGTGCAGTGTTTTTCTGTTGTCGAGGGAGTTGTTGTCTGGGAGATCTGTTGATTGCAAAAATGGTGACATTTGATTCTTTACTGGTTATGACTTTGAAGGCTAACGATGGTGGAAAGTGAGTGAGTTTGATCAGAAGCATTCAGATTAAATTGGATCCTAGTTCCTGTGTCTTTGTGGCAGGATGTTATCAGTGGGGACAATTAGTGGGAACGAGAAGGTCAATTTATCATCGTCCATAACTCACTCCTTGACAACAGCCCAGGTAATTACCCTTTCTGTACTGAGAGTACACCGAAAGTGGTGATTAACGTTTACCTTTCCATTGCTACTTTGACATTGCAGGTTGATAGATACTAAATTATACACTTAGAGCAAGGATTTCCAAGTGCTTGAATCAGTCTGTTTGGATCAGTTGTTGGAACACAAGAGTGAATGCAGTTACACAGAAATGGGATTGGTGTACTTTATTTTATGGCTTCAATACCCTTCTATGGTTTGCATAAGCTTGAGGCAGTATGTAAAACTAGGAACCTACAACTTATACTTTGATAAATTAAACTAAATTAAATTAAATAAAGTAATAATTTAGACGAGTTAAATTAATTAGTTTAAGACAAAACTAAATATAACCAAGTGAATTAATTACATAAACTTGAATGAATTCGACCTGGAAAGCAAGGTTAGATAAAGCTGGCTGTGCAGGAGGTGAGCTGCAACTGCCGCCTGTGGGAGTTGGCGGAGACCATCGCAATCTGCGGTAAGTGTCTGCAGCACGAGGAACTTCAGTTCAGAGTTACAAAACGCCCTCCCACCTTTTTCTTCCCTTTCCCAGGGCAGTTGGTAATTATTCCACCATTCACACCCCATCTCGACTCATCTTTTGTTCCCTAACTTGCGCCATTACCATCTCATTTTTGCCCATCATCCCTTTTGTCTCTCAAATCTCTCCTGCCTTCCACCCTATCACAGACCTTCCCTTTTGTTCTCTCCTCCCCTCCTCCTTTCCCTGTCCCTGCTCTTCCTGAAGAATCTGTTATATCTCGAACTTCTCCAGTTCTGACGAAGGGTCACCGACCCAAAACGTTAACTCTGTTTCTTCCCACAGATGCTGCCTGACCTGCTGAGATTTCCAGCATTTTCTGTTTTTATTTCAGCTCAGCGTTGTTGAGTTGGAGTCCGAGGTGCAGACATTGCGGGGCATCAGGGAGGGGGAGAGTTACCTGGACACTTTGATGCAGGAGGCAGTCACGCCCCTCAGGTTAGGTTGTGGTTTAGGTTTGTTTGGTGGTCTGGGACAGGTGGATGTGAATGTGAGTCAGGCAGGTAAGGGGACCACTGCTACAGTAGGTACAAAGTATTCACCACCGGTGTGGATGAGAACAAAGTCTGCAGGGAGGATGGGCACCCTGGTACAGGAAGTCATTCAAGTTGGGGGTATTGAAACAGAATGAGGTAGTGCTAGGGGACAGTATAGTCCGGGGGACAGATACTGTTCTCTGCAGCCACGACAGGGAGTTGCGGAGGTTGTGTTGCCTGCTCAGTGCCAGGGTTAAGGACATCTCCTCGTGGCTGGAGAAGGAGGGGAGGATCCAGTTATCGCGGCCCACGTATGAACAAATAACATAGATAGAACTAGGAATGAGGTTCTGCTGAGGGAGTTTGAGGAGCTAGGGTACAAATTAAAAAGCAGAACCACAAAATCAATCATCTCTGGTTTACTACCTGAGCCACACGCAAATTGTCATAGGGTCAAGCAGATTGGCGAGTTAAAGACATGGTTCAGAGAGTGGTGTGGGAGGTTGGGGGTTCAGTTCATGGGGGTCTTCTGACTGTCAGTTGCAGCGATGTGCCATATCTTTATATCCTCTAACTTTCGCTTATTCACCCTGACATAATCCCATACCCTCTGCACTGTCACAATATGTTCCACATTAAATGCTCTCAAAACTCTTGGAGGGCATCGTCACTGAGCCTTTACCATCTTTCGCCACTGGCACCAGTACTGGGGAAAGAGGGAGCTGTTCTGTCAGGACGGGCTCCAGTTAAACCGGGCTGGGACCAATGTTCTGGCGAATCGATTAACTAGGGCAGAAGATAAGGCTTTAAACTAATAATGAGGAGGGCAGGTTCAGGTAAGGGGTAATTTATAGTCTGAAGAGAAAAGTCAAGGTTGCAGAGCACAGAAGTGACCTGGGTAAAATCAGATTGTGTCTGGAAGGGACAGAGAGTTTAATAACGGTAATAGGGCATTCGTGACTAAGTTCACATCAGGGAAAAATAGAGAAAAGTTAAAATTAAAGGCACTACAACAACAACAACCTGTATTTATATAGTGAAACATCCCAAGGCGCTTCACAGGAGTATTATAAGACAAAAATTTGACACTGAGCCACATAAGAAGAAATTATGGCAGAAGAAGGTAGGTTTTAAGGAGTGTCTTAAGGGAGGAAAGAGAGGTCGAGAGATGGAGAGGTTTAGGGAGAGAGTTCCAGAGCTTGGGGCCCAGGCAACAGAAGGCACGGCCACCAATGGTTGAGCGATTATAATCAGGGATGCTCAGGAGGGCAGAATTAGAGGAGTGCAGACATCTCGTGGGGTTGTGGGTCTGGAGGAGATTACAGAGATAGGGAGGGGCGAGGCCATGGAGGGGTTTATAAACAAAGATGAGAATTTTGAAATCGAGGCGTTGTTTAACCGGGAGCCAATGTAGGTCAGCGAGCACAGGTCAGCGGGACTTGGTGCGATTTAGGACACGGGGCAGCCGAGTTTTGGATCACCCCTAGTTTATGTAGGGTAGAATGTGGGAGGCCAGCCAGAAGTGTGTTGGAATAGTCAGGTCTGGAGGTAACAAAGGCATGGATAAGAACATAAGAAATAAAAGCAGTAGTAGGCCATTCGGCCCCTCGGGTCGAATTTGGTGGAAGTTGCGCCCGCAGCCGCCGCGGTCCCGCCGGAAATGTCGTTTTTGGGCCGGAACTGCCTGTCTGTCGCCCACGTTCCGCCCGGCGGGAGATTGGTCATGGAGGTTCTGCCGGCGTGACGTCATGCCACCCGCGCCGGAGGCTGGAAATCCAGCATTTCCCTCAGGGATGCTGGCCTCAGATCGCCCTGCCGCCCGCCAGAAGGACCGCTGGCAAAAAGCTGGTGTGAGCTGGCGGTGAGTCGGGCGGCGGGGAGAATGGTTCAGCGGCCTGCAGTGCTGCACATCCCGGGTATCCTGCACATGCTGCAGCATTAACGCGGCACTGTTAGCAGAAACCTTGCTGGATGTTGTTTTATTTTATTGGTGATGCTTTTGTTTAAGTGGTATGTGATAAAAGCAACTACAATGTGTGCAAGCTCATGGTAACCATTTTTGTCACCTTGCTGAAACACCTTCATTTAGAACCACAATGGCCAAGACCAAATAATGCTCAGTAACAGAAAAGTATGCAGCACGTCACATTTCATAAAGCCAAGCTCAGTAATTAATTCTGTGACACAGTCATTGTAAGAGTTCTCAGAGAAGAACTAGAGATAACATAGAAGGTCAGAGGCACAGACTTAGAATGATCTATTGTAAGCCTGAGGCAGCTGCAGACTCTCTCAACATTTGTATGGGAAGGACAGGGTATAAAGTTACGGCTATTCGACTTTTGGAGCAGCGCTAATACAGAGGAATCTGAGGAGGGACTACGATCAAGAGAACACAGCAAGAGACAAGCTCCGCGAAGACTCAGTGGCCTACCGTTGAATTTCAATGAAGAAACTGTCACTATCGCCCTGTTGTATATTATTTCTTTGTACTGCAAGGAAACTACTGAATAAAATCTGTTCTGCTTAATCACAAAAGACCTGTAACCAGCGTGCTTTGTTGTGGTCACGGACCTTGAAGGGAAGTTGTGGTGGACGAAGCGGCAATGAGTAGTGAAAGATGGTAAAGGCTCAGTGGAGATGCCCTCCAAGAGTTTTGAGAGTAGATGGTATGGGATTATGTCAGGGTGAATAAGCGAAAGTTCGAGGATGTAAAAAAATGGCACATCGCTGCAACTGACAGTCAGAAGAGCATCACATGAGGTATGGAAGACAGGAAAATACATTTAATGCACTGCAATGTAACTGATTAACATGACATCTCAGGGGTGGCACTCCGACATGTTTGGCCTCAGAAAAAGAGGGTGCCACGTGCTAATGAGTACAAGAATAGAAGGATAGAGAGATGAACATGTGGCTGGAAAGTTGGTGTAGCAGGGAAGGCTTTAAATTCTTGAAGCATTGGGACCGCTTCTGGGGGAGCTGGGACCTGTACAAACCGGACAGGTTGCACCTCAACAGCGCCGGGACCAATATCCTCGCGGGGAGTTTTGCTAGTGCTGTTGGGGAGAGTTTAACCTAGCTTGGCAGGGGGATGGGAACTTGAGAACAAATTCAAAAGGGAAGGAAGTAAAGCAGAAATTGGATAGCAAGAATCTAGAAAGCATATCTGTAAGAGAGAGGAAACAGGGCTTAGTATGTAGTAAGCAAGGAGGTCTTCCTATGCTGAGTGGTATATATTTTAATGCAAGGAGTATAGCGAATAAGGCAGATGACCTAAGGCCACAGGTAGACACTTGGGAGTATGACATTATAGCCATTACAGAAACATGGCTGAAAGAGGGGCAGGTTTGGCAGATTAATATTCCTGGCTACAGGATTTTTAGACAAGATAGAGAGGGGGGTAAAAGCGGGGGGGGGTTGCGGTACTGATTAAAGAAAATATTACAGCGGTGAGGAGGGATGATATGTTAGAGGGATCATCAAATGAGGCCACATGGGTCGAATTGAAAAATAAAAAAGGGGTGATCACACTGCTGGGCATGTATTATAGACCCTCAAACAGTGGGAGGGAGATAGAGGAGCAAATATGTAGGCAAATTGCTGTGAAGTCTAAAAACCATAGAGTAGTAATAGTAGGGGATTTTAACTATCCAAATATTGATTGGGACAAATTTAGTGTGAAGGGTATAGAGGGTGCGGAATTCTTAAAATGCATTCAAGAGAACGTTTTTAGTCAGTATGTAGCAAGCCCAACACGAGAGGGGCGGTCTTGGATTTAGTTTTGGGGAATGAGGCTGGGCAGGTTGAAGGGGTATTAGTGGGGGAGCATTTGGGTGCCAGTGACCATAATTCAGTCAGATTCAAATTGGTTATGGATAAGGACAAGAATAGGCCTGGAATAAAAGTTCCAAATTGGGGAAAAGCTAATTTTGCTAAGTTAAGGAGTTATTTGGCCATAGTGGACTGGAAACAGCAACTTGTAGGTAAATCAGTGTCGGAACAGTGGGAGGCATTCAAGGAGGAGATCCAGAGGGCTCAGGCCAAACATGTGCCCTTAAAGAAAAAGGATGGGAATAATAATTCTAGAGACCCCTGGATGTCTAGGGACTTACAGGGGATGATTAAGAGAAAAAGGGACGCTTACGTCACGTATCAACGGCTAAATACATTAGAATCTTTAGTGAAATATAGAAAGCTAAGAGGTAAAATTAAAAAGGATATTAGGAATGCGAAGAGAGAGCACGAGAAATTCTTGGCCAGTAAAATTGAGGAAAACCCTAAGATGTTCTATAAATATATGAAGAGTAAGAGGGTAACTAAAGAAAGCGTAGAGCCTATTAGAGACCATGAGGGTAATCTTTGTGTGGAGACGGAAGATGTTGGTAGAATTCTTACTGAATACTTTGCATCTGTTTTCACAAAGGAAAGGGGTAATGCAGATGCAGCTATAGAGGAGGTGTGTGATATTCTGGATGAAATAAATATAGTAAGAGAGGAAGTATAAAGGGGTTTAGCAGCTTTGAATGTGGATAATCCCCCAGGTCTGGATGAAATGCATCCCAGGCTGTTGAGTGAAGCAAAAGAGGAAATAGCAGAGGCCTTGACCATCATTTTCCAGTCCTCTTTGGATCTGGGCATGGTGCAGGAGGATTGGAGGACTGCTAATGTGGTACCCTTGTTTAAGAAGGGAAAAAGGGATAGGCCGAGTAATTACAGGCCTGTCAGCCTAACCTCAGTGGTGGGAAAATTATTGGAAAAATCCTGAAAGACAGGATAAATCTGCATTTGGAAAGGCAAGGATTAATTAGGAAGCGTCAGCAGGAATTTGTTAACGGAAGATCGTGTTTGATTAACCTGATTGAATTTTTTGAGGAGGTAACCAAGAGGGTCGATGAGGGTAGTGCGTATGATGTAGTATATATGGACTTTAGCAAGGCTTTTGATAAGGTCCCACATGGTAGACTGGTCATGAAGGTTAAAGCCCATGGGATCCAGGGCAAAGTGGCAAGTTGGATCCAAAATTGGCTTGGAGGTAGGAAGCAAAGGGTAATGATTGATGGATGTTTTTGTGACTGGAAGGATGTTTCCAGTGGGGTTCCGCAGGGCTCAGTACTGGGTCCCTTGCTTTTTGTGGTATATATCAACGATTTAGATTTGAATATAGGGAGTATGATTAAGACGTTTGCAGACAACACTAAAATTGTCTGTGTGGTTGATAATGAAGAGGAAAGTCATGGGCTGCAGGAGGATATCAATCTACTGGTCAGGTGGGCAGAACAGTGGCAAATGGAATTTAATTCAGAGAAGTGTGAGGTGATGCACTTTGGGAGGGCTAATAAGGAACATGTATACACATTAAACGGTAGGCCACTTAATAGTGTAGATGAACAAAGGGACCTTGGAGTGCTTGACCACAGATCCCTGAAAGTAGCAGGCCAGGTGGATAAGGTGGTTAAGAAGGCATATGGAATGCTTGCCTTTATTGGCTGAGGCACAGAATATAAGAGCAGGGAGATTATGCTTAAATTGTATAATACTTTGGTTAGGCCACAGCTGGAGTACTGTGTGCAGTTCTGGTTGCCGTATTATAGGAAGGACGTGATTGTACTAGAGAGGGTGCAGAGGAGATTTACTGGGATGCTGCCTGGAATCTTAGTTATGAGGACAGATTGGATAGGCTGCATTTGGAACATTGGAACAGAGGAGATTGAGAGGAGACCTCATTGAGGTGTACAAAATATTGAGGGGTCTGGATATAGTGGATAGTAAGGATCTAGTTCCATTGGTGGAGGGGTCTATTACGAGGGGGCATAGTTTTAAGGTAGTTGGTGGAAGGTTTAGGGGGGATTTGAGGGTGGACTTCTTTACGGTTGTGGGGATCTGGAACTCGCTGCCTGGAAGAGTGGTGGATGCAGAAACCCTCATCACTTTTAAGGGATGGTTGGATGGGCACTTAAAGTGCAGTAACCTGCAGGGTTACGGACCTAGAGCTGATAATTGGGATTAGACTGGATGACCTTTTGTTGATCGGTGCAGATATAATGGTAAGTACTGCAGGGAATAGAATACGGCCAGGGTGATCTCCTGGACTGGATGGGTCGGAGAGAAATTTTCCCAGATTTTTTCTCCCTAAATTTGCCTGGGTTTTTATCTGTTTTTTGCCTCTCCAAGGAGATCTCTTGACTCCGGTTGGGGTGGAGTGTAGAATGTTTCAGTATAAGGGGTGTTTCAGTTGTGTGAGGCGGACTGGTTGAGCTGGGTGCTCTTTGCCTTTCCGTCATTGTTCATAGGTTTATATGTAACCTTTAGGGCTGCTGACCAAGGGCCGTGCGGCTCTTTGGCGGCCGGCGCAGACACGATGGGCCGAAATGGCCTCCTTCTGCGCTGTAAATTTCTATGTTTCTATGTTTCTATGTGCAAGCATTAAGGTCTGCCGTGCAAGTAGTTCAAGTGAGTGTCATTGAATGGCAGGCTTCCTGCATTGGTGAGCCTTTGTTGTCATGTCGCGATGGTCTGATGACAGGACCCATTATACAGTGCAGTCATACGTGGATGGCAAGATATTCCTGATAAAGCTGATTACCACAACGCACCACACACAACGTCAAAATGTGACACTGACCAGGAGAGGGTGAACAATGAGACACTGACCAGGAGAGGGTGAACAATGAGACACTGACCAGGAGAGGGTGAACAATGATACTGACCAGGAGAGGATGAACAATGAGACTGACCAGGAGAGGGTGAACAATAAGACACTGACCAGGAGAGGGTGAACAATGAGACACTGACCAGGAGAGGGTGAACAATGACACTGACCAGGAGAGGGTGAACAATGATACTGACCAGGAGAGGGTGCAGAATGATACTGACCAGGAAAGGGTGAACAATGAGACACTGACCAGGAGAGGGTGAACAATGAGACACTGACCAGGAGAGTGTGAACAATGAGACTGACCAGGAGAGGGTGAACAATGAGACACTGACCAGGAGAGGGTGAACAATGAGACACTGACCAGGAGAGGGTGAACAATGACACTGACTAGGAGAGGGTGAACAATGAGACACTGACCAGGAGAGGGTGAACAATGAGACTGACCAGGAGAGGGTGAACAATGAGACACTGACCAGGAGAGGGTGAACAATGAGACACTGACCAGGAGGGGGTGAACAATGAGACACTGACCAGGAGAAGGTGAACAATGACACTGACCAGGAGGGGGTAAACAATGAGACACTGACCAGGAGAGGGTGAACAATGAGACTGACCAGGAGAGGGTGAACAATGAGACACTGACCAGGAGAGGGTGAACAATGACACTGACGAGGAGAGGGTGAACAATGAGACACTGACCAGGAGAGGGTGAACAATGAGACACTGACCAGGAGAGGGTGAACAATGAGACACTGACCAGGAGAGGGTGGACAATGAGACACTGACCAGGAGGGGGTGAACAATGAAACACTGACCAGGAGAGGGTGGACAATGAGACACTGACCAGGAGTTGGTGAACAATGAGACACTGACCAGGAGAGGGTGAACAATGAGATTGACCAGGAGAGAGTGAACAATGAGACTGACCAGGAGAGGGTGAACAATGAGACTGACCAGGAGAGGGTGAACAATGATACTGACCAGGAGAGGGTGAACAATGATACTGACCAGGAGAGGGTGCAGAATGATACTGACCAGGAGAGGGTGAACAATGAGACACTGACCAGGAGAGGGTGAACAATGAGACTGACCAGGAGAGGGTGAACAATGAGACACTGACCAGGAGAGGGTGAACAATGATACTGACCAGGAGAGGGTTCAGAATGAGACTGACCAGGAGAGGGTGAACAATGATACTGACCAGGAGAGGGTGAACAATGATACTGACCAGGAGAGGGTGCAGAATGATACTGACCAGGAGAGGGTGAACAATGAGACACTGACCAGGAGAGGGTGAACAATGAGACTGACCAGGAGAGGGTGAACAATGAGACACTGACCAGGAGAGGGTGAACAATGATACTGACCAGGAGAGGGTTCAGAATGATACTGACCAGGAGAGGGTGAACAATGAGACACTGACCAGGAGAGGGTGAACAATGAGACTGACCAGGAGAGGGTGAACAATGAGACACTGACCAGGAGAGGGTGAACAATGAGACACTGACCAGGAGAGGGTGAACAATGAGACTGACCAGGAGAGGGTGAACAATGCGACACTGACCAGGAGAGGGTGAACAATGAGACACTGACCAGGAGAGGGTGAACAAAGAGACTGACCAGGAGAGGGTGAACAATGAGACACTGACCAGGAGAGGGTGAACAATGAGACTGACCAGGAGAGGGTGAACAATGAGACACTGACCAGGAGAGGGTGAACAATGAGACACTGACCAGGAGGGGGTGAACAATGAGACACTGACCAGGAGAGGGTGAACAATGAGACACTGACCAGGAGAGGGTGAACAATGAGACACTGACCAGGAGAGGGTGAACAATGAGACACTGACCAGGAGGGGGTGAACAATGAGACACTGACCAGGAGAGGGTGAACAATGAGACACTGACCAGGAGAGCGTCCATAGGAATTCGACTTCTGGTGTCATGAAGACGCAATTCGAGCGTTTCAATCTGTGTCCCAATTCGTCCAGATGATGTAGAACCTCTTCCAGGTTGTTCAGATGTTCAACGGAGTCATGACCTATGACCAGTATGTCAACTTGAAACACGACAGTTCTGGGGATGGAGTTCAATAGACTCTCTATGTTCCTCTGAAATATGGCTGCAGCCGAGCGAATTCCAAAAGAGCATCTGTTGCAGATAAAAAGTCCTTTATGAGTGTTGATGCATGTAAGTTTCTTCGATGTGTCGACCAGCTCCTGTGTCATGTAGGCTGATGTCAGATCCAGTTTTGTGAATGACTTCCCACTGGCTCGTGTTGCAAACTGGTCATCGGCCTTCAGTAATGGGTATTGATTCTGTTTCAAAACTCGGTTGATCGTAACCTTCACAAATCCTGACAGTACCATCACTTTTCAGCACGGGAACAATGGGGCTGGCCCATTCGTTAAATTCGACCGGTGATATGATCCCTTCACGCTGGAGTCTGTCCAGTTCGATTTCGACCCTCTCCCTCATCATGTACAGATCTGCCCGAGCTTTATGATGGACGGGTCTTGCATCCGAGTCCACGTGGATCTGCACCTTGGCTCCCGTGAAATTGCCGATGCTTGGTTCAAATAGTGAGGGGAACTTGCTCAGCACTTGAGCACATGGAGTATTATCCTCCGACGACAACGCTTTGATATCATTCCAATTCCATTTGATTTTTTCTAACCAGTTTCTGCCGAACAGCGTTGGACCATTGCCTGGAACAATCCATAATGGTAAATCGTGAACCGCACCATCATACGACACCTTGATTACTGCACTGCCAATCACCGTTTTGAGTTCTTTAGTGTACGTACGCAACTTGGCATTGACTGGACTCAGCTTAGGCCTCACAGCCTTAGTATCCCACAGCCTGTCGAATGCCCTCTGGCTCATTATTGATTGACCTGTTTCCAATTCCATCGATCCCGGCACACCATTAAGTTTTACATTAATCATTTTATCGGTTAGCTCTTTGTTAGGAACGAATACAGTCCATACACTTCCTCCTCTGGTATCTCGGATTGCATATCCGGATCCGCGCTAGACTGGTCATCATCCTCCTTGTGATGTGTCGCAGCACACTTGCTCAGTTGTGGACACATGCGCTGGAGATGCCCCAGTCTCGAACAGCCTTTACAAATATACTGTTTAAACTGACACTGATGATGCCGATGATTGCCCCCACAATGCCAACATGGTGATATCGGATTTATTCCCGTTTCGCGTATGCAGTCGGGTAGGCCCTGCCATATGCAGCTTTGCCAAACGACGATACTATCTTGTTTACAGTACTTGCCGAGTTCCGATTTTTCAATGATATCTGCTTTAAGCTTTTGTCGGTCGTCATGCATGATTGGGCAATCGTGATGGCCTTGCTCAAATCCAGCGTCTCCGCTGCCAGTAGCTTACGCAGGATCATCTCATGGTTGATGCCAATTACAAAGAAGTCCCGCAGCATGTCTGCCAATGCAGTTTTGAACTCACATGGTCCAGTTAGACATCTTGGGTCGTCACCGAATTCTGATACATCCTGGCCCTCAGAACGAACGTGCGTATAGAATCGATATCTTGAGATGATGATGCCTTCATCTGGCTTGAGATGGTCATGATGACAATGTTCCATATTCCCTCTCCATTGGACTTAAGGGCGAGAGGAGATTCTTTATGAGTCCATAGATTTTCAGACCGCAAACCGTGAGGAGGACCGCCCGACGCCGAACTGCGTCTGCCTCTTTCTCCATTTTGTTGGTCATGAAGTACTGGTTCAAGCGCGCTACAATGTCTGCCCAATCTTCTCGCTCCACGAATCGCTCCAGAATTCCAATTGTGCTCATTTTTGCATGCGAAGATTCTTGTTACCTCGTCGCCAAATGTTGTGTATGCAATAACTCAATAGACTGAATACTGTAAACTCCGAACAAGTACAAACCTGGCTCTACTTTATTAGGGCACAAAGTGATTACAAGATGGCTGGCCTTTTATACCTAGGCAGCACACATGTGCACACAGCCCAATGATCTCTGACAATGGTGCCACCTGGTGGCTAGTAAACCCAAGCATACATGCATGACAATTATTTAAATGGAGAAAGATTGCAAAGTGCCACAGTACAGTGGGACCTGGGGGTACTTGTACATGAAATGCAAAAGGATCGTATGCAGGTACAGCAAGTGATCAGGAAGGCCAATGTCATCTTGGCCTTTATTGCAAAGGGGATGGAGTATAAAAGCAGGGAAATCTTGCTGCAGCTATATAAGGTATTGGTGAGGCCACACCTGGAATACTGCGTGCAGTTTTGGTTTCCATATTTACGAAAGGGTATACTTGCTTTGGAGCCAGTTCAGAGAAGGTTCACGAGGTTGACTTATGAGGAAAGGTTGAGTAGGTTGGGCCTCTACTCATTGGAATTCAGAAGAATGAGAGGTGATCTTATCGAAATGTATAAGATTATGAGGGGGCTTGACAAGGTGGATGCAGAGAGGATGTTTCCACTGATGGGGAAGGCGAGAACTAGAGGGCATGATCTTAGAATAAGGGGCCGCCCATTTAAAACAGAGATGAGGAGAAATTTCTTCTCTCAGAGGGTTGTAAATCTGTGGAATTCGCTGCCTCGGAGAGCTGTGGAAGCTGGGACATTGAATAAATTTAAGACAGAAATAGACAGTTTCTTAAACGATAAGTGGATAAGGGGTTATGGGGAGCGGGTGGGGAAATGGAGCTGAGTCCATGATCAGATCAGCCGTGATCGTATTGAATGGCGGAGCAGGCTCAAGGGGCTTATGGCCTGCTCCTGTTCCTATTTCTTATGTTCTTAAGGTGGAGGTTACACCTTCTTCTGGAAAGGGAAACCAGAGGACGAACACCGTCCAAATGAGCTGGTCGACCGCCTCAAAGACTTCCCCTGTGGGATTAACGAAAGCCTGATGACTCTTCGGCTCACCCTGTCCCGGAATCAATGCTCCACAGTCATCAGTGCGTATGTCCCAACACTCGATGCAACGGTTGAGACCAAAGCGGATTTTTACTCCAACTTCGAAAAATCCTTGTCCCGTGTCCCCGCGGGCGATAAACTGATCCTCCTCAGTGACTTCAATGCCAGAGTCGGCAAAGACACAGCCCTCTCGCGAGGCGTGATTGCAGAAAGGGGGTCGGGAAAGCCAACTCCAGCGGTACCCTACTCCTGTCAAAATGTCTACAACATGAACTTCTCATCACCAGCACCAGAGGGACAAACACAAGGCATCGTGGCAACACCCTCGCTCCAAACACTGGCGCCTGCTCGATTATGTCATCGTCCGAGCCAGGGATCGCAAGGATGTGCGCATCACCATGACAGGAGCTGACGACTGCTGGACAGACCACCGCCTAATCCGATCCATCATTGACATCAACATAGCCCCAAAGCGGAGGGGGCAGCAGAAGCAGTGCCGCAAAAAAGTCAATGCCGGGGCACTTAAAAACCCAGCTAAGAGAGCCCTTTACAGTCAGCGCCTCACAGCTAACCTGGCGTGCCTTGATGACCCTGAGATGCAGAATGCCCACAGCGCTTGGTCTGCCCTCCAGGCCTCTATAAACAGTGCCTGCAAAGAGATGCTCGGTCACTCAACCAGAAAACACCAAGACTGGTTT
Organism: Pristiophorus japonicus; assembly: GCF_044704955.1. Lineage (NCBI taxonomy): Eukaryota > Metazoa > Chordata > Chondrichthyes > Pristiophoridae > Pristiophorus > Pristiophorus japonicus. The sequence continues at coordinate 54,664,015 of NC_091993.1, forward strand.
TATGAGAATGATCAGGAGATTCAAGAGCTAATAGATCGCAAGCACAGGGCATTTCTGAGCCTTAAACACAAACCCAACTCGAGAGCAGCAAAGCAGCATTACAGGCGGCTCAAGGCTGAGGTCTAACAAAAAACCTGGGAGCTAAAGAACGGATGGTGGATGGAGAAAGCACAGGATATACAGCAGCTGGACAACAGCCATGATGTGCGAGGATTCTTCATCACAGTCAAGGCCACCTACGGTCCAAACTCCCAAGGCCCCACCCCACTGCTGGCCAAGAACGGGGAAACACTTATCAAGGACACCAAGGCAGTCAGGGCCCGCTGGAAGGAGCACTTCGAAGATCTCCTCAATCGAGACTCTACCTTTGACTCGAGTGTTCTCGACTCCATCCCGCAGCATGCGACCTGCCACCACCTCAGTGAAACCCCAACGCTTCACGAGGTAGGAAAAGCCATAAGACAGCTCCAGAACAACAAGGCTACGGGAGCGGATGGAATTCCTGCTGAGGCACTGAAGTATGGTGGCAAGGGACTGTTGGCGTAGATACATGATCTCATCTCTCTCATCTGGAGGGAGGAGAGCATGCCTGGAGATCTTAGAGATGCAGTGATCGTGACCATCTTTAAAAAAGGGGACAAGTCCAACTGCTATCAGCCACTGGGAAAGTCGTCGCTAGAGTCCTCCTCAACCGTCTTCTCCCTGTGGCTGAGGAGCTCCTCCCGGAGTCGCAGTGCGGATTTCGTCCCCTACGAGGCATAACGGACATGTGTGACACTACCACCATGCTAAATGGGATAGATTCAGAACAGATCTAGCAGCTCAAAACTGGGCATCCATGAGGTGATATGGGCCATTAGCAGCAGAATTGTATCACACCACAATCATGGGCCGGCATATCCCTCACTTTACACATCAAGCCAGTGGACCAACCCTGGTTCAATGAAGAGTGTAGTAGAACATGCCAGGAACAGCACCAAGTGTACCTAAAAATGAGGTACAAACCTGGGGCACCTGCAACACAGGACTAAACAGTGAATCATAGAATCATAGAAATTTACAGCACAGAAGGAGCCATTCAGCCCATTGAGTCCATGCCGGCCGACAAAGAGCTATCCAGCTGAATCGCACTTTCCAGCTCTTGGTCCTTTAGGTTATGGCATATCACGTACATATCCAAGTACTTTTTACTTGCGATGAGGGTTTCTGCCTCTACCACCCTTTCAGACAGTGAGTTCCAGACCCCCACAACCCTCTAGGTGAATACATTTTTCCTCAAATCCCCTCTATCGCCCAGCCTATTCCTGTAATGTGGTGACCAGAACTGCACGCATAATTCCAGTGGCCTAACCAGTGTTTTATACAGTTCAAGCTTCTATGCCTTAGCTAATAAAGGCAAGTATCCCGTATGCCTTCTTAACCACCTTATCTACCTGTCCTGTTCAGGGATCTGTGGACCTGCACTCCAAGATCTGTCTGTTCCACTACACTTCTCAGTGTCCTACCATTTAATGTGTATTCCCTTGCCTTGTTAGCCCTCCCCAAATGCATTACCTCACACTTCACCAGATTGAATTCCATTTGCCACTGTTCTGCTCACCTGACCAGTTCATTGATATCTTCCTGCAGTCTACAGCTTTCTTCTTCATTATCAACCACACAACCGATTTTAGTATCATCTGCAAAGTTCTTAATTATATCCCCAACATTCTAGTCTAAATCATTGATATATACCACAAAAAGCAAGGGACCCAGTACTGAGACCTGCAGAACCCCATTGGATACAGCCTTCCAGTGACAAAAACACCCATCAACCATTACCCTTTGCTTCCTGCCTCTGAGCCAATTTTGGATCCAACTTGCCACTTTGCCCTGGATTTCATGACCAGTCTGCCATGTGGGACCTTGTCAAAAGCCTTGCTAAAATCCATATACACTACATCATACGCACTGCCCTCATCGACCCTCCTTGTTACCTCCTCAAAAAATTAAATCAAGTTAGTTGGACACAACCTTCCCTTAACAAATCCATGCTGACTGTCCTTGATTAATGCATGTCTTTCTAAATGAAGATTTATCCTGTCCCTCAGAAGTAAATGAATTGACGGCACAAATCATTACAAATGGGTATGATTTGGTGGCCATTACAGAAACGTGGTTGCAGGGTGGCCAAGACTGGGAATTAAACATCCAGGGGTATCTGACGATTCAGAAAGATAGACAAGAAGGGAAAGGAGGTGGGGTAGCTCTGTTAATAAAAGATGATATCAGGGCAATTGTGAGAGACGATATTGGCTCTAATGAACAAAATGTTGAATCATTGTGGGTGGAGATTAGAGATAGTAAGGGGAAAAAGTCACTGGTGGGTGCAGTTTATAGGCCCCCAAATAATAACTTCACGGTGGGGAGGGCAATAATCAAGGGAATAATGGAGGCATGTGAAAAAGGAACGGCAGTAATCATGGGGGATTTTAACCTACATATCGATTGGTCAAATCAAATCGCACGGGGTAGCCTTGAGGAGAAATTCATAGAATGCATACGGGATTGTTTCTTAGAACAGTATGTTACAGAACCTACAAGGCTGCAAGCTATCTTAGATCTAGTCCTGTATAATGAGACAGGAATAATAAACGATCTCCTCATAAAAGATCCTCTCAGAATGAGTGATCACAATATGGTTGAATTTGTAATACAGATTGAGGATGAGGAAGTAGTGTCTCAAATGAGTGTACTATGCTTAAACAAAGGGGACTATATTGGGATGAGGACAGAGTTGGCTAAAGTAGACTGGAAACACAGACTAAACGGTGGCACAATTGAGGAACAGTGGAGGACTTTTAAGGAGCTCTTTCATAGTGCTCAAAAAAATATATATTCCAGTGAAAAAGAAGGGCGGTAAGGGAAGGGATAACCAGCTGTGGATAACCAAGGAAATAAAGGAGAGTATCAAATTAAAAACCAATGCGTATAAGGTGGCCAAGGATAGTGGGAAATTAGAAGATTGGGAAATTTTAAACGACAGCAAAGAATGACTAAGAAAGCAATAAAGAAAGGAAAGATAGATTACGAAGGTAAACTTGTGCAAAACATCAAAACGGATAGTAAAAGCTTTTACAGATAAATATAAAACGGAAAAGAGTGACGAAAGTAAATGTTGGTCCCTTAGAAGATGAGAAGGGGGATTTAATAATGGGAAATGTGGAAATGGCTGAGACCGTAAACAATTATTTTGCTTCGGTCTTCACAGTGGAAGACAGAAAAACCATGCCAAAAATTGCTGGTCACAGGAATGTGGGAAGGGAGGACCTTGAGACAATCACTATCAGTAAGGGGGTAGTGCTGGACAGGCTAATGGGACTCAAGGTAGACAAGTCCCCTGGTCCTGATGAAATGCATCCCAGGGTATTAAAAGAGATGGCGGAAGTTATAGCAGATGCATTCGTTATAATCTACCAAAATTCTCCAGACTCTGGGGAGGTACCTGCGGTTTGGAAAGCAGCTAATGTAACACCTCTGTTTATAAAAGGGGGCAGACAAAAGGCAGGTAACTTTAGGCCGGTAAGTTTAACATCTGTAGTGGGGAAAATGCTTGAAGCTATCATTAAGGAAGAAATAGCGGGACATCTAGATAGGAATAGTGCAATCAAGCAGACACAACATGGATTCATGAAGGGGAAATCATGTTTAACTAATTTACTGAATTCTTTGAGGATATAACGAGCATGGTGGATAGAGATGTACCGATGGATGTGGTGTATTTAGATTTCCAAAAGGCATTCGATAAGGTTACTGCAGAAGATAAAGGTACGCGGAGTCAGAGGAAATGTATTAACATGGATCGAGAATTGGCTGGCTAACAGAAAGCAGAGAGTCGGGATAAATAGGTCCTTTTCGGGTTGGAAATCAGTGGTTAGTGGTGTGCCACAGGGATCGGTGCTGGGACCATAATTATTTACAATATACATAGATGACCTGGAAGAGGGGACAGAGTGTAGTGTAACAAAATTTGCAGATGACACAAAGATTAGTGGGAAAGCGGGTTGTGTAGAGGACACAGAAAGGCTGCAAAGAGATTTAGATAGGTTAAGCGAATGGGCTAAGGTTTGGCAGATGGAATACAATGTCGGAAAGTGTGAGGTCATCCACCTTGGGAAAAAAAACAGTAAAAGGGAATATTATTTGAATGGGGAGAAATTACAACATGCTGCGGTGCAGAGGGACCTGGGGGTTCTTGTGCATGTATCCCAAAAAGTTAGTTTGCAGGTGCAGCAGGTAATCAGGAAGGCGAATGGAATGTTGGCCTTCATTGCGAGAGGGATGGAGTACAAAAGCAGGGATGTTCTGCTGCAACTCTATAGGGTATTGGTGAGGCCGCACCTGGAGTACTGCATGCAGTTTTGGTCACCTTACTTAAGGAAGGATATACTAGCTTTGGAGGGGGTACAGAGACGATTCACGAGGCTGATTCCAGAGATGAGGGGGTTACCTTATGATGATAGATTGAGTAGACTGAGTCTTTACTCGTTGGAGTTCAGAAGGATGAGGGGTGATCTTATAGAAACATTTAAAATAATGAAAGGGATAAACAAGATCGAGGCAGAGAGGTTGTTTCCACTGGTCGGGGAGACTAGAACTAGGGGACACAGCCTCAAAATACGGGGGAGCCAATTTAAAACCGAGTTGAGAAGGAATTTCTTCTCCCAGAGGGTTGTGAATCTGTGGAATTCTCTGCCCAAGGAAGCAGTTGAGGCTAGCTCATTGAATGTATTCAAGTCACAGATGGATATATTTTTAACCAATAAGGGAATTAAGGGTGACTGGGAGCGGGTGGGTAAGTGGAGCTGAGGCCACGGCCAGATCAGCCATGATCTTGTTAAATGGCGGAGCAGGCTCGAGGGGCTAGATGGCCTACTCCTGTTCCTAATTCTTATGTTTATGTTCTTCTATAGAATGTTTTCCAATAATATTCCCACCACCGAGGTTCGGCTGGCTGGTCTGTAAATACTCGGTCTATCCCTTTCTCCCTTTTTAAACAAATGTACCACATTAGCAGTCCTCCCGTCCTCCGACACCACACCTGTAGCCAGAGAGGATTGGAAAATGATGGTCAGAGCCTCTGTTATTTCCTTTTCTTGCTTCTCTTAACAGCCTGGGATACATTTCATCTGGGCCTTGAGATTTATACACTATCAAAGCTGCAAAGCCCCTTAATACTTCCTCTCTCACTATGTTTATTTAATCTAATATTTCATACTCCTCCCTGATTGCAATGTCTGCATCGCCCCTCTCTTTTTTAAAAACAGCCGCAAGGTATTCATTAAGAACCAGTCCCACTGTTATATACGTCAACTTATATATACTCTGTACAGCCACCAGAGGGCTCATCCTCTGGAGTCCCAAGGGATCCCATAATTTCTTGGGAGCACAGGTATGTAAGGAGGCCTCACAGGTTGGAGTGACACTCTGGAGACCTGCAATAAAAGACTAAGGTCACACTTTGGGCTCACAGTATTCAGTCTGACTCTTTCTTCACACATAACAACTGGCGACGAGGTACAGATAGCGAACCCAACGATGCAGAGAACAGTGGGCATCCTGGGGAAATTTTCGGAGGGAGATGATTGGGAAACCTTTGTGGAGCGACTTGACCAATACTTTGTAGTCAACGAGCTGGAAGGAGAAGCGAACGCTGCCAAACGAAGGGCAATTCTCCTCACCGTCTGCAGGGCACCAACGTATGATCTCATGAAAAATCTGCTTGCTCCAGCGAAACCCACAGAGAAATCATACGATGATTTGTGCACACTGGTCCGGGAGCATTTGACCCCGAAGGAAAGCGTTCTGATGGCGAGGTACCGGTTCTATACCTACAAAAGGTCTGAAGGCCAGGAAGTGGCGAGTTATGTCGCCGAGCTAAGACGCCTTGCAGGACATTGTGAATTTGAAGGACATTTGGAGCACATGCTCAGAGACTTTTTGTACTTGGCATTGGCCACAAAACCATACTTCGCAAACGTTTGACTGTAGAGACCCCAACCTTGAGTAAGGCCATAGCAATAGCCCAGGCGTTCATTGCCACCAGTGACAATACGAAGCAAATCTCTCAGCACACAAGTGCTGCTATAAGTACTGTGAACAAAGTGATGTTGTTTTCAAATCGCTACATACAGGGCAGGTCACACATACCTGCAGCTACACGTCCGCAGATGTCTCAGAGGCCACCATCAAGGGTGATGAATGCAAGGCTATTAACACCTTGTTGGCGCTGTGCGGGTGATCATTGTTTCCATTCATGCTGCTTCAAAGGGTACGTTTGCAAGGACTGTGGAACAATGGGACCCCTCCAATGAGTGTGCAGGCGAGCTGCAAATCCTGTTAATCCTGCAAACCACCATGTTGCAGAGGAGGACAGATCCACGGCGGATCTTGACGAACCAGAGCCTCAGACTGAGGAGGCAGATATACATGGGGTGCACACATTCACCACAAATTGTCCCCCGATAATGATGAATGTTGAGCTAAATGGACTCCCGGTGTCAATGGAGCTGGACACGGGCGCGAGCCAGTCCATCATGAGCAAAAAGACCTTCGAAAAATTGTGGTGCAGCAAGGCCTCAAGGCCAGTCTTAACTCCAATTCGCACGAAACTAAGAACTTACACAAAGGAACTGATTCTTGTAATCGGCAGTGCTACCGTAAAGGTCTCCTACGATGGAGCGGTGCACAAGCTACCACTCTGGGTGGTACCGGCGATGGTCCCACGCTGCTCGGCAGGAGCTGGCTGGGAAAGATACGCTGGAACTGGGACGACAACCGAGCGCTCTCATCCGCTGACGACACTTCGTCTTGAACAAGTTCCCTTCGTTATTCGAACCAGGCATCGGGAAATTCCAAGGAGCAAAAGTGCAGATCCACCTAATTCCGGGGGCGCGACCCATTCATCACAAGGCGAGAACAGTACCGTACATGATGAGAGAAAGGGTAGAGATCGAGCTAGACCGGCTGCAAAGAGAGGGCATTGTTTCACCGGTCGAATTCAATGAGTGGGCCAGCCTGATCATCCCAGTCCTCAAGGGAGACGGCACCGTCAGAATCTGCGGCGATTACAAAGTAACTATCAATCGTTTCTCCCTGCAGGACCAATATCCACTACCAAAGGCTGACGACCTCTTTGCAACGCTGGCGGGAGGAAAGACGTTCACGAAGCTGGACTTGATTTCAGCCTACATGATGCAGGAGCTAGAGGAATCATCGAAGGGCCTCACCTGCATCAACACGCACAACGGTCTCTTCAATTATAACAGATGCCCATTTGGAATTCGATCAGCGGCGGCGATATTCCAGAGAAACATGGAAAGCTTACTGAAGTTGGTCCCGCGCACGGTGTTCTTCCAGGATGACATCTTGGTTACAGGTCGGGACACAGTCGAGCATCTGCAGAACCTGGACTTCTGCATTAGGATGGAGAATGAAACAGTTAATTCAGAGACCATGGTCCAGAACTTAAAGAAGGGTAACTTTGAAGGTATGAGGCGTGAATTGGCTAGGATAGATTGGCGAATGATACTGAAGGGGTTGACTGTGGATGGGCAATGGCAGACATTTAGAGACCGCATGGATGAACTACAACAATTGTACATTCCTGTCTGGCGTAAAAATAAAAAAGGGAAGGTGGCTCAACCGTGGCTATCAAGGGAAATCAGGGATAGCATTAAAGCCAAGGAAGTGGCATACAAATTGGCCAGAAATAGCAGCGAACCCGGGGACTGGGAGAAATTTAGAACTCAGCAGAGGAGGACAAAGGGTTTGATTAGGGCAGGGAAAATGGAGTACGAGAAGAAGCTTGCAGGGAACATTAAGACGGATTGCAAAAGTTTCTATAGATATGTAACGAGAAAAAGGTTAGTAAAGACAAACGTAGGTCCCCTGCAGTCAGAATCAGGGGAAGTCATAACGGGGAACAAAGAAATGACGGACCAATTGAACAAGTACTTTGGTTCGGTATTCACTGAGGAGGACACAAACAACCTTCCGGATATAAAAGGGGTCGGAGGGTCTAGTAAGGAGGAGGAACTGAGGGAAATCCTTATTAGTCGGGAAATTGTGTTGGGGAAATTGATGGGATTGAAGGCCGATAAATCCCCAGGGCCTGATGGACTGCATCCCAGAGTACTTAAGGAGGTGGCCTTGGAAATAGCGGATGCATTGACAGTCATTTTCCAACATTCCATTGACTCTGGATCAGTTCCTATGGAGTGGAGGGTAGCCAATGTAACCCCACTTTTTAAAAAAGGAGGGAGAGAGAAAACAGGGAATTATAGACCGGTCAGCCTGACATCGGTAGTGGGTAAAATGATGGAATCAATTATTAAGGATGTCATAGCAGTGCATTTCGAAAGAGGTAATATGATAGGTCCAAGTCAGCATGGATTTGTGAAAGGGAAATCATGCTTGACAAATCTTCTGGAATTTTTTGAGGATGTTTCCAATAGAATGGACAAGGGAGAACCAGTTGATGTGGTATATTTGGACTTTCAGAAGGCTTTCGACAAGGTCCCACACAAGAGATTAATGTGCAAAGTTAAAGCACATGGGATTGGGGGTAGTGTGCTGACATGGATTGAGAACTGGTTGTCAGACAGGAAGCAAAGAGTCGGAGTAAATGGGGACTTTTCAGAATGGCAGGCAGTGACTAGTGGGGTACCGCAAGGTTCTGTGCTGGGGCCCCAGCTGTTTACACTGTACATTAATGATTTAAACGAGGGGATTAAATGTAGTATCTCCAAATTTGCGGATGACACTAAGTTGGATGGCAGTGTGAGCTGCGAGGAGGATGCTATGAGGCTGCAGAGCGACTTGGATAGGTTAGGTGAGTGGGCAAATGCATGGCAGATGAAGTATAATGTGGATAAATGTGAGGTTATCCACTTTGGTGGTAAAAACAGAGAGACAGACTATTATCTGAATGGTGACAGATTAGGAAAAGGGGAGGTGCAACGAGACCTGGGTGTCATGGTACATCAGTCATTGAAGGTTGGCATGCAGGTACAGCAGGCGGTTAAGAAAGCAAATGGCATGTTGGCCTTCATAGCGAGGGGATTTGAGTACAGGGGCAGAGAGGTGTTGCTACAATTGTACAGGGCCTTGGTGAGGCCACACCTGGAGTATTGTGTACAGTTTTGGTCTCCTAACCTGAGGAAGGACATTCTTGCTATTGAGGGAGTGCAGCGAAGGTTCACCAGACTGATTCCCGGGATGGCGGGACTGACCTATCAAGAAAGACTGGATCAACTGGGCTTGTATTCACTGGAGTTCAGAAGAATGAGAGGGGACCTCATAGAAACGTTTAAAATTCTGACGGGGTTAGACAGGTTAGATGCAGGAAGAATGTTCCCAATGTTGGGGAAGTCCAGAATCAGGGGACACAGTCTAAGGATAAGGGGGAAGCCATTTAGGACCGAGATGAGGAGGAATTTCTTCATCCAGAGAGTGGTGAACCTGTGGAATTCTCTACCACAGAAAGTTGTTGAGGCCAATTCACTAAATATATTCAAAAAGGAGTTGGATGAAGTCCTTACTACTAGGGGAATCAAGGGGTATGGTGAGAAAGCAGGAATGGGGTACTGAAGTTGCATGTTCAGCCATGAACTCATTGAATGGCGGTGCAGGCTAGAAGGGCCGAATGGCCTACTCCTGCACCTATTTTCTATGTTTCTATGTTTCTAACCACGTGGGGTCAGGTTAAAACACTTGAAGTGCGTTTTCCTGGCACCTGAAGTGGAGTTCCTGGGGAGGAGGATCACGGCGGAAGGCATCAGGCCCACCGATTCGAAGACTGAGGCAGGCAATCGAGAATACACCTAGGCCACAGAACGTGACGGAGCTGCGGTCGTTTCTAGGACTCCTGAACTACTTTGGTAACTTCTTACAGGGTCTCAGCACATTGTTAGAACCACTGCACGCCTTACTGCGTAAAGGGGATGAATGGGTATGGAGCAAAAGCCAAGAAAATGCCTTTGGTAAAGCCAGAAAATTATTATGCTCAAACAAATTACTTGTGTTGTATGATCCATGTAAGCGTTTGATACTAGCATGTGATGCGTTGTCATATGGCATCGAGTGTGTATTGCAACTAGCTAATAATTTTGGGAAATTGCAACCGGTTGCTTATGCATCCAGGAGTCTATTTAAGGCTGAGAGAGCCTACAGCAGGATTGAAAAGAAACATTAGCATGTGTCTATGCGGTAAAGAAAATGCATCAATACCTATTTGGGCTAAAATTTGAATTGGAAACTGACCATAAGCTACTGATATCCCTGTTTTCCGAGAGTTAAGGGATAAATACCAATGCATCGGCCTTTATCCAGAGATGGGCGCTCACGCTGTCCACATACAACTATGCCATCCGCCACAGGCCAGGCACAGAAAACTGTGCCGATGCTCTCAGTAGGCTGCCATTGCCCACCACGGGGGTGGAAATGGCGCAGCCCGCAGATCTACTCATGGTTATGGAATCATTCGAGAGTGAGCAATCACCCGTCACTGCCCGGCAGATCAAAACCTGGATGAGCCAGGACCCCTTATTGTCCCTAGTTAAAAGCTGTGTGCTGGTCCAGTGTCCCAGTGGAAATGCAAGAAGAGATAAAGCCGTTCCAGTGGCGCAAAGATGAAATCTCTATACAGGCAGACTGCCTTCTGTGGGGTAATAGGGTAGTGGTTCCCAAGAAGGGCAGAGACAACTTCATCAGTGACCTCCACAGTACCCACCCAGGCATCGGAATGATGAAAGCGATAGCCAGATCCCACGTGTGGTGGCCCGTTATCGATGCGGACTTAGAGTCCTGCATGCACAGATGTAACTCATGCTCGCAGCTAAGCAATGTACCCAAGGAGGCGCCGCTAAGTTTATTGTCTTGGCCCTCCAAACCGTGGTCTAGGGTCCATGTCGACTAGGCAGGCCCCGTTCTTGGGTAAAATGTTCTTGTAGTTGTAGATGTGTACTCCAAATGGATTGAATGTGAGATAATGTCGGCAAGCACATCCGCTGCCACCACTGAAAGCCTGCGGGCCATGTTTGCCACACACGGCCTGTCCATGTCCTTGTGAGCGAAAACGGGCCATGTTTTATCAGTGCTGAGTTCAAAGAATTCATGACCCATAACGGGATCAAACATGTTAAACCAGCGTCCAATGGTCAGGCAGAGAGAGCAGTGCAAACCATCAAGCAAGGCTTGAAGAGAGTAACTGAAGGCTCACTGCAGACTCACCTATCCCGAGTCCTGCTTAGCTACCGCATGAGACCCTATTTGCTCACTGGGATCCCACCTGCTGAATTGCTCATGAAAAGAGCACTTAAGACAAGGCTCTCGTTAGTTCACCCCGATCTACATGAACAGGTAGAGAGCAGGCGGCTTCAACATACCATGATAGCGCAAATGTGTCACGCGAGATTGAAATCAATAATCCTGTATTTGTTTTAAATTATGGACAAGGTCCCAAGTGGCTTCCCGGCACTGTCGTGGCCAAAGAGGGGAGCGGGGTGTTTAGGGTCAAACTTTCAAATGGACTCATTCACCGGAAACACTTGGACCAAATCAAACTCAGATTCACGGACTACCCTGAGCAACCCACTTTGGACCCTACCTTCTTTGATCCCCTAACATACACACCAGTGGCAACTGGCACCGCGGTTGGCCACAAAGCAGAACCCATCAGCCACAGCAGCCCAGCAGAGCCCAACACACCAGGCAGCCCAGCAAGGCCAGCTGCACAGCAGCCCAGCGAGGGCCCAACAAATGGCTCAACAACACCAGCTTTCACACCGAGACGATCAACCAGGGCAAGAAGGGCCCCAGATCGACTCACATTGTAAATAGTTACACTGTTGACTTTGGGGGGGGGGGGGGGGGGGAGTGTTATTATATACGTAAACTTGTATATACTCTGTACAGCCACCGGAGGGCTCATTCCCTGGAGCACAGGTATTTAAGGAAGCCTCACAGGTTGAAAAGGCACTCTGGAGACCTGCAATAAAAGACTAAGGTCACACTTTGAGCTCACAGTATTCAGTCTGACTCTTTCTTCATATATAACACTCACGTCTTGCACCTCCACACACAGATTTTCTTTATGGTTTCCAATAGGCCCCACTCTTTCTCTAGTTATCCTCTTGCTCTCAATGTATTCATAAAACATCTTTAGGTTTTCCTTGATTTTACTTGCCAATATTTTTTCATGTCCTCTCTTTGCTTTCCTAATATCCTTTTTAATTTCACTCCTGCACTTTCTATACTCGTGCAGAGATTCTGCAGTATTGAGTCCTCGGGATCTGTCATAAGCCATTCTTTTTTACTTTATTCTGTCCTGCATGTCCCATGACATCCAGGGGGCTCTAGATTTAGGTCCTGGTCTATCTTTGTCTTTTTCCATAACTACCCTAAATCTTACTGAATTATGATCACAAGCACCAAAATGCTCTCCCACTGATACCCCTTCCACCATTACTTAAAACTAAGTCCAGAACCGCCCACTCCCTTGTTGGGCTTGCTAAAGAAGTTCTGCTCCCTCAATACCTTTCATGCTAATTCTATCCCAGTTAATATTAGGGTAGTTGAAATCCCCCACTATTACTACCCTATTGTTTTTGCACTTTTCAGAAATGTGCCCACATATTTGTCCTTCTCTCTCCCTCTGACTATTTGGGGGTCTATAGTACACACCCAGTAGTGTGATCGCTCCTTTTTTTGTGCTTCAGATCAACCCATATGGCCTCTTTTGAGGATTCTTCAAACATATCATCCCTCCTCACAACTGTAATTGTTTCTTTAAGAAATACTGTGACGCCTCTCGTTTTTTTATCCAACTCTCTATCTGGTCTGAATCCCCTGTAACCAGCTTCTGACACGTGCCAGAGAGACGGCTGGATTGAAGGTGAGAGAATGGTGTATGAGGCGGGGACAGCAGACAATGGCTTTGGACATCCAATAATTGATTGGAGGAAATTTCAGCTCATCCACTTCCAGATGTCGGATAAGCAGGGTGACAAATCGGAGAGAGTGAAGGGTCAAGAGAGGTGGTGGTGAGGCAGAGCTGGGTGTCAGCAGCGTGGAAACTGACGCTGAGCCGCTGGATGATGGCGCTGAGGGGCAATTTGTTGGTGAGAAATAGGAGCGGGCCAGGGGTCACAGTCTAAAGGTAAGGGGCAACCATTTAGGACTGAGATGAGGAGAAAGTTCTTCACTCAGACAAGTGTGAACCTGTGGTACTCTCTAACAGAAAGTTGTTGAGTCCAGTTCATTAGATATATTCAAAAGGGAGTTAGATGTGGCCCTTACGGCAAAAGGGATCAAGGGGTATGGAGAGAAAGCAGGAATGGGGTACTGAAGTTGCATGATCAGCTATGGTCAGATTGAATGGTAGTGCAGGTTCAAAGGGCCAAATGGCCTACTCCTGCACGTATTTTCTATGTTTCTATGTTTCAATATCCATACTGTCCTCTCTCTATCCATACTGTGCTCTCTCGATCCATACTGTGCTCTCTCTATCCATACTGTCCCCTCACTCTATCCATACTGTCACCTCTTTATATCCATACTGTCATCTCTCTATCCATACTGTCCTCTCTCTATCCATACTGTGCTCTCTCTATCCATACTGTCCTCTCTCTATCCATACTGTCCTCACTCTATCCATACTGTCACCTCTTTATATCCATACTGTCCTCTCTCTATCCATACTGTCCTCTCTCTATCCATACTGTCCTCTCTCTCTCTATCCATACTGTCCCCTCACTCTATCCATACTGTCACCTCTTTATATCCATACTGTCCTCTCTCTATCCATACTGTCCTCTCTCTATCCATACTGTGTTCTCGCTCTATCCATACTGTCCTCTCCCTCCATCCATTTTGTCCTCTCTCTATCCATACTGTCCTATCTCCATCCATACTGTCCTCTCTATCCATACTGTCCTCTCTCTATCCATACTGTCCTATCTCCATCCATACTGTCCTCTCTCTATCCATACTGTCCTATCTCCATCCATACTGTGCTCTCTCTATCCATACTGTCCTATCTCCATCCATACTGTGCTCTCTCTATCCATACTGTCCTATCTCCATCCATACTGTCCTCTCTCTATCCATACTGTCCTTTCTCCATCCATACTGTCCTCTCTCTATCCATACTGTCCCCTCCCTCGATCCATACTGTCCTCTCTCTATCCATACTGTCCTATCTCCATCCATACTGTCCTCTCTCTATCCATACTGTCCCCTCCCTCGATCCATACTGTCCTCTCTCTATCCATACTGTCCTTTCTCCATCCATACAGTCCTCTCATTCTATCCATACTATCCTCTCTCGATCCATACTGTCCTCTCTCTATCTTTCCTGTCCCCTCCCTCTATCCATTCTGTCCTCTCTCTATCCATACTGTCCTCTCACTCTATCCATACTGTCCCCTCCCTCTATCCATACTGTCCTCTCTCAATCCATACTGTCCTCTCACTCTATCCATACTGTCCTCTATCTGTCCATACTGTCCCCTCTCTCTATCCATAATGTCCTTTCTCTCTATCCAAACTGTCCTCTCTCTATCCATTCTGTTGTCTCTCTCTATCCATACTGTCCCCTCTCTATCGATACTGTCCTCTCTCTGTCTACACTGTCCCCTCTCTCTCTCCATACTGTTCTGTCTATCCATACTCTCAACTCTATCTATCCATACTGTCCCCTCTCCATCTATACTGCCCCCGTCTCAATCTATACTGTTGTCTCTCTATCCATACTGCTCTCTCTCTGTATCCATACTGTCCCCTCCCTCTATCCATACTGTCCTTTCTCTGTGCATACTGTCCTCTCTCTATCCATACTGTCCTCTCTCTCTCTATACTGTCCCCTCTATTCATACTGTCCTCTCCCTCTATCCATACTGTCCTCTCTCTCTATCCATACTGTTCTCTCACTATCCATACTGTCCACTCCCTCCATCCATTTTGTCCTCTCTCTATCCATACTGTCCTTTCTCCATCCATACTGTCCCCTCACTCTATCCATGCTGTCCTCTCTCTATCCATACTGTCCCCTCCCTTGATCCATACTGTCCTCTCTCTATCCATACTGTCCTTTCTCAATCCATACTGGCCCCTCCCTCTATCCATACTGTCCTCTCCCTATCCATAAAGTTCTCTCTCTATGCATACTGTCCTCTCTCTCTATCCATGCTGTCCTCTATCTGTCCATACTGTCCCCTCTCTCTATCCATACTGTCCCCTCTCTCAATCCATACTGTCCTCTCTCTATCCATACCGTCCCCTCTCTCTATCCATACTGTCCCCTCTCTCTATCCATACTGTCCCCTCTGCATCCACACTGTGCTCTCTCTATCCATACTGTGCTCTCTCTATCCATACTGTCCTCTCTCTATCCATACTATCCCCTCTCTCTATCCATACTGTCCCCTCTGCATCCATACTGTGCTCTCTCTATCCATACTATCCCCTCTCAATCCATACTGTCCTCTCTCTATCCATACTGTCCCCTCTCTCTATCCATACTGTCCTCTCTCCATCCATACTGTCGTTTCTCTCTATCCATACCGTCCCCTCTCTTTATCCATACTGTCCCCTCTCTCTATCCATGCTGTCCCCTCTGCATCCATACTGTCCTCTCTCTCTATCCATACTGTCCCCTCTCTCTATCCATACTATGCTCTCTCTATCCATACTGTCCCCTCTCTCTATCCATACTGTCCTCTCTCTATCCATACTGTCCCCTCTCTCTATCCATACTGTGCTCTCTCCATCCATACTGTCCTCTCTCTCTATCCATACTGTGCTCTCTCTATCCATATTGCCCCCTCTCTCTATCCATACTGTCCTCTCTCTATCCATACTGTCCCCTCTCTCTATCCATACTGTGCTCTCTCTATCCATACTGTCCCCTCTCTCTATCCATACTGTCCTCTCTCCATCCATACTGTCGTTTCTCTCTATCCATACCGTCCCCTCTCTTTATCCATACTGTCCCCTCTCTCTATCCATACTGTCCTCTCTCTATCCATACTGTCCTCTCTCTATCCATACTGTCCCCTTCTCTATTCATACTGTCCCCTCACTCTATCCATAAGGTCCTCTCTCTCTATCCATACTGTCCTCTCTCTATCCAGATTGTCCTTTCTCTCTATCCAGACTGTCCCCTCTCTATCCATACTGTCTCCTCTCTCTATCCATAATGTCCTCTCTCTCTATCCATGCTTTCCTCGCTCTATCCATACTGTCCTCTCTCTCTATCCATGTTGTCCTCTCTCTATCCATACTGTCCTCTCTCTATCCATACCGTCCTCTCTCTCCAGCCATACTGTCCCCTCTCTCTATCCATACTGTCCCCTCTCTCTATCCATGCTTTCCTCGCTCTATCCATACTGTCCTCTCTCTCTATCCATGTTGTCCTCTCTCTATCCATACTGTCCTCTCTCTATCCATACCGTCCTCTCTCTCCAGCCATACTGTCCCCTCTCTCTATCCATACTGTCCCCTCTCTCTATCCATACTGTCCCCTCTCTCTATCCATTCTGTCCTCTCGCTATCCATACTGTCCCCCCTCTATCCATACTGCTCCCGCTCTATATCCATACTCTCCTCTATCTGTCCATATTTTCCTCTCTCTATCCATATATGTTCTTATGTTCTTAAAATGTTATTTTTTGAAAGAAATCTATATTTTGCATTTGAATTTGTAAGGGGAAAAATGTACACTTGAGAATGAAGCATAAGGGAATTAGGAGGGTCTGTGGAACAGGAGTTCCTCTGTCTTACGGTATGGATTGTAATATTGAGCAGTTATGTATAACCCGCTTATGAATGTAAAGCACGATTTTACACTCGCTTACATTGGCTAGTAAGAAGGTAATCGCAAAGCCTGATGGGTAATGAACCATTCGTGGTGTGAACTTTAGGATAGATTTACCTAAGCAAATCCACCAAGGGCAACAGTCTGGAACATAGAATGTAAACAATTAGTTCGGGACTCTCAGGAAGATATAAGGAAGCCAGTATTTTTGGAACAAGAGTTACTTCATACATCATAGTGACTGTTATATATATAAACTTGTATTTACTCTGTACAGCCACCAGAGGGCCCATCCCCTGGGGTCCCAAGGAATCCCATAATCCCTTGGGAGCACAGGTGTTTAAGGAGGCTTCACAGGTTGGAGAGGCACTCTGGAGACCTGCTATAAAAGACTAAGGTTATACTTTACTTTTATTTATGGAGTAAAGAAAATGCATCAATACCTGTTTGGGCTAAAATTCGAATTGGAAACTGATCATAAGCCACTCATATCCCTGTTTTCTGAGAGTAAAGGGATAAATACCAACGCATCGGCCCACATCCAGAGATGGGCGCTCATGTTGTCCGCATACAACTATGCCATCCGCCACAGGCCAGGCACAGAAAACTGCATTGATGCTCTCAGTTGCCCACCACGGGGGTGGAAATGGTGCAGGCCACAGATCTAGCCATGGTTAAGGACGCATTTGAGAGTGAGCAATCACCCGTCACTGCTCGGCAGATCAAAACCTGGACAAGCGAAGACCCCTTATTATCTCTAGTCAAAAGCTGCGTGCTTCACGGGAGCGGGTTCAGTGTCCCAGTGGAAATGCAGGAAGAGATAAAGCCGTTCCAGTGGCGCAAAGATGAAATGTCTATACAGGCAAACTGCCTTCTGTGGGGCAATCGAGTAGTGATCCCCAAGAAGGGCAGAGACACCTTCATCAATGACCTCCACAGTACCCACCAAGCATCGTAATGATGAAAGCGATAGCCAGATCCCACATGTGGTGGCCCGGTAACGATGCGGACTTAGAGTCCTGTGTTCACAGATGTAATACATGCTCGCAGTTAAGCAATGTACCCAGGGAGGCGCCGCTAAGTTTATGGTCTTGGCCCTCCAAACCGTGGTCTAGGGTACACGTCGACTATGCAGGCCTGTTCTTGGGTAAAATGTTCCTCGTGGTTGTAGACGCATACTCCAAGTGGATTGAATGTGAGATAATGTCGGCAAGCTCGGCAACTACCACGACTGAAAGCTTGTGGGCCATGTTTGCCACACACAGCCTATGTGATGTCCTGGTGAGCATCCATGGGCCATGTTTTACCAGTGCTGAATTCAAAGAATTCATGACCCGTAACGGGATCAAACATGTCACATCTGCCCCGTTTAAACCAGCGTCCAATGGTCAGGCAGAGAGAGCAGTGCAAACCATCAAGCAAGGCTTGAAGAGAGTAACTGCAGACTCGCCTATCCCGAGTCCTGCTTAGCTACTGCACGAGACCCCACTCACTCACTGGGATCCCACCTGCTGAGCTGCTCATGAAAAGAGCACTTAAGACAAGGCTCTCGTTAGTTCACCCTGATCTACATGAACAGGTAGAGAGCCGGTGGCTTCAACAAAGTGCATACCATGATAGCACAAATGTGTCACGTGAGATTGAAATCAATGATCCTGTATTTGAATTAAATTATGGACAAGGTCCCAAGTGGCTTCCCGGCACTGTCGTGGCCAAAGAGGGGAGCAGGGTGTTTCGGGTCAAACTTTCAAATGGACTCATTCACCGGAAACACTTGGACCAAATCAAACTCAGATTCCCGGAATATCCTGAGCAACCCATCTTGGACCCAACCTTTTTTGATTCCCCAACACACACACCAGTGGCAACCGGTACCACGGTTGACCACGAAGCAGAACCTATCAGCCACAGCAGCCCAGCTGGGCCCAACACACCAGGCAGCCCAGCAAGGCCAGCTGCACAGCATTCCAGTGAGGGCCCAACAAATGATTTAACAACACCAGCTTTCACACCGAGATGATCAACCAGGGCAAGAAGAGCCCCAGATCGACTCACATTGTAAATAGTTACACTAGTGACTTTGGGGGGGAGGGAGTGTTGTTATATATGTAAACTTGTATTTACTCTGTACAGCCACCAGAGGGCTCATCCCCTGGAGTCCCAAGGGATCCCATAATCCCTTGGGAGCACAGGTATTTAAGGAGGCCTCACAGGTTGGAGAGGCACTCTGGAGACCTGCAATAAAAGACTACGGTCACACTTTACTTTTAGCTCACAGTGTTCAGTCTGGCTCTTTCTCCATACACATCAGGGGCTATGGCAAAGTTCACATCACTGAATAGCATGATTGACATGTGATGAGAAATGGACAGGTGGGGGAACGAATCACTCCGAGCTAGGCTGATAAGAGCCAATAAATCACTGTAACTTCGCTGATAGCAGTAGACCAATCGATGGTTTTGTAGGAGGGTCGCACCCCTCGAAAACCTGTATAACTGTAATTGAAACTTCTTGTGCTTTGAAGGTTCCAAGTTTGAACTTTCCCTTGCATTTGCTCGAAATAAACTAGTTGCACCAAAGGTTTCGTTTGATGGATTCCGTGGTCATTATACGGGTGGGGGTGTCGATTCCTTATATCGGGGAGTCCACCTTTAAGGAGAGAAGTCTTCCTTCTACACCAACAAATTCATGAATACTAACTGCTTCCACCCTCTTCCCAGTGATCCTGTTCCATAGATTGACCACTGAAATATTGTTTCCACAGATTAGTTTTTAATTTACCCCCACTTCAAGCATGGGCCACGTCCTCTGGTTCTACTGTTCAGGACAGGGTGAGGCAGCTTCAATCGTACCGTCCCTTGAGGAATGGTCTTTTCAACTGGAAATGTAGCCTGTTTGGTTGCACCACGTTGGCTGATGGGCATGTTGTGCCTTGTCAGCATTTGCAGTTTTTATTCTTTGATCTGTAGAAATCTTTGATATGGAGTTGAGGCACAGATTAGCCATGATCTAATTGATTGGAGCAGTTTTGGGGGTTGAATGGCCCACTTCTGTGCCTCTGTTCCCCACTCCTCCTAAAATGCGTAATGCTGGTGAGGAATGGGCCAGATCCTAGAATCATAGAATGATTCCAGCACACAAGGAGGCCATTCGGCCCATTGAGAATGTACGGGCTCTCTGCAAGAGCACCTCAGAGAGTCCCACTCCCTTGGGACCACAGCCCAGCTCCAGGTAAAGAGCAGAGATGTGGGAGGGTGCAGCCTGTGGACTGCAAGGAAGCAGTGGAGGTGTGGGAGGGGTTCTGGGGCCTGAGAGAGGTGCGGGGAGGTTTGTGGAGTTGTGGGGCCGTGAGGGGTGCGGTGAGCCAGCTGGTGGGATGCACTACAGCCTCAAGTACTTGCTTTTATTGGCCAAGGCATAGAGTATAAGAGCAAGGAGGTTATGCTTGAACTGTATAAAACACTGGTTAGGCCACAGCTAGAGTACTGCGTGCAGTTCTGGTCACCACATTACAAGAAAGATGTGATTGCACTGGAGAGGGTACAGAGGAGATTTACGAGGATGTTGCCTGGACTGGAGAATTTTAGCTCTGAGGAAAGATTGGATAGGCTGGGGTTGTTTTCTCTGGAACAGAGGAGGCTGAGGGGAGACCTGATGGAGGTGTATAAAATTATGAGGGGCCTGGATAGAATGGATAGGAAGGACCTATTTCCCTTGGCAGAGGGGGTCAATAACCAGGGGCATAAATTTAAAGTAATTGGGAGGGGATTTGAGAGGAAATGTCTTCACCCAGATGGTGGTGGGGGTCTGGAACTCACTGCCTGAAAGGGAGGTAGAGGCAGAAACCCTCAGCACATTTAAAAAGTACTTGGATATGCACCTGAAGTGCTGTAACCTGCAGGGCTACGGACCGAGAGCTGTGGGATTAGGCTGGGTGGCTCTTAGCCGGTGCAGACACCATGGGTCGGATGTGTAAATGTGTCGGATTGTCGGATGTTTGAATTGAATGAATGGACGCTGTCCACCAATGGGAGGCGGGGGGCGGGGGCCAGCCTGACCACACGTGACCGAACTATGTGCAGGGGCTGTGGCGCGGGGCGGCGGCCATTTTGCTTTGTGTGAGGGAACGAGAGAGACCGGAGAAACCGAGAGAGAGCAGGTAACCGGTAACCGGTAACTCTCACATCCCGCCCGCCCGCCCCGCCCTGGTGCCTCACACACCGCCCGGCCCTCAGCGCCCGGCACACAGCCCCGCGGCCCAGCCGCACGCCGCGCTCCCGCACATTGCAGGCCGGCCTGGGGCCCGCGCCAGGGGCGGGTGTGGGGTAGCGGGGATCCCCCCTGGGCCTGAGCCCGAGCCCTTTCTCCCGGCTCCCCTCCCTCCCTGGGCCCGGGCGCGGGGTGAGCGCGGCCTGTGGGCCTCGGGCGGGGACGGGGCGGGCCGCTTGCCGCCATTTTCTTCCGCGGCCCATGTGGGCGAGAACAAAGGCGGCGGCGAGGGGAGCCGTGTGCCCGAGCTCTGGGGCCGGGCCTGTGGCGCTGTGACCGCGGTGTGGGGCCGGGCCCGCGGGGTCTGTCCCCTGGCCGGGGGAGTTGTGGCCTGTGACCGCGGGGATGTGGCCGGTGGCAGCCCGCGGGAGCTCGGCCTGCCCTGGGGGGAGGGGAGGGTTGGCCCGTGCCCCGTGCCCCGTGCCCCGTGCCGCGGGCTGGAGCTCAGTGCCGGGTGAGGGGCCAGGGAGAGTTGTATTGTGGCGGGGGCCGAGCTGCAGCCCGGTGCGCGCTCCCGCTCACTGGGCCTGTGTCCCGGCCCGGGGTGCCTGGGGCTCACAGCTTGCTGACGGCAGGCTCCCGGTGAGAGCCTCCAGGTAAATGTGAATGCGATGCTGCAAACCAGCCTGGGTCCCATTGTGTGACCGTGCCAAGGCTTCCTGGGACAAGGGCTGCTCTGTTTCCAGGTGGAACGTTAACTATTTTCTATCCAGGCTCTGAGTGCACTGCAGCATGTAAACAGCCTGCCTCCACCCTGTTCATCTGAAAGTTAGGTATTTAGAAAGTCCACAACTTTATACGAGATTTTTTTAACCTGTTTGCAGACTGCGCAACAGTCCAATTACCCAAGTTTTTCTTTGGATAGTTTTCTGATCATTTCCACAGATACTGGTCTGGAATTGCTTGGCATGTAGTGGTTTCAGCATTCCTCCTGTGGAACAGTAACTGTTGCACTGCTTTCATTAAACCCTTTCTATGATTTTAAAGGGCTCAGTAGTGTAATGGACATGAATCAACAACTGTAAGGTGCTTTCATACCGACCTGCTAAATATTGGAGGCGAGATACTAGATTTTCTGCATTGTTCAATTTCTTGGGGAAGATGTGATTAGAAAGGATTTCCTTTAATGCCCTCTATCTCAATCCAGTGTTGTCAGGTGATTCCAAATTAATTCCTGAATTATTTAAAAGTGCTCATTATGTTGCCTGTTACTGTATTAAATGACCATATTCTGTAGTTTGTCTGGAATGCCTTGAAAGGGTTGGTGTTGGTGTGTGTAGAAAATTATGTATTGTGTGAAGAGCGCCCAGAAGTTGTGCGTTAACCTGTCCTATCCCGTGTTCCAGCCATGAATCATGGTTCATGTCCCCTAGACTGCAAGGTGTACGTCGGAAACCTGGGAAACAATGGCAACAAGACGGAACTGGAGAGATCGTTCGGATATTATGGCCCACTACGCAGTGTGTGGGTTGCCCGTAATCCACCTGGCTTTGCTTTTGTTGAGTTTGAAGATCCACGTGATGCTTCGGATGCGGTCAGGGAGCTCGATGGAAGGTAAATGTTTAGCTCCCCGATACTGGCCTCGCCTCCCAACAAGCCCTCCTCGTTACAGCTTTTACGTTTTCCCGCAATATCCTTCCCAACAAAGTGAATCATTGAGCAAGCAGCGTGAGCAGTGTTCCTTGATGAATGGAGTTTTCTGTAATGTTGTAAATGCTCCATCTACTGGCCGGAATGAGTTGGCAGCACCCAACAGCTGTGAATTGGTTTGCAAGTGTCCATTTTGTGTCCCAGCAGCTTTGAGCTGCTTGTCAGATTGCTGCTACAGGAAAGGCGATTGCTGATGATATCTGTAAAAGCATACAAGTGTGGCGAGAGTAATCCGATCGCAATAAAATAATCCAGATACAGTTGCTTAATTGCATTAAATCCATCCAGCTAACATATTGACATTTATACTCAATTTCTTCCTCTTTTCCTAGCCTCTGCTCTTCCCCACTCTTTTATTACCAGTAAAGACTTTGAGCTCAGCGCTGAATTATCCCTAATTTCCACCCAAAAGATTTAATTTATTTTAAACATTTGGACTTGTGGAAGCTGTCTAAATTTTGCCCTTTTTTACAAAATGGGATGGTAAAAAACTTTGGCAGATGTTTCTGATTTTGGCACTGTTACTCTAACCACAGATTGTACATTGAGCCACATTTCAATCCCTATACCTACTGAACATTAGTGTTGCAGGAGTGAAATTGCTCCCAGTAAACTTGTTTTAATGTGCAGAGATTGCCTGTATTGATGGATAATTGCCACCCATGTTTGCTGATGTTAAACATGCAAGTACTTCAACTAAATTGCTAAGTTGTTCCAAACTATATCATGTAGCCAGTTCGTCATCAACTTGGCTTCCTTGTAAACTTCGTATTGCAGTCATTGAAAGGAGGGGGGATTTTTCTGCATAACTATGTATAGCTACAGCATTCATGGTCTGACCTGGTTAACCTGGGACTCACTGCATCTAACGTCTGGAGATCCAAACAATGTTTCCTTATGAGCAAGCAGTTCCCATTACACATGCACTAGATAATCCAACAATTCAATGAACCTGATACCATTGAACAGACCCCCCATTGTTCTCTTCTGGGTGTATACAAATATCTGCTACTTCGCCTCTAGCTCAGTGTTGCCTAATAGAAATTGCAGAGTGGCTATACAGCAATGCTGTTTGTCACATTTCTGAATTTGAGTAGAAAATGTCTTGGGTACCCTCATTACAGGTAAATGTATTTAGTTACCGGGCATCTACTACCTTATCCAAGGTGACTGGTGTGACTACCTAAATATTACCATTGGGAGCTAAATACTAGATGTTGTGCCTTGCTCAGCACTGCGTGGCTGGTATGTTTAGTTCAGAGGGCACCAATGTCCTTCAGTAGTATGGTGGGCATCCCAAGTTAGCCAGCCTCCCTAGTGCTCCAATCCCAGCAGTTGTCAGTATTGCTGCCAGGTAGTTGCTAGGGGTCTCCTGTATCTATATTGCAATGCGCAGCCTTCAGAGAGCTTCACTTGCATTGCTGGCTGAGCCTGGCGGTGAGCTGTTGCTACCCCAGCTGTTAATGTTCAGCAAAACTGTTCTTGCGACATCAGCTCCAAATACAAGTTTCAGTTCCAGTGAGGTTTCGTACTGCTGTTTCACTACTCACTCCACACTTCCACCTGCACCACAACAGACTAGAGGCCCAACCAGTCCCCATCCATCAACACCCTCCTCTGCCTGGCTGAACTTGCCCACATTGAACAACTTCTCCTTTAACTCCACTGACTTCCTTCAAATTAAAGCTGTTGCTGTGAGAACCCACATGGGTCCTCGCTATGCCTGCCTGTTCGTGGGATATGTGGAACATTCTTTGTTCCAGTCCTACTCTGGTGCCCTCCCTCACCTCTTTTTCCGGTACATTGATGACTGTATCGATGCCGTTTCCTGCTCTCGCCCTGAACTACAAAATTTCATTTACTTTGCTTCCAATTTACACCCTTCCCTCACCTTCACATGGTCCATCTCCGACTCTACTCTTCCTCAACTTCTCTCTCCCATTTCTGGGGATAGGCTATTGACAAACATTCACTATAAGCCATTTCTGCCACCTCCAGTGTAATCCCAGCACCAAACACATCTACCCCTCCCCTCTCAGCATTCCGAAGGGACCGCTCCCTCTGCGACACCCTGGTCCATTCCGCAGTCACCCCCAGCCCCCTCCCCTTCCCACAGCACCTTCCTGTGCAAGCGCAGGAGATGCAACACCTGCCCTTTTACCCCCTCCCTTCCCACTGTCCAGGACCCCAAACTCGGTAGTGGGGGGAGGGTAAAGAGCACAGTGGGGATGGGGGAAGAACATGATCCAGGCCTGGGGCGGGGGGGAGACAGATCACGTTCTTCCATCCCCATCCCCTTTACACCCACACCATATTCTTCCTACATCCACCAGGGTTTTTGCTTGCCCTGTAAGTATTGCGGAGCCCCCAGGATAAAGAATAAAGTACCCTTTAACTTGCTTTAATGGCTGTTTGGGATCATCCTAGTCTTTGAAAGGCAACAGAATAACATTACATTTGTTCTGGGCTACTGAACGGTAAATTAACTACCTAGTCACAGTAATATAACATGCTTACATTATAGAAAATAATGAGCAACTTGTATAGCAGCTTGGTCTACAATGATGTGTTGTATCTGATTGGCAAACACTTTGAAGGGTGTAAAAAGTGTCTTTTTTTTTGAAAGTCCCACATAGGCTCAAGCTATGAAGAGACCAAACTGATACGTTTCAACAAATCTCTCAGTATGTGTGTATTTGCACTGAGTAGCTTGACTTCTCCCTGCAGCAGATTGCCAAGCAGCCAACAGACAAATCAGTGTAGACTAGCACTTGTCTACCATGTAGACCAGTCATTCTTTTTCACCAGGGCTCTTTGGAAGCCGCAATAACTGCTTCCCAAGATGGCCCTCAGCATGTTTGCTTTCCAAATTCAGATATTTGTTACTACCTGTGAAGAGTATAGTTACCCAAAGCTAGTCTTTAATTATGTCGGATTGTCGTCTTAAAACAAAAATTCTGTATGAGGCATAATTAAAGTTTCGACACCAGCCCTTTGTTGGATTGCCTAACTCTGGGGCTGGGGAGAGCAGGTAGCGACTGAGCAGAGCTACGTAACTAGCACCGAGGCTGCGACTGGGTTTAGTAACTGATGTACCTGAGGTGCAGGGGCTCTATACCATACCCGTACCAGTGGCTTTGTTTTGCAGGGGAGGTTACTGGAGTATGAAGCATTTGATTGTACTGATTTTCAGGAATCTCTGTGGCTGCCGTGTCCGTGTAGAACTGTCCAATGGTGAAAGACGCATTCGTAACCGTGGCCCGCCCCCAGCGTGGGCCAGGCGTTCCCGTGAGGATTATCGACGCAGGAGCCCCCCAGTCCGTCGCAGGTAACACTCAGAGGCTTTGCCTTCTTGTGTAGCTGTGCATGCAAAGATTCACATTTAAAATTGCTGTAATTGTTCTCCATGTGTGATTGATGTATTTGAACTGTTTGCTTGATGTAATGGCTACTAGTGATGGGCGACATGGTTTTGAACAACAGCCTGAGCTTTCCTGATCATGTGTGTGTAGGGGTGGACTCCACTTGGTTGAGAGTTCTGTGGGTTGCCAGCAGGGATGTCATGATGAAGATAACTGTTTAAATGGCATGTTATCACTGTTGGATAAGGACTGCTTCATTGGGATGCCAGTTGAACTTGCAGTATCCAAGTTATACTAATCTATTGGAGTTGTCCATGCGGCGAGTACTCTAGGCATGGACTTCTGCCTCGTGGCTGTAAGTGCTGTGATGTCACCGTTGATGGGTAACTGTAAACTTGGGCTTTTGATAGCTTTAACTTTCAAGGGCGCCCGACAGTAATGCCAACCTTCCACTGGTGGTTATATATCTGATCACATTATCGATCTTGATGTTGACCCCTGTTCCTTGCGAACAGTTTTAACTGTCTGAATGAAAGGCCTCCCATTGAGTAGCCTCTTGCATTCAGTTTAGATGTGCTCACTTGTACAAGGACATCATGACAACCCTAGTTGCCAGGCCCAGTAGCCTTTTGTGGTTCTTCCTCAGTAAGCTGGAAATGCACCACATGTAAACGCAGTGGTCTCCTGCTTCTGCCTTGTGGTAAGGCTGTTGCCATTTCAGCTCTCGGGCACTGCTGGTCCAAGAGCCTTAACTTTTGCTTATTCATTTTACAGCATCGTAAGTTATCTTAAACGTTGGTACTAAAATACTGCTGCAAGGAGATCAGAATTGGCCAATTGGGTTATTAAATTCTGACCAGAGTTAAAAAAGGTGGTGTTTTTTCTAAATGGGAATGTTTTCACCCAGACAGCTTTTTAAAAAAAAAATGCTGATGGAGCATTTGAAGAGTTGCTGCACTGTGTAGCAGGATCACTCACTGGTCTTAGCTTTTCATAAACCCTTTCTGCTTCCTCCCTTGACTGCCCAATCTGAATGTTTTAAACTTACTGGCCAGTTCTGTCCCTCCAGCATTGATATTTTAGTACTGTTGCCAAAAGCTGAACCTGCTGCACCAGCATTCCCTTTAGGTACCCAAATAACGATGGAAAGTCTCATGTGAAACTTCATTCCAAATTATCTGCTAGACTCTTTTTGAGAATGAGTTTGCCTTCAGAGGGAATGCTGGGGGGGGAGGGATCTTTGGGTTACCAGAGGTTAAGATAAAGACTTTAGAAATGTTTCCAAACCTGTACCATGATTTTGAAAACTGTTCTGCACAAAATGCTAACGTTCTTCTAATTTGAGTAACAATCTTTGGGATTTATCTGAACCCCTGGTTTACTAAGCTTACTAGTGCAGCTGAGAGCTTTGCAGAGGGCAATAATCTGAGCTGCGATTATTTCTGGGGTGCACTTTTGCCTTGTGAAGGTAGATTGAGGCCGATTGCACTCCAGCCTAGGGTTCCTTCTGCGGTGGCTTTATTGACTCTGAATTTAACATGAGAGGCAGAGCTTTCCTGGTGTGGGAGAGCGGGCAATAAAATAAGGGCATCCGTCTGTCCTGAACAGTCCATTGCTGAAAGTTACCTGTTTCCCACTTCAATGCCGTAACTGGCAAACTCACCTTCAAATTTGAGATGCAACTTGGATTCTTGACATCCAAACACAGCAGTGTTGGCACGTCTCGGCCCCTGAGGGGTAAGAATTCTGCTTTCCACAAAGAAGAGCATTAAGCAGGTTAGTGGCACTTGTTTCTTTATCGTTTGCGTTCAGAAGGAACCCTGATTAGCAGATTTATAAATTGCATAGCATGTTGCTGCATTCTGGCCACTTGCAATAAGATTGATGCAAAGTGTTAAAGTTAAATGTTGCTGTTTTGCATTGTCACTCATCACTAATGGCTAAATGATTTGATAATCAAGATTGGTTTTACTGATGGCTTGTGTGTTGCACTATTTATTTTTAAAGATGCATTTTTATCCATTTATTTATATATTAATAAAAATGAACCCCCCTTGCAGAGTCACCATCATGCCTCTTCTCACCACCCTTCGAATCTACATTAGCCAGTCAACTAGCCCTTTCAGCGTCATGTGACCAGCGCGCCCCAATCAGCTTGGCTGGTGTCGGTATCACATGACCAAGGCATGTCCAGTCGTCAGGTTGCACCACCGCCCTTTGGTTCCCAAGCATGCTGTTTCTCAGCCTCTTCTCCAACCATGACCAATCGGCAGCGGCTGCCTCAACTGACCGCACATTTCTGGTCAATCAGCTGTTTACTCGTTGTCTCCACAACAGCAGCCGAACACTCAGCATTTGTCTCAGCAGCCTTCGGCTAAATAAAAAGCAGGAAAAAAACCACTACACCCCCCTCTGCCAACCAAATACCACGCATCTGGCAAACCTTTTCAGCAAATTCTACCTGGCAGTCAGTCCGGCAGCCTCACCTCTCCATTTCTAGCTTGTTGAAAACCAAAAGACTAGTAAGTTTTTCCTGCTTTATACAATAGTCTACTGCTGGTATAATGGAGTAAGCTTTTTGACAAGGTAAAGAGACTACAGTGTTCTGTTAGGGGTTGGCTGTGTAAAGGCTAAATTTTCCTTTAAACAAAAAGTTCTCGCGTTTAGAAAGGAGCAAGATTTTTGCACTTGGGTGCTGGAATAACACTGAAATCCATTGTTGTGTAACATCCTTTATTAGATTGTACAGCCATAATTCAGCATGGCGCTCATCACCTGGCTGACGTTTTCAGCCCTAAGTGCAAAAAGATCTTAAAAATTGGGCCAGAGTAACTCTGAAGGGACAGGCCATTTGCCTCAACTCTGGCACTGTGAACTCAAGGGACAAGTTCAGTATTTTTAAATTTTAACTCTTAATATCTCCCGGCTCCCATTGCTTTGTTAAACTTCAGATCTTTTGCATCTTTGTTTGGCATGCAAACTCCTTGCTGAGTTTTGCCGGCTGATTGGCAGGTGACAGCCATGGGCTTTTCTCTGGATCTCCAGCTACATGGGGCTCACTGCAAGCCCCATGAGCTTTTTTAACTGTTTAAAGCTGGCAGTTTGTTCCCTTGAGAGCTGGCCTGGCCTTGGAGGGTGATGGGAGTGTAGCTGGGGTTGATGCGTGCTAGAGATGGTAGGCTAATTGGAATGGATAGTCCTTGGTGCAGAAAAGAATGCAGCATGGTGGAAAAAATCACAATGGGGTACCTGGCTGTCCAATAAGTAAATGTGGCCCCTGAGCTGCATTGGACTGGCAGTGGCCATGAAGTGCCAGCTGGCCAGCAGTACACACCTTGGTGACAAGACATCCTAATTGCCTTCTCTTCCCTTTTAAAACCCCAGCCCTGGATTTTTTCCACTACAAGGACGGTGTACAGTGGTGGCTTGATCAGACAGTGGCTCAGTGCTGATTCTGCACAGTGCTGTCAATCACATGTAGCAGTGTAAACATGCCTGCAACAGTTTGAAGTATTTTTCCATGTTGCAATCAATAATTGGGGGGTGGGGGGAGGTTGATTCGCTGGGTGAAGGTGTTCGGTGTTGGCTTCTCAGCTCCCATTAGACCCATTTTAGTGCAAAATTGGTTGGTGCCTTCTGAATTATCAGTTGTGTTGATAAGCCACTACTGGATACCACGTCCTCAAGTAAGGAGAGCAAATTAATGTACAAGGTATAGAGAGGATGCAGAAATCAGGCCTGCAGACGCTTTGAATTTGGAATTAAAGCCAGTTAAACCAAACAATTCAGCGTTAACAGAACACTTTTCCATGTGGGTTTAAGTATGTACAATGTATTGAATTGTGACAGCTATGTATAGAAGTTAAAAAGCTGTGCTAAGATAGTACTGTTTCGTGCACCTTCAGTTACTAAAGCTGCACCCAGGGATGGAAATCTCACGGGTCAATCACCTGTGCAGGGACATTTGTCCCTAATATTTGGGAGCCTGCCAAGCAAACTAAAATGGTGAATTGTTCTACCATTTGAGCTTTCCTGTAGCTCGCTGGCAATACTGCAAATACTGGTAACACGCTTTAAGTTCGGTCCCTAACCAGTAGACCCCCATCAAACATTTTCCATCCCTGCTGTTTAGGTTCCTCTGATTGCTGGGACATGGTGTTGTACAGTCAATGTGTTTCACTGTAGCAAGGATCTTTTAGGCATTCCCTGTTTATCGAGGTTACATTATTACACCAATGCAGGGTTTTCTGGAGTGTATGCTTCACAATGTACAGGCCTACTGAGAACGGAGAGGTCAGCTGATCTATTCCCTTGTTAAATCAGCAATGGTGTACATTAGTAGCTGGATTTCCTTCCCTTTGCTGGTACACTGTCCCCGCTTTTTCCAAATTGAGTTTTTAAAAATATAAATTTTTAATGACCTAGTATTTTCCTGTGTAAAGTAACTTGGCTTATTTACGATGCAAGTTTTTATTAAATTGATTAGAAGTCCTTGTAATGGACTCCAGGTTCTAGGTCCAATAAGGAAACCCCTGCAGTGGTGTTTGCTCATCTTGAAGCGTCATTGAAATGTCATGCTGTATAGATAAATGTTCATAAAAGTCAGATTTCTGTGCAGGCGGTTTGTCAAACCTCAGGTACATATGTTACAGCGTTTAATGACCGTTATTAGTGAGCCGGGGTTATTGGGACCAGGTGTGGTCAAGTAGGATGGTACTTCGCACCGTTCTTTGTGCAGGAACCACACTCCGTTCACTAACTGCTCTCCCTTCTCGCTCCTAGATCGCCACCTCGCCGTCGGAGCTTCAGCAGGAGTCGCAGCAGGTACGGCCCCCACGCCACAGCGCCACACTTGATCCGATGGCCCCCTGCTCCACATTGAGCCTGGGGTACCAGCTGATAACCCCCTGCCCCACACAGCCTGTGGCACCAGCTGATAACCCCCCGCCCCACACTGAGCCTGGGGTACCAGCCGATAGCCCCCCGCTCGTTCTACACGGAGCCTGGGGCACCAGCCGATGGCCCCCTGCCCCACACAGAGCCTGAGGCACCAGCACCAGCCGATGGCCCCCTGCCCCACACTGAGGCACCAGCACCAGCCGATGGCCCCCTGCCCCACACTGAGGCACCAGCACCAGCCAATGGCCCCCTGCCCCACACTGAGCCTGAGGCATCAGCACCAGCCGATGGCCCCCTGCCCCACACTGAGGCACCAGCACAAGCCGATGGCCCCCTGCTCGCTCCACACTGAGCCTGAGGCACCAGCCGATGGCCCCCTGCCCCACACTGAGCCTGAGGCACCAGCCGATGGCCCCCTGCCCCACACTGACCCTGAGGCACCAGCCGATGGCCCCCTGCCCCACACTGCTCCTGGGCCAACAGCACCAGCCGATGGCAAGGCTTGTCTTGCTCATTCTCCAACCTGCTGCCTTCCTGATACATAGCATGCTGCATCCTCACTGGGCTGGCACTGACTCATCTCATTGGCTCTTGCTCTGTAACTCCTCTTTTTTCTACAGCCTCAAAGAAAGAGATTATTTAAATTATTGGATAGTTCAAAGTTTTTTGCGAGATGACTAGAATTGTCAGGAGTAGCCGGTACTTTGTGTGGAGTGTCACTTCCATCCTTGCTACATCTGCTGTTTTAAAGTGTTTAGGGGGAAAACGATCTGCAGTGTCCTCATTGCTGGTTACTTGAATCTTGGGTCCCTATCCCAATGTAAAAACAGTTTGGGGGTGCTGAGTATGTCACTGGGGGCAGCACCGCTCCTTTATGGCTGATCAGTGTGTCTATTGAATACATGTTGGATGCTCCGCTGAGTAGCGGTGGGATGTTTGTCATAATTGGTGGTTTAGATCTTGTGATCTAATAATGTTCTTGACTTTATTGTAGGTCCCTCTCGAGGGATCGTAGGAGAGAGAGGTCCCTCTCCCGGGAGAGGAACCACAAACCATCTCGCTCGTTCTCCAGGTCTCGCAGGTAAGTTGGAAACTGGTGGGAAACTTGTAGATTAGTGCTACAAAAATATTGATGTTGGAGTAAAGGAAGGTTGGTTCTTTCATGGAATCATAGCAATTTACAGCACAGACGGAGGCCATTCAGCCTATTATGTCCGTGCCAGCCGACAAAGAGCTATCCAGTCTAATCCCACTTTCCAGTCCGTAGCCCTGTAGGTTGCGGCACTTCCAAGCGCACATCCAAATACTTTTTTTTTTAAAGTGTGAATGTTTCTGCCTCTACCACCCTTTCAGGCAGTGAGTTCCAGACCCCCACCACCCTCTGGATGAAGACATTTCTCCATAAATTCCCTCTAAACCTCTCCCCAATTACTTTCAATCTATGCCCCCTGGTTATTGACCCCTTTGCTGAGGGAAATAGGTTTATCCCCTCATAATTTTATTCACCTCAAGAAGGTCTCCCCTCAGCCTCCCCTGTTCCAAAGAAAACAACCCCAGCCTATCCAATCTTTGCTCATAGCTAAAATTCTCCAGTCCAGGCAGCATCGTTGTAAATCTCCTCTCTCCCCTCTCTAGTGCAATCACAACTTTCCTGTAATGTGACCAGAACTGCACACACTGTTTTATACAGTTCAAGCATGACCTCCTTGTTCTTGTATTCTATGCCTCGGCTAATAAAGGCAAGTATTCTGTATGCCGCCTTAACCACCATATCAACCTGGCCTATCTTCAGGGATCCGTGGACCAGCACTCCAAGGTTCCTCTGTTCCTCCACACTTCTGTGTCCTACCTTGTATACTATCTTGGGGTTTTCACTGCAACGCGGTACTATTGCCGTTTGGGAGGCTCTAGATTCCTTTTTAACACAGAAGATGATTAACTTGTGCGACAACTGATCATAACTGCGCTGTCGGGGCATTCAGTGTATTCATCCTGACAGCCTGTTTTGGGATAACTGCATCCTTCTGATTAGTCTCCAGGAATAGAGGGCATTTTGAGATATTGAAAATTCATTGGGATTCTCACAATGAAGCCGGAGGGTATTCATGTGGACGAGGTGTAGGTGATGGGAGAATCTCCATTGTTTTGTAAAGCAGAAGATGAATAAAGTTTGAGTATAGGAGCAGGGAGTCTTACTGCAGTTGTCCAGGGCCTTAGTGAGGCCTCACTTGGAATATTGTGTTCAGTTTTGGTCTCCTAATCTGAGGAAGGACGTTCTTGCTATTCAGGGAGTGCAGCAAAGGTTCACCAGACTGATTCCTGGGATGGCATGACTGACATATGAGGAGAGACTGGATCAACTGGGCCTTCTTTATACACTGGAGTTTAGAAGGATGAGAGGGGATCTCATAGAAACATACAAGATTCTGATGGGACGGGACAGGTTAGATGCGGGTAGATTGTTCCCGATGTTGGGGAAGTCCAGAACTAGGGGACACAGTCTTAGGATAAGGGGTAGGCCATTTAGGACTGAGATGAGGAGAAACTTCTTCACACAGAGAGTGGTTAACCTATGGAATTCCTTGCCGTAGAGAGTTGTTGATGCCAGTTCATTGGATATATTCAAGAGGGAGTTAGATATGACCCTTACGGCTAAAGGAATCGAGGGGTATGGAGAGAAAGCAGGAAAGGGGTACTGAGGGAATGATCAGCCATGATCTTATTGAATGGTGGTGCAGGCTCGAAGGGCCGAATAACCGACTCCTGCACCTATTTTCTAAGTTTTCTGTGTGTCAGGGTGCTTTGGTGGTGTACAGCTCACTCTGCTGGAATCAGGCAGCAAAAGTAAGATTAGCTTTGTGTTCTAAATCTTTATTTCTTTTGTCTTGTAGCCGCTCCAGGTCCAACGATAGGAAGTGAACCTGAAGCATTGTGGCCTTTGTGAAGATCCATGTACAGACTGTCGGAGTTGTTAAGAATGTGATTTGCATTTGTTTAATAGACTCTTCAGACGTGTAGTTCATTGCATTTTTTACCCTATTTTAGCCGTTCATTGTTTTTCCTTTCATGTATTCTATAATGTAACCAGTGATAAGATTTTCAAATGCAGAAATTGTCAAACCTGTGAATTATGGGCAGAGTTGAGGGTTTTATAAAGGTGGAATTGTATTGTGGGCAGACCACTGCTTACCTATTGCATTGTTGAGGGTTCATTTTCATGTGTTGCTGGATTTCATAAGCTTGTCCATGTCCAGCCGATCTGATGGGAACGCCCCCCCTCCCCAGCAGATCTGACACGCAGTGGTTTTAGTTCATTTCTCGATTATTGACAGGCAACCATTCGAAGCCTTGTAGGCTTTTTAACAACTTTGTGGCAGTGTACTGTTTAACCTGTGGGTTATGTGCTGAGTGGTTTCTTTGTATTTAATAGTTTTTCATGTGTGTTTTCTAAAATACTTGCGAGCGGACGCCTAAACTGGCGTTGCTATTTGTAAATCCTGCACTCATTAGTTTGTGGTAGAGTTCAGTTATGTGCAGTGCTTGGGACATCACAGACAGGAATAGTTATGTAGTGAACACGTTGGAATGTATTTGCAATATTCTCATCTTGTGTTTGAGGAATGTGTTCTTTGCCATTCAATAGAAATTACAATATTATCTTGAAGGCCAAGGATATGGAGGCTTGTAGGCTTCGACATTGATAGAGGAAGAATTGAATTTAGACATTCTGGACATTTGCTACCAGCCCATTAACATTTCCTGCATGAATATCCCAGATACTGGCTGCAGCCCAAGAGGTTAACTATTAATGGGAGATGTCAACAGTGCTGGGTAGATGTTTGACCGGGATAGCTTTGAATTTTGTGCTCACATCCACAGATTGAAGAGAGCTGCCGGTTCCTGTGCTGGAAATGCTTTATGTTGAGTCCTTTTCTCATTGATGACTGCATTGTAAATATAGTATGTGGCATGCTGCCCTTCCCTGACTCTATCTTGCTCACTGGTGATATTACGAGGAGGAGAAACTGGAGCAATACATTTTCCCTTTGTGACCCTGTTCCTGTCTTCACCCTGCACCATTTGTATGCTGTTTTGTGACTTTCTTGGAAATAAACTTTGGTTACACAACAATTTCTGCGGTGTTTTTTTGACTTCTACATTAAGTGCAGAATGCAGCTTCTGGGCTGTATTGCAAATTCCAGTTGCATCCACCTACAAATTGCACAGTCCCTAAATGTCATCCTGGATTGGGTGTTGACATAAGTGGCTTGATGGAAACCTGGATGATCAGCGGTGATGTGCCCTCAGCTGTCCAGCCATGGGGGGTGGGGGCGGAGGCTGCCATTTATATCCTATGACACCTTCACATGCCAAACTTCTCACCTCCCTTGCTGAAATGTGCCTCGTGTTTCCTCTTCCACATGCCTTGCCATCAGTTTTGATACCTTTGTCTACTCCAGAATCCCCACGGTCTTGTTCCCCATTATACAACACCAACCTCTCTACATGTTGCCGGACCTGGCTTGACCACATTGAACAATACCGCCAGTCCTATTCCACAGTTGTGCCCCCTCCTGCCAAATGTCCGTCCAATATCCAGGTTAACTGCTGCCTCCTACTCCTCATACCTCGGGAGCCTTTTATCAACAAAAGCAGACATTGATGCGAAGATTCAAAATCACCTCCAGTGCAGCCTTTGGCCGCCTGAGGAAAAGTGTTTGAAGACCTGGCCCTCAAATCTACCACCAAACTCATGGTCTACAAGGCTGCAGTAATACCTGCCCTCCTGTATGGATCAGAGGCATAGACGATGTACAGAAGACGCTTCAAGTCGCTGGGGAGATATCACCAAAGATGTCTCCGCAAGGTCTTGCAAATCCCCTGATCAGCTTCGCTGGGCAGGCCACATAGTTCGCATGCCAGACACAAGGCTCCCTAAGCAATTGCTCTGTGGAGCTCATTCACGGCAAATGAACCAAAGGTGGGCAGTGGAAACGTTACAAGGACACCCTCAAAGCTTCCCTAGTAAAGTGCGACATCACCACTGATGCCTGGGAGTCCCCTGGCCAAAGACTGCCCTAGGTGGAGAAAGTGCATCCGGGAGGGCGTTGAGCTCTTCGAATCTCAACAGCATGAGCGTGAAGAGGTCAGGCGCAGGCAGCGGAAGGAACGTGCGGCAAATCACCCCCTCCCCCGATGGATGTCTGTCCCACCTGTGGGTTTTGAATTTGACTGTTCAGCCACCAAAGGACTCACTTTTTAGGAGTGGAAGCAAGTCTTCCTCGATTCTGAGGGACTGCCTATGATGATGATGACTCCTCATCTACACACCACCCCTGGGCAACATTGCACTTGCAATTTCGTATACTGGATTCGCTGCTCATGATGTGGTGGTCTCTGCATTGGGGAGACCAAATGTAGATTGGGTTACCGCTTTGTGGAACACGCCTCTGTTCAGTCCTCAAGTGGAGTTTCCAGTTGCCTGTCACTAATTCCCCTCCCCACTCCACTCCACTCCCACCTCTCCGTCCTCGGCCTCCTACACTGTTCCAACGCAGCTCAACGCAAGCTCGAGGAACAGCACCTCATCTTTCGATTAGGCACTTTACAGCCTTCTGGGACTCAACATCGAGTTCAACAATTTCAGAGCGTAACCCTTGCCCCAATTTTGCTCGCTTTCCTCTTTTTTTACAAACCACCACCGCCCCCCCCATTTATTTTTTTCTGTTTTCCGTTGCAGTGGTAATTCATCATAGGCAGTCCCTCAACATCGAGGCAGACTTGCTTCCACTCAGAGTTTTCAGGAGTTAGTGTCACAGGTGGGACAGACAGTGTTTGAGGGAAAGGGTGGGTGGGACTGGTTTGCCGCACGCTCCTACCGCTGCCTGCGCTTGGTTTCTGCATGCTCTCGGCGACGAGATATGAGGAGCCCAGCGCCCTCCCAGATGCTCTTCCTCCACTTTGGGTGGTTTTGGACCGGGGACTCCCAAGTGCTGCTGGGGATTTTACATTTTATCAAGAAGGCTTTGAGGGTGTCCTTGAAGCTTTTCCTCTGCCCACCTGGGGCTCGCTTGCCGTGTAGGAGTTCCGAGTAGAGCGCTGGATGAATTACAACAATTGTACATTCCTGTCTGGCGTAAAAATAAAAAAGGGAAGGTGGCTCAACCGTGGCTATCTAGGGAAATCAGGGATAGTATTAAAGCCAAGGAAGTGGCATACAAATTGGCCAGAAATAGCAGCGAAACTGGGGACTGGGAGAAATTTAGAACTCAGCAGAGGAGGACAAAGGGTTTGATTAGGGTAGGGAAAATGGAGTACGAGAAGAAGCTTGCAGGGAACATTAAGACGGATTGCAAAAGTTTCTATAGGTATGTAAAGAGAAAGAGGTTAGTAAAGACAAACGTAGGTCCCCTGCAGTCAGAATCAGGGGAAGTCATAACGGGGAACAAAGAAATGGCAGACCAATTGAACAAGTACTTTGGTTCAGTATTCACTAAGGAGGACACAAACAACCTTCCGGATATAAAAGTGGTCAGAGGGTCTATTAAGGAGGAGGAACTGAGGGAAATCTTTATTAGTCGGGAAATTGTGTTGGGGAAATTGATGGGATTGAAGGCCGATAAATCCCCAGGGCCTGATGGACTGCATCCCAGAGTACTTAAGGAGGTGGCCTTGGAAATAGCGGATGCATTGACAGTCATTTTCCAACATTCCATTGACTCTGGATCAGTTCCTATCGAGTGGAGGGTAGCCAATGTAACCCCACTTTTTAAAAAAGGAGGGAGAGAGAAAGCAGGGAATTATAGACCGGTCAGCCTGACCTCAGTAGTGGGTAAAATGATGGAATCAATTATTAAGGATGTCATAGCAGCGCATTTGGAAAATGGTGACATGATAGGTCCAAGTCAGCATGGATTTGTAAAAGGGAGATCATGCTTGACAAATCTTCTGGAATTTTTTGAGGATGTTTCCAATAAAGTGGACAAAGGAGTACCAGTTGATGTGGTATATTTGGACTTTCAGAAGGCTTTCGACAAGGTCCCACACAGGAGATTAATGTGCAAAGTTAAAGCACATGGGATTGGGGGTAGTGTGCTGACGTGGATTGAGAACTGGTTGTCAGACAGGAAGCAAAGAGTAGGAGTAAATGGGTACTTTTCGGAATGGCAGGCAGTGACTAGTGGGGTACCGCAGGGTTCTGTGCTGGGGCCCCAGCTGTTTACATTATACATTAATGATTTAGACGAAGGGATTAAATGTAGTATCTCCAAATTTGCGGATGACACTAAGTTGGGTGGCAGTGTGAGCTGCGAGGAGGATGCTATGAGGCTACAGAGTGACTTAGATAGGTTAGGTGAGTGGGCAAATGCGTGGCAGATGAAGTATAATGTGGATAACTGTGAGGTTATCCACTTTGGTGGTAAAAACAGAGAGACAGACTATTATCTGAATGGTGACAGATTAGGAAAAGGGAAGGTGCAACGAGACCTGGGTGTCATGGTACATCAGTCATTGAAGGTTGGCATGCAGGTACAGCAGGCGGTTAAGAAAGCAAATGGCATGTTGGCCTTCATAGCGAGGGGATTTGAGTACAGGGGCAGGGAGGTGTTGCTACAGTTGTACAGGGCCTTGGTGAGGCCACACCTGGAGTATTGTGTACAGTTTTGGTCTCCTAACTTGAGGAAGGACATACTTGCTGTTGAGGGAGTGCAGCGAAGATTCACTAGACTGATTCCCGGGATGGTGGGACTGACCTATCAAGAAAGACTGAATCAACTGGGCTTGTATTCACTGGAGTTCAGAAGAGTGAGAGGGGACCTCATAGAAACGTTTAAAATTCTGACGGGTTTGGACAGGTTGGATGCAGGAAGAATGTTCCCAATGTTGGGGAAGTCCAGAACCAGGGGTCACAGTCTAAGGATAAGCGGTAAGCCATTTAGGACCGAGATAAGGAGAAACTTCTTCACCCAGAGAGTGGTGAACCTGTGGAATTCTCTACCACGGGAAGTAGTTGAGGCCAATTCACTAAATATATTCAAAAGGGAGTTAGATGAAGTCCTTACTACTCGGGGGATCAAGGGGTATGGCGTGAAAGCAGGAAGTGGGTACTGAAGTTTCATGTTCAGCCATGAACTTGTTGAATGGCGGTGCAGGCTAGAAGGGCTGAATGGCCTGCTCCTGCACCTATTTTCTATGTTTCTATGTTTCTATGCTTGCTCAGGGAGTCTCGTGTCGGGC
The DNA here is from genome assembly GCF_044704955.1 of Pristiophorus japonicus. Lineage (NCBI taxonomy): Eukaryota > Metazoa > Chordata > Chondrichthyes > Pristiophoridae > Pristiophorus > Pristiophorus japonicus. The sequence goes on from NC_091993.1 coordinate 54,703,288, forward strand.
ATGCGGACGATGTGGCCCGCCCAAAGGAGCTGGTCGAGTGTGGTCAGTACTTCGATGGTGGGGATGTTGACCTGAGTGAGAACACTGATGTTGGTGCGTCTATTCTCCCAGTGGGTTTGCAGGATCTTGTGGAAGCAGCGTTGATGGTACGACTTCAATGCTTTGAGGTGTCTGCTGTACATAGTCCACATGTCTGAGCCATATAGGAGGGCAGGTATCAAATAACTCGGGCTGTAGAGAGGGCTTTAAACTAATTAGGGGCGGGGGGAGGATTCAGGTGAGTGAAAATGTAAAAATAAGGATAAGGCAATAGATCAGGGTAGCTCTGGGGGAAATGAAAACCAGAGCGTGCCAGGAAGGGGCAGAAGGTATAAACAGGTGAATCAGAACGTGGGGTCAAAGCAGGAAAAAATGATTTAAAAAAAACAAATTCAAAAACTCTTTATCTGAATGCACACAGCATTTGTAATAAAGTAGATGAGTTGACAGCACAGATAGATACAAATGGGTATGATCTGATTCAACATGGTTGAATTTAAAATTTAGTTGGAGGTTGAGTAAGTTGCATCTCTAACCAGTGTTCTAAGCTTAAATAAAGGAGACTGCAAAGGTATGAGGGCAGAGTTAGCTAAAGTGGACTGGGAAAATAGATTAAAGTATGATGAACAGTGGCAGACATTTAAGGAGATAGTTCATAACTCGCAACAAAAATATATCCCAATGAGAAGGAAAGACTGAGAGGGATAACCATTTGTGGCTAACTAAAGAAATAAGGGATGGTATCAAATTGAAAACAAGGGCATACAATGTGGCCAAGACCAGTGGGAGGCCAGAGGATTGGGAAATTTTTAAAAGTCAGCAAAGAATGACTAAAAAAAGGATAGAGAGGGAAGGTCGATTATGAAAGTAAACTAGCATGAAATATAAAAACAGATAGTAAGCGTTTCTACAGGTACATAAAAAGGAAAAGAGTGGCTGAAGTAAATGTTGGTCCCCTGGAGGATGAGACTGGGGAATTAATCATGGAGAACACGGAAATGGCAGAGACTTTGAACAAATATTTTGTATCGGTCTTCACGGTAAAAGGCACTAAAAACATCCCAATACTGGATAATCAAGGGGCTATAGGGAGGGAGGAACTTAATACAATCACTATCACTAAAGAAGTAGTACTCGGTAAAATAATGGGACTAAAGGCGGACAAGTCCCCTGGACCTGATGGCTTACATTCTAGGATTTTAAAAGAAGTGGCTGCATGCTCTCGGCGACGAGACTCTAGCTGCTTGAGTACCCTCCCGGATGCTCTTCCTCCACTTTGGCCAGGAATTCTTAGATGTCAGTGGGGATGTTGCACTTTATCAAGGAGGCTTTGAGGGTATCCTTGAAATGTTTCCTCTGCCCACCTGGGGATCGTTTGCCGTGTAGGAGTTCCAAGTAGAGTGCTTGCTTTGGGAGTTTTGTGTCGAACATGCAGACAATGTGGCCCGCCCAACGGAGCTCGTCGAGTGTGGTCAGTGCTTTAATGCTGGGGATGTTGGCCTGCTCGAGAACACTGATGTTGGTGCGTCTATTCTTCCAGGGGATTTGCAGGATCTTGCGGAGACATCGTTAGTGGTATTTCTCCAGCAATTTGAGGTGTTTACTGTATATGGACCACATCTCTGAACTATACAAGAGAGCGGGTATCACGACAGCCCTGTAGACCATAAACTAGGTACTAGATTTGAGGGCTGGTCTTCGAACAATCTCTTCCTCAGGTGACCGAAGGCTGCGCTGGCGCACTGGAGGTGGTGTTGGATCTCGTTGTCGATGCCTGCCCTTGCTGATAGTAGGCTCCCGAGGTAAGGAAAATGATCCACGTTGTCCAAGGCCGAGCCGTGGATTTTGATGACTGGGGGGCAGTGCTGTGTGGCGGGGTCAGGTTGGTGAAGGACCTTTGTATTACGGATGTTTCGTATAAGGCCCATACTTTTGTACGCCTCAGTGAAGATGTTGACGATGGCTTGGAGTTCAGCCTCTGAATGTGCGCAGACACAAGCGTTGTCCGCGTACTGTAGCTCGACGACAGAGGTTGGACGGTCTTGGATCTAGTCTGGAGGCGACGAAGGTTGAACAGGTTCCCACTGGTTCTGTAGTTTAGTTCCACTCCAGCGGGGAGTTTATTGACTGTGAGGTGGAGCATTGCAGCGAGGAAGATCGAGAAGAGGGTTGATGCGATGACGCAGCCCTGTTTGACCCCGGTCCGGACATGGATTGGTCTGTGGTGGATCCGTTGGTCAGGATTCCATTGGTAATTATTCCACCATTCACACCCTATCTCATCTTTTGTTCCCTAACTTGTGCCATTACCATCTCAATTCGGCCCATCATCCTTTTGTCTCTCTAATCTCTCCTGCCTCCCACCCTATCACAGGCCTTCCCTTTTGTTCTCTCCTCCCCTCCCCCTTTCAGTGCCCCTGCACTTCCTGAAGAATCTGTTACATCTCGAACTTTTCCAGTTCTGACGAAGGGTCACCGACCCAAAACGCTAACTCTGTTTCTCTCTCCACAGCCTGACCCGCTTAGATTTCCAGCATTTTATGTTTTTATTGTCTGTAGGCATTGGGTTAGCTTCCATATGAATGCTCTCCAGCTCTTTCCAGGACCCCAATGGGCTGTTCTGACTGTCAGGTGCTGAGCCATTGATCGGCCAGAATGTTCTCCAGCATTTGAAAAACCAAAGCCATCCTCTGCTCGTGTCAAAATTGCCACACCCTGTAGTACGTGGGACCCAGCTACGTTCTGGCACACACAAATGGACCTGATGGTGTGCATGTTCAGTGTTCATTTGCTGCTGTTTCCATGATTGGTTTAAACTAATCTGGGAGGAGGGGAGGTTAGAGCGGCCGCCGCCATTGCACACACCACATGCTCGAAAGGGGCTTCACAGTTGTGTGGGACCAGCAGCCGGGGGGAGGAACATCGCTGGACCATTTCCCATACCTCGGGAGCCTACTATCAGCAAGAGCAGACATTGACGACGAGGTTCAACACCGTCTCCAGTGCGCCAACACAGCCTTCGGCCACCTGAGGAAGAGAGTGTTTGAAGATCAGGCCCTCAAAACCGGCACCAAGCTTATGGTCTACAGGGCTGTAGTAATACCCGCCCTCCTGTATGGCTCAGAGACATGGACCATGTACACTAGACACCTTAAATCACTGGAGAAATTCCACCAATGATGTCTCTGCAAGATCCTGCAAATCCCCTGGGAGGACAGATGCACCAACGTTAGAGTCCTCGATCAGGCCAACATCCCCAGCATTGAAGCACTGACCACACTCTACAAGCTCCGCTGGGCAGGCCACATTGTTATCATGCCTGACACAAGACTCCCAAAGCAAGCGCTGTACTCAGAACTCCTTACATGGCAAGCGAGCCCCAGGTGGGCAGAGGAAACGTTTCAAGGACACCCTCAAAACCTCCCTGATAAAGTGCAACATCCCCACTGACACCGGGAGTCCCTGGCCGAAGACCGCCCTAAGTGGAGGAAGAGCGTCCGGGAGGGCGCTGAGTACCTCGAGTCTTATCGCCAAGAGCATGCAGAAATCAAGCGCAGGCAGCGGAAGGAATGTGCGGCAAACCAGGCTCCCTGTCCAACCTTTCCTTCAAGCACTGTCTGCCCCACCTGTGACAGAGACTGTAGGTCCCGCATTGGACTCCTCAGTCATCTGAGAACTCACTTTTACAGTGGAAGCAAGTCATCCCCGACTCCGAGAGACTGCCTATGATGATGATGATGAAACTAATCTGGCAGGGGAAGAGGTAACAGGATCAAATACTAGAGTGGAGATCCAGAGGACAGACAGATGGCTTTAGAATAAGAGTAGTTAAATAGGAGCGATCAGACGGGAATTGTGAGGTAGATTAAGATGGGTTTGGAGAGCATGTGTGTAAATGCACGGGGAGTCCGTGATAGTGACAAGATCGGAGCCCTGGCTCAAACCAGGCAGAAATAGGCACTTGGTGTTCCTGGCTACATTGTATTCAGGAAAGATACAGAATGGGGAAAAAAAGAGGGGGATGGGTTGGTGACCACATTGGCCAAAGATGCTGTTGCAGTACTAGAAAGGGATGTTGTACTTGAGCGGTCAAAGACGGAATCTATTTGGTGAGGTGTATACTATAGGCCACCAAATAGTACGAGGGGAGGCAGAGGAGCAGGCAAGGTACAGAAAGATGCAAGAACTTTAGTGATAATGGGGGACTTTAGTTATCCTTGTGTAGATTGGGAAAACATTGTGAAGGGCAAAGAGGGGGAGGAATTCCTGGACTATGTGCGAGAGAACTTTCTTTTCAGTATGTTTCCAATCAAATGACGAAGTAAGCAGTTGTGCATTTAGTTGTGGGGAATGACGTGGAACATATTTCAGTGATTTGGGAAACAATGATCACAATATCATGAGGTTTGGAGCAGTTATTCAAAAAGACAAGAAAAAAATCAAATGTGAAAATACTCAACTAGACGACGGCTAGTTTCAGTGAGTGGATGGATCTGGTGGGTTGAAATCAAACATTGGTTGGTAAAATAGTCAGAGAGTAATGGGAGGCATCCAAAGGAAATAGTTTGGGCACAGAGTAGACTCCTTCCCACGAGGGGTAAAGGAAGGCCATTCAAAGTTAGAGCTCTCGGGACGACTAACCATTGAGATTAAAATTTAATAAAAAGGAGGTTTATGATAAATGCCAGGTTCATCATTCATTAGAGAACTAAGCTGAATATAGAAAGTACAGAGAACTAAAAACAGAAATGAGTGGCAGAGAGAGAGTGAGAATAAGTTAGTGGGTAACATAAAAGGGAACCCAATTTTTTTTTCGAAACATAAATAGTTAAAGGGTCATGAAAGGAAAGTCAGGGCATATTGGGAGCAAAAGGGCGATGGAGGGCATGGCTGAAGTACTTGCATCTGTCTTCACTTAAGAGGATGCTGTCAAAGTAGCAGTAAAGGAGGAGGTAGGAGAGAAATTGGACAGGATAAAAATAGATAAAGGGGAGGTACTTGAAAAGATGGCAGTGCTCAAAGTAGAAGTCACCTGGTTGGGATGGGATGGGATGGGAAGGGGATGGGTTGGGATGGGATGGGATAGGATGGGATGGGATGGGATGGTTTGCCTTGGGTTGGGATGGGATGGGATGGGTTGGGATGGGATGGGATGGGTTAGGATGGATGGGATGGAATGGGGAGGGAAAGGGATGGGATGGGATGGGATGGTTTGTCTTGGGTTAGGATGGGATGGGATGGGATGAGTTGCGATGGGTTGGGATGGGATGGGATGGGATGTGTTGGGATGGGATGGGATGGGATGGATTAGGATGGATGGGATGGAATGGGGAGGGGATGGGTTGGGATGGGATGGAATGGGATGGGAAGGGAATGGGGTGCATCCTTGGTTACTGAGGGAAGTAAAGGTGGAAATTGCAGAGGCTCTGGCCACAATCCTCAAATCCTCCCAGGATATGGGAGCGGTGCTGGGGAGACTGGAGGATGGCAAATGTTACACCCCTGTTCAACAAAGGGAAGATGGATAAACCCAGCATCTACAGGCCAGTCAGCCTGTTGGTGGTGGGGGAATGTTTAGAGACAATAATCGGGGACAAAATTGTCACTTGGAAAAGCAAGAGCTAATAAATGGAAGTCAGAATGGACTTGCTCAAGGCAAATCATGCTTGACTCACTTCGTTGACTTTAATGACATGGACGTATGTATACCTTCAAAGTTTGCAGATGACACGAGCTTGGAAATATAGCAACGGTGAGGAGTATAGTATCAGACTCCAGGAGCACATAGACCAGTGAAATAGACAGACACATTAATATGTAAAGGCAGATAAAATTCAACGCGGAGATGTGTGAAATCATTCATTTTGATAGTAACAATGAGGAGTGACAATATAAACTAAATGGTAACAGAAAATGCTAGAAATCTTAGCAGGACAGGCAGCATCTGTGGAGAGAAACAGAGTTAGCGTTAACTCCATCTCTCTCTACAGATGCTGCCTGACCCGCTGAGATTTCCAGCATTTTCTGTTTTTATTTCAGATTCCAGCATCTGCTGTATTTTGCTTTTGTATAAACTAAATGGTACAATTTTAATGGGATGCAAGATCAGAGAGGCCTGGGATGTACGTACCCTAGTCTTTGAAGGTGGCCGGGCAAGTTGAGAAGGCTGTCAAAGTAGCATCCGGGATCCTGGGCTTTATAAATAGAGGCATGGAGTACCAAAACAAGGAAGTTATGATAAACCTTTATAAATCACTGTCCAATTGTGTATTGTGTCCAATTCTGGGCACTGTAGGAAGGATGTGAAGGCCTTAGAGAGGGAGCACAGGAGATTGACTAGAATGGTGCCAGGCATGAGGGACTTCAGTTACGTGGAGAAGCTGGCGTTCTTCTCCTTGGAGCAGTGAAGGTTTAGAATGAGATTTAATAGAAGTGTTCAAAATGATGAACGATTTTAGAGTAAATAAGGAGAAAGTGTTTCCAGTGACAGAAGGGTGGGTAACCAGAGGACACAGAGCGAAGGTGATTGGCCAAAGACCCAGCGGGGCGAAGCGGAAGCTTTATTTACGCAGCGAGTTGTGATCTGGAATGCGTTGCCGATTCAATAGTAACTTTCAAAGGGGAATTGGACAAATACTTTAAGGGAAGCAATTTACAGGGTGATGCGGAAAGAGCAGAGGGTGTGGGACTAATTGGATTGCTCCACTAAAGAGCCGACACAAATGGCCTTTTGTGCCGTATTCTGTGACTATCTGATCTGGAACGCGCTGCCTGAAAGGGCGGTGGGAGCAGATTCAATAGTAACTTTCAAATGGGATTTGGATACATACTGGAAGGGAAAAAATGTGCCGGGCTGTGGGAAAAGTGCAGGAGAGTGAGATTTTTTGGATAGCTTTCAAAGAGCCCTCACAGGCACTATGGGCTGAATGGCTTCTTTCTGCACGGTATCATTCTGTGATTCTATAATTAAAAGTACTCCCTTCCACTTCTGCATCCTTGCTTCCTTCCTTGAGCCAACACATTGAATTCAACATCCTTAATCTCATCTAGAAGCCCCTCTATGACCATGGCCTGAACTTCCCAACGTTGCTATGACCAACCTCACAGGCTCTGTGGTCCGCCGTGCACCCCTCCCCCCTCACCTTGGCTTAAGATTCCAGCCAGCTCGCCCCTCTGTTGTAGAACTCCAGAAACTCTCCATCTTGCTACCCCCCACCCCCCACCCCTAACTCTGCTGCAGTTTCTGTGGGGTTTCCAAGTGCTTTGGCACTGTTACAGTATGCTAGTGCTATTGGGGAGGAATTAAACTAACATGGCAGGGGGATGGGAACCTATGCAGGGAGATAGAGGAAAATAAAATGGAGGCAGAAGCAAAAGACAGAAAGAAGAATAGTAAAAATGGAGGGCAGAGAAACCTAAGGCAAAAAACAAAAAGGGCCACATTACAGCAAAATTCTAAAGGGGCAAAGGGTGTTAAAAAGACAAGCCTGAAGGCTCTGTGCCTCAATGCGAGGAGTATTCGGAATAAGGTGGACGAATTAACTGCGCAGATAGCAGTTAACGGATATGATGTAATTGGCATCATGGAGGCATAGCTCCAGGGTGACCAGGGTTGGGAACTCAACATCCAGGGGTATTCAACATTTAGGAAGGATAGACAGAGAGGAAAAGGAGGCGGGGTGGTGTTGCTGGTTAAAGAGGAAATTAATGCATTAGTAAGGAGGGACATTAGCCTGGATGATGTGGAGTCGGTATGGGTGGAGCTGAGGAATTCCAAAGGGCAGAAAACATTAGTGGGAGTTGTGTACAGACCACCAAACAGTATTAGTGAGGTTGGGGACAGCATCAAACAAGAAATAAGGGATGTATGCAATAAAGGTACAGCAGTTATCATGGGCGACTTTAATCTACATATTGATTGTGCTAACCAAACTGGTAGCAATGCGGTGGAGGAGGATTTCAAGGAGTGTATTGGGGATGGTTTTCTAGACCAATATGTCGAGGAACCAACTAGAGAGCTGGCCATCCTAGACTGGGTGATGTGTAATGAGAAGGGACTAATTAGCAATCTTGTTGTGCGAGGCCCCTTGGGGAAGAGTGACCATAATATCGTAGAATTCTTTATTAAGATGGAGAGTGACACAGTTAATTCGGAAACTAGGGTCCTGAACTTAAGGAAAGGTAACTTCAACGGTATGAGGCGTGAATTGGCTAGAATAGACTGGTAAAGGATACTTAAAGGGTTGACGGTGGATAAGCAATGGCAAACATTTAAAGATCACATGGATGAACTTCAGCAATTGTACATCCCTGTCTGGAGTAAAAATAAAACGGGGAAGATGGCTCAACCATGGCTAACAAGGGAAATTAAGGATAGTGTTAAATCCAAGGAAGAGGCATATAAATTGGCTAGAAAAAGCAACAAACCTGAGGACTGGGAGAAATTTAGAATTCAACAGAGGAAGACTAAGGGTTTAATTAAGAGGAGGAAAATAGAGTACAAGAGGAAGCTTGTGGGGAACATAAAAACTGACTGCAAAAGCTTCTATAAATATGTGAAGAGAAAAAGATTAGTGAAGACAAACGTAGGTCCCTTGCAGTCAGATTCAGGTGAATTTATAATGGGGATCAAAGAAATGGCAGACCAATTGAACAAATACTTCGATTCTGTCTTCATGAAGGAAGACACAAATAACCTTCTGAATGTACTAAAGGACAGTGGGTCTAGTGAGAAGGAGGAAAATTGTGTTAGGGAAATTGATGGGATTGAAGGCCAATAAATCCCCGGGGCCTGATAGTCTGCATCCCAGAGTACTTAAGGAAGTGGCCCTAGAAATAATGGATGCATTGGTGATCATTTTCCAACAGTCTATCGACTCTGGATCAGTTCCTATGGACTGGAGGGTAGCTAATGTAACACCACTTTTAAAAAAAGGAGGGAGAGAGAAAACGGGTAATTATAGACCGGTTAGTCTGACATCAGTAGTGGGGAAAATGTTGGAATCAATCATTAAGGAAGAAATAGCAGCGCATTTGGAAAGCAGTGACAGGATCGGTCCAAGTCAGCATAGATTTATGAAAGGGAAATCATGCTTGACGAATCTTCTGGAATTTTTTGAGGATGTAGCTAGGAGAGTGGACAAGGGAGAACCAGTGGATGTGGTGTATTTGGACTTTCAAAAGGCTTTTGACAAGGTCCCGCACAAGAGATTGTTGTGCAAAATCAAAGCGCATGGTATTGGGGGTAATGTACTGACGTGGATAGAGAACTGGTTGGCAGACAGGAAGCAGAGAGTCGGGATAAACGGTTCCTTTTCAGAATGGCAGGCAGTGACTAGTGGAGTGCCGCAGGGCTTAGTGCTGGGACCCCAGCTCTTTACAATATACATTAACGATTTAAATGAAGGAATTGAGTGTAATATCTCCAAGTTTGCGGATGACACTAAACTGGGTGGCGGTGTGAACTGTGAGGAGGACGCTAAGAGGCTGCAGGGTGATTTGGACAGGTTAGGTGAGTGGGCAAATGCATGGCAGATGAAGTATAATGTGGATAAATGTGAGGTTATCCATTTTGGGGGAAAAAACACGAAGGCAGAATATTATCTGAATGGCAGCAGATTAGGAAAAGGGGAGGTGCAACGAGACCTGGGTATCATGGTACATCAGTCATTGAAGGTTGGCATGCAGGTACAGCAGGTGGTGAAGATGGCAAATGGTATGTTGGCCTTCATAGCTAGGGGATTTGAGTATAGGAGCAGGGAGGCCTTACTGCAGTTGTACAGAGCCTTGGTGAGGCCTCACCTGGAATATTGTGTTCAGTTTTGGTTTCCTAATCTGAGGAAGGACGTTCTTGCTATTGAGGGAGTGCAGCGAAGGTTCACTAGACTGATTCCAGGGATGGCTGGACTGTCATATGAGGAGAGACTGGATCAACTGGGCCTTTATTCACTGGAGTTTAGAAGGATGAGAGAGGATCTCATAGAAATGTATAAGATTCTGAAGGGATTGGACAGGTTAGATGCAGGAAGAATGTCCCCTCATTCTCTCTCCCAGCTCGTGTGTGGTGGGGGGATATAAGGAGTAGGCCTTTCAGCCCTAGATCTAATTGAATGGCGGAACATGTTTGAGGGGCTGTTCTTTTAACCACACAGTCAGCAATTTGCAGTCAGTGTTCCTGATGCCCCACTGACGAGGAGCTGACTCTCTGACTGTGTGAAGGTCTTGCCAAGCCGTCAGAGCCACGAGGTCATCTTTTATAAATGGATACTGAAAAGTAACAGTAACTCGGAGAAATATATGACGTTGAGTTTTCACACCTCTCCCCTGAGTCCCAGTCCCTCCCCCCAACCCCCCGCATCCACTCCCCCCAAACCCCCACCTCCACTCCCCCCGACCCCCCCCGTCTCCTCTAACCCCCGTCTCCCCTCCCCCCGTCTCCACTCCTCCCGACCCCCCGTCTGCACTCCCCCCGACTCCCCGCCTCCATTCCCCCCGACCGCCCCCGTCTCCACTCCCCCCGATCCCCAGTCCCCCCCTCCCCCGACCCCCCTTAGCTCCTCTCCCCAAAACCCCCCTGTCTCCCCTCCCCCGACCCCCCGTCTCCCCTCCCCCGACCCCCCGTCTCCCCGACCCCCCATCTCCCCTCCCCCGACCCACCGTCTCCCCTCCCCCGACTCCCCGTCTCCCCTCCCCCAACACCCCGTCTCCCCTCCCCCGACCCCCCGTCTCCCCTCTCCCGACCCCCCCATCTCCCCGACCCCCAATCTCCCCTCCCCTGACCCACCGTCTCCCCTCCCCCGACCCACTGTCTCCCCTCCCCCGACCCCCCCGTCTCCCCTCCCCCGACCCAACGTCTCCCCTCCCCCGACCCACCGTTTCCCCTCCCCTGACCCCCCCGTCTCCCCTCCCCTCGACCCCCCGTCTCCCCTCCCCCCATGGTCCTTTCCCCTTGGGACATTAGTGAACCAGTTGGGTTTTGAAGGCAAAAGCCCCAGATGAGAATGTTGTTACGCAGCGAGTGGTGATGGGGAACGCGCTGCCTGAAAGGGCGGTGGGAGCAGATTCAATAGTGACTGTCAAACAGGGGATTGGGTAAATACTGGAATGGGAAATTCACAGGGCTGTGGGGAAGGAGCTGGGGAAGGGGCTAATGGGAAGCTCTTTCACAGAGCCAGCACGATGTGCCATAACATTCTCGGATCGCTGCATGGTCACTTTTACTGATACCTGCTTTTTATTTCCAGATTTTTACGAACTGAATTAAAATTCTCAAGCTGTGGTTGGGCCTTGGACTCAGGCTCTCGGGATTATTAGTCCAGTAACACAGGCACTATGCTGCTGCACCAGCAGTGTTAGCAGGGCACTGGGAGGACTGCAGGATGGAAGGGTTTGCAGAAGGGGTTCTCCCGATTGTGCTCTCTAACCTCAGCCCCCACTCCCTGCACAAATCACTCTCCTGATTTTCTTGGGTCTCCACTGAAGTTACAGCAAGAAATTGGGGGATGCTCCTGGAATTTACAGACACTGCACAGGAGGAGGTCTTTGGGCCCATCGAGCCTGTGCTGGCTCTGTGACAGAGCGATTCAATCAGTCCCACTCCCCGCTCTTTCCCCAGAGCCCGGCACATGTTTCATTTTACAAGTATTTATCTACTTCCCATTTGAAAGTCACTATTGGATCTGCTCCCACAGCCCTTTCAGGCAGCGCGTTCCCGATCACCACAACTCGCAGTGTAACAACATTCTCCTCATCTCCCCTCTGGTTCCATCGCCGATCGCCTTCAATCTGATTACCGCCCCCCCCCCCCCCCCGCACTACTCTGTCCAAACACTTCATGATTTTGAACATCTCTATTAAATCTCCCCTTAACCTTCTCTAAGTTAGAGTGTCCTGGCCAATGTTTATCCCTCAACCATTACAACAGTGACTACACTTTAAAAAAAAAGTACTTCATTGGCTACAAAGCGCTTTGGGTTGTCCGGTGGTCGTGAAAGGTGCTATATAAATGCACCTTTCTCTGCTCTAAGGAGAACAACCGCAGTTTCTCCAGTCTTTGCACCTAACTGAGGTCCCTCATCCCCGGAACCATTCTGGTCAATCCCCTCTGCACCCTCTCCAAGGCCTTCCCATCCTTCTTAAAGTGCGGTGCCCAGAACTGGCCACAATACTCCAGCTGGGCCCTCATCCCTGAGACCATCAGCATCCACCGGGTCTAAAGCTGCTCCCACCAATGCCCGCAGCGCTGCACGGATTTCCAGCCGTGGTGATGTGAGCAAATTGTAGGCAGGGACAGTGACTCAGACGTGAGATTGCTCCCAAAGGAGGGAGACTGAGTAGGGCAGTGTGGATTTAAAACAGAAAACAGGCAGGTAGTTTGATCTGGGCAGAAGAAAAAGAAAGAAGGAAGAAAGACTTAGATTTATATAACACCTTTCACAACCTCATTATTATGTCTGTAATGTACTTATGATTGACTCCACGAGGCAATGTGTTGAACTCAAACTGTAGTGACCTTGGTCCAGAGTGAGGCAGCCACATGTTGGCTCCCCTTTTATACAGCCTCTGCCACAGGTGCAGGAAACCCCGGTCTCCACCAGTTGCACCCTCTAGTGGTGCCAGCATGTATATACACAGTGTAAACCTTATTGATAATACATCAGGTAATAAGTCTCCATCTTATGCAACTATACTGTGACTACACAGAGAGTATATCTACAGTCTGCATAGATAACATCACTCTCCCCCAAATCCTTTATGCCGATTACCTTTGCACTATGTGCTCTGGCTTAGCTCCCCCCAGACTTAAGTGCCAATAGCCCTTGCACCTTGGCTGTGCTTTGGCTTGGCTCTCTCCCTGCTAACCCCCAAGTCTTTTAGCCACAATGTTGGGTAGTGGTTACCAGTTTGGATGGTTCGATGATGCAGAGGTGGTTCCAGTGGGTTCTGGATGTGATCCATGTGTGTGTCCATAGCTACACACATCTATTTCTCCCCCCCCCCACCCCCGCTCACAGCGATATCATGCAGCAGGCCCGTTACATTAACATACAGGATCAGACACAGTGTAATTACAAAGAAAGGAAGTTACAGTTTGTATCGTGACACCTTGGTTCAGTGACTTACATTCATTACGTTTTGTGGTCGTGTGCCAGGATTGTGTAGATTGCATTCATGGTTCAGTCATGGTCAGTACTGAGGTAGCAGTACAGGTATGCGAGGACGCAGGTTCCAGAGCAACCGGACGGGGTCCTAGTCGTCTGATAGCAGCGCTGCGCCCCCTGCTGGCGGGGTGGGCTTGGTTCGCTCACCTAGCCAGGACTCATAGCCTTTGCCCTTGCCTAGTGGTGAGCAGAGCCATAGATGTGTGTGGCCTCCCTGTCCTCCTTTGAGGGCTGCAGAATCTTCTGCCTGCTCTCTAAAGATGTTGGGAACCTGGCTGTTCCAGGAACCGTTCGGAAAACTCAGTTCTGACCTTTTACTCCCGGACATGGCCGAGGTAGCGACTGGGTTTGGGGGCTGCGCCGTCTCTACCCAGGTGGTGGGCAACGGCGGCTGACTGCGCGTACTGATGCCATTTTTGTTTCCAGGTCCGTGGCGAATAGTGCCATCGGGTGCCTGCAGCATGGGATAGACCTGGGGCAGGGTATCAGGATCAGTGCCTTCACCCTCCTGAGGTCGCTGGCCTATAACTTGTGGGGACACCTGGGACAGGGCATCAGGATCAGTGCCTTTATCCTTCCAAATTCGCTCGCTTGCTACTTTTGGGGACACTCTATTCCTGCCTTCTTGCAACAACATTTTGTTCTTTACATTCTTAATCAGTTCGTTACATTGATTGTATGCATACAATGTCCCTTTAAGTTCAGTTGGTTGCAGGTCTCCTTTAAGAAAGCCCTGCTGGCTTTGCCCCAATCAAATCCTTTGTTAGACACCATGTGTTGGTCCCTCAGCGTTGCACCTCGTGATATGGCCGCGCCATCTTTTTTTTCAGCCACGCTGCCCCTCGCTGCAGCAGGGACGCCATCTTGCCTCTGTCCTCGAGGTCAACTGCCTTGATCCTTCTCTCCCGCGATTCTGCCACAAAAGCTGGAAGAGTGCCTGTGAATTCGATCTTCCTCCCCAGGAGTCCTGCCACTGGAGCCGGGAAGGTACTTTTAGGTTGTTCCGGTCGGATCATTGTCACGCAGTCATGATGGACAGTTTGTGCCTCAGGTGCTGCACTGGTCTGTTCTCTGGTGCCTGGCCCAAGCGAAAGTGAGGTTTTGCGCTGCCTCTGAGCATGGGGCATATTGATTGCTGGAGTGAAGAAGTCTTCCCATTTCCACTGGATCGTCCCCATTCACCTTCTTCCAAGTAGTGTTGGACCATCACCTGCAACAATTCACAGAGGTAACTTGTGCACCACGCCATTATGGATTACACTTACATCCACACTACCAAGGACTGGTATCAGCTCCTTGGTGTAGGTGCACAGCTTTTCCTGTACTGGAACCAGCTCGGTTCGTTTTTCGTTCCATAGCCTCTCAAAGGCATCCTGGCTCATCACTGACTGGCTCGCTCCCGTGTCCACTTCCATGAAGACTGGAACGCCGTTTACCTCGACTTCCATCTTCACTGGAGGACAATCGGTGGTGCAGGTAAACACTCCATACACTTCTTCTTGGGGCTGAGCTGCCTCTCTGGCCAAATTATCATACACCCCACTGGATTTAAAGTCATCTACCGAGTCCTCTGCTACACGGTGAGTCGTATTTCTTTTACACATACACTGAAGGTGGCCCTTCGTGTTACAGGCTTTGCATATGTACTCAGCAAACCGACAGTGGTGAGCCCTATGGTTTCCTCCGCAACGCCAGCATGGTGCTACTCGATTAGCACCCCTCAGCGGACTCTGAGTTCTGGAACCCTGAGGTCTGTGCTCTTTGCCCTGGATGTTCTACAGTATTGCCTGTGAAAGGCACCATTTTGTGTACAGTACTTGCTGGGTTTGAGTCCACAGGATGAATAATTTGCTTGGTGCTGCAGGTCGAGGTCATGAACGCCTGACTGATGCTGATGGCCTTCTGCAGGTTGACTGTGGTGTCGGCAGATAATAGCTTGTGAAGGAGGCCCTCGTGGCCAATTCCTATAACGAAGATGTCTTGCAATACTTCGTTGAGGTGCGTGCCAAAATCACATGGTGCCGCAAGTCTCCTGAGGTCGGCAGCATATTTTGTAATCACCTGACCCTCAGGTCAGCGGTGAGTGTAGAATCTGTGCCTGGCCGTGAGGATGCTTTGTTTTGGTTTTAGTTGGTCTCGAATTAGTTCAGTCAGCTCATCGTATGTCTTATCTTTGGCTTTCGTGATGTCCCTGATGAGACGGTAGACCTCGGGCCCACAACTGGTCAGCAGTATAGCCTTGCGCTTCTCCGCCGATGTGTCCGTCTCCCCTGCCAGGTCGTTTGCCACGAAATATTGCTCAAGCCTTTCCGTGAAGGCATCCAAATCATCACCCTCTGCGAAGTCTTTTAGTGTGCCAAAGGTAGCTATAATCACGTGAAAGTACATATTCTCGTCGGCAGTTATTATGTCTGTAGTGTACTTATGAATGACTCCACGAGGCAACGTAGTGACCTTGGTCCTTTACTCGTAACTCCAGAGTGAGGCAGCTGCATGGTGGCTCCCCTTTTATACAGCACCTGCCACCAGGGCAGGAAACCCCGGTCTCCACCAGTTGCACCCTCTAGTGGTGCCAGCATAGTATATACACAGTGTAAACCTTATTGATAGTACATCAGGTAACAAGTCTCCATCTTATGCAACTATACAGTGACTACACAGAGAGGATATCTATAGTCTGCATATATAACACTCAGGACATCCCAAAGTGCTTTACAGACAATGAAGTACTTTTGAAGTGTAGAAACGTGGCAGCCAATTTGCGCACAGCAAGCTCCCACAAACAGTAATGTGATAATGACCAGATAATCTGTTTCTTTGTTATGTTGATTGAGGGATAAATATTGGCCAGGATACCGGGGATAACTCCCCTGCTCTTCTTTGAAATAGTGCCATGGGATCTTTTACATCCATCTGAGAGAGCAGACGGGGCCTCGGTTTAACGTCTCATCCAAAAGACAGCACTTCTGACAGTGCAGTACTCCCTCAGCACTGCAGCGGGGGGAAATTATGAGGGAATTGATTAATCTATAATGTCTGAACCCTGATAAAAGGAGTTTTTAATTGACCATGTTGATACAATGTCAGAATAGTTAGTTTGGACTGGAGGTCCTTGGTGTGTGAGCAAAGTGAGCACTAGAGGTCAGTATTGGACTGCGCCACTGTGTGGATCTGCTGTGAGCTGGAACTGGGTCTGCCCACAGAGTGTGCGCTCCAGGCTGGCTGTTCGCCTATGGAGACTGCACTCAGTCATTGATAGTCTCAGTCACTAGTCTGCCTCTCACTGTGCCTCCATGGGTGGCTCACACGCCTGGCAGCATTAAGACTGACTGAGACTTCGGTTCTGTCCCTGAGCTGATCCGTGTGCGTTGTGGGAGGTTTCAGCAAATACCAAGGTTTGCATTTGGATGGAGGACCAATGTCATTGGTTGATCAGAGATTGTGCCCAGCTTTCTCCCAGTATTTCCCTCATCCAACCCTCCCAACATTGAGGGGCAGAAAGGGTTGCAGGAATCGGTGTATGATCGGCGTATTTTATCCCAGTGTGCTTTCCCTGTGTCTCCCACAGCTCACTGACACTCAGTAACCCGCACAGTGGGCAGCATATTCATGTGAAATAAATGAGCACATATATGTGTCTGTATGTATATGTATATACACGTGTATACGAACATGTGTGTGAGCTTTGATCGAGTTTACATGTTTGGCTGGTGGGGTACTCTACGATTCTGTGCTGGGAGCAGGACAGTTTCTAACTTACACTCCAGACCTGGATTCAGAAACCCAATGCAAACAGGTCAACATTGCAGATGGTAACAGACTAGGCCCAGTGGAATGGGAGAAGATAAGCTGTGCCCTTCCTCATGGAACAGACAGAGCAGGGGAAGGAAAGGGCAGTGAGGCAGCAGGGAGTGGTGAGGAAGGAGTGAAAGGGAGGGAGTGGTATCGGAGGGAGTAAAGGGCGATCTGGAGGACAAAGCAGAGGAGACAATGTTGGGGACGGGAGGGTCCTGGTGTGCGGAGGGGCAGATTGTGTAAAGCAGCGAACTGTGCAATCTGTGAGTGGGGAATGTCAGGCAAGGATTTCCGGGGGTTTATTTCCGGGGGTTTATTTCCCGGGGTTTATTTCTGGGATTTTATTTCCCGGGGGTTTATTTCCCGGGGGTTTATTTCCGGGGATTTATTTCCCGGGGGTTTATTTCCCGTGGGTTTATTTCCGGGGGTTTATTTTCCGGGGGTTTATTTCCTGGGGTTTATTTCCCGGGGGTTTATTTCCCGGGGGTTTATTTCCGGGGGTTTATTTCCCGGGGGTTTATTTTCCGAGGGTTTATTTCCGGGGGTTTATTTCCCGGGGGTTTATTTCCTGGGGGTTTATTTCCGGGGGTTTATTTCCCGGGGGGTTATTTCCCGGGGGTTTATTGCTGGGGGTTTATTTCCCGGGGATTTATTTCCCGGGGTTTATTTCCCGGGGGTTTATTTCCGGGTGTTTACTTCCCGGGGGTTTATTTCCCGGGGTTTATTTCCCGAGGGTTTATTTCCCGGGGGTTTATTTCCGGGGGTTTATTTCCCGGGGTTTATTGCCGGGGGTTTATTTCCGGGGGTTTATTGCCCGGGGTTTATTTCCCGGGGGTTTATTTCCCGGGGGGTTATTTCCGGGGGTTTATTTCCCGGGGGTTTATTTTCCGGGGGTTTATTTCCCGGGGGATTATTTCCTGGGGTTTATTTCCAGGGGTTTATTTCCGGGGGTTTATTTCCCGGGGTTTATTTCCCGGGGGTTTATTTCCCGGGGTTTATTGACGGGGGTTTATTTCCCGGGGTTTATTTCCCGGGGGTTTATTTCCGGGGGTTTATTTCCGGGGGTTTATTTCCCGGGGTTTATTGCCGGGGGTTTATTTCCCAGCGGTTTATTTCCCGGGGGTTTATTTCCCGGGGTTTATTTCCCGGGGTTTTTTTTCCCGGGGGTTTATTTCCCGGGGGGTTTATTTCCCGGGGTTTATTTCCCGGGGTTTTTTTCCCGGGGGTTTATTTCCCGGGGGTTTATTTCCCGGGGGTTATTTCCCGGGGGTTATTTCCCGGGGTTGATTTCCCGATGGTTTATTTCCCTGGGGTTTATTTCCCGGGGGTTATTTCCCGGGGTTTATTTCCCGGGGTTGATTTCCCGGGGGTTTATATCCCGGGGGTTATTTCCTGGGGTTGATTTCCCGGGGGTTTATTTCCCGCGTGTGATTTCCCGGGGTTTATTTCCCGGGTGTGATTTCCCGGGTTTTTTTCCCGGGAGTTTGTTCTCGAGGTTTATTTCCCGCGTGTGATTTCCCCCGGGAAACAGTAAAAGGGAATATTATTTGAATGGGGAGAAATTACAACATGCTGCGGTGCAGAGGGACCTGGGGGTCCTTGTGCATGAATCCCAAAAAGTTAGTTTGCAGGTGCAGCAGGTAATCAGGAAGGCAAATGGAATGTTGGCCTTCATTGCGAGAGGGATGGAGTACAAAAGCAGGGAGGTCCTTCTGCAACTGTACAGGGTATTGGTGAGGCTGCACCTGGAGTACTGCATGCAGTTTTGGTCACCTTACTTAAGGAAGGATATACTAGCTTTGGAGAGGGTACAGAGACGAGTCACTAGGATGATTCTGGAGATGAGGGGGTTACCTTATGATGATAGATTGAGTAGATTGGGTCTTTACTCGTGGGAGTTCAGAAGGATGAGAGGTGATCTTATAGAAACATTTAAAATAATGAAGGGGATAGACAGGGTAGAGGCAGAGAGGTTGTTTCCACTGGTCGGGGAGACGGGAACTAGGGGGCACAGCCTCAAAATACGGGGGAGCCAATTCAAAACCGAGTTGAGAAGGAATTTCTTCTCCCAGAGGGTTGTGAATCTGTGGAATTCTCTGCCCAAGGAAGCAGTTGAGGCTAGCTCATTGAATGTATTCAAGTCACAGATAGATAGATTTTTAACCAATCAGGGAATTAAGGGGTATGGGGAGAGGGCGGGTAAGTGGAGCTGAGTCCACGGCCAGATCAGCCATGATCTTATTGAATGGCGGAGCAGGCTCGAGGGGCGAGATGGCCTACTCCTGTTCCTAATTCTTATGTTCTTATGTTCCTTATGTAAATGTGTCTGCCCAACTCTTCATTATTCTTCGACTTCCCTACTCTCCAGCTGCCGTCCCAGGCTGGACCCCCTCTGAGACACGCCCACAGAAGGTGGCAGGGTTCCGGCGAGGGACAGGGAAGGGGGATGTGGGTGAAGAGCGATACGAGGAAGTGTATCCTTCTGAGTATATCCCCGACTCTCTTACAACTGACTTATCAACTCCCAACTGTCCAGCCTCTGGCCCTCCATTCACCATGACATTCCTGCAGCCACCGATCTACTCAATCACACCCTCACCACCACCTCTGATGCCCTACTCCCCGTTAAAACAATTACTCCCTCTCACCCTGGCCGTTCCCCCTGGGACAGCTCTTAAGTCCAAGGACCGTACACATGACTCTAAATCTGAGTGGATGCCTGGCCACCACACGTGGGATCTGGCTATGGCTTTCATCATCATGATGTCTGGGTGAGTGCTGTGTAGTTTCCCAATAAATGTGTCTCTGCCTTTCTTGGGCAAGACCACATGATTGCCCCACAAGAGGCAGTCCGCCTGCAGGGACAACTCATCTTTGCGTCTGTGGAATGGATTAATTGCTTCCTGCATCTCCTTTGGGACACTGGGCCAGCTCCCCTGGAGGACACAGTTTTTTTACCAAGGACAGTAAAGGATCCTGGCTGGTCCAGCTCCTGATCTGGCAGGCCGTAACGGGGGATTTCTCGTTTTCAAATGCCACCATGACCATAAGCAAGTCTGCTGGCTGTGCCATTTCCACCCGGTGTTGGGCAATGGTAGCCGACTGAGAGCATCTGCGCAGTTCTCTGTGCCCGATCTGTGGCAGATTACGTAGTTGTATGCCGACAGCGTGAGCGCCCATCTTTGGATGCGGGCAGAGGCATTGGTATTGATCCCTTTGCTCTCCGAGAATAGCGATATGAACGGCTTGTGGTCTGTTTCGCGCTCGAACTTGAGGCCAAACAAGTACTAATGCATTTTTTTAATCCCGTAAACGCACACCAGAGCCTCTTTTTCAACCATGCTGTAGGCCCTTTCGGCCTTGGACAAACTCCTGGATGCATACGCAACCGGTTGCAAAATTCCCGATTTATTAACTGTCGTAACACACACCCGACCCCGTATGATGATGCATCGCAAGCTAACTCTAATCGTTTACGTGTTATACAGGACAAGCAGTTTGTTAGAACACAATAAGTTTCTGGCTTTCTTAAAGGCAGCTGTGATGTATGCAGCACACAAATCACTGACTCCACACGGTCTGGTGTTGATCTAACTGCTGTGACCCTAGTCCTTTATTGAACAGCTCCAGAGTGCCACACAGGTGTGGTGGGCAGCCTTTTATACTGCCTCGTGCAGGTACTTTCAGATCTCCCACCACAGCTCCCTCCATGGTGCACCATTGTAATTATCATACATTTAATATACTGGAGCAATACACAACATCACTGCCCCTGCCCCCTCCACTGTTCAAAGCCGTTGCTAGAATCCCCTGAATCGAAAAATGCATTAGCCCATTGTAAATGCAGGTCACTGATCCATGTCCCTGAATTTAAACACAGTGACCATTTAGCATGAAAATATTAACTGTTGTCGTAAATCCATTATCGTACATTCACATGGCACACTTAGGCTTGCTCTAGCCTTACAAAAGTCCAAAAGTCTTTATGTGGGGACCGCAGTGGTGTGAGGCCCTTTTAAGACGCCTGGGAGCATTTCCCTTTTAAGACGCCATCTTGTGGCTCCCACGAGGCTTCTGTTGGGCGCCGCCATCTTAGGTGTTCAGCTGGCCTAGAAAGAAGAAGAAGAAACACGGAAGGAGGGAAAGGGAAACATAGAAGGTGGGGAGAGGGAATTTTGGGGAAAGATTTCAGGCATTTGTCCACGATCCTCTTCCTCTGGCGCTGATGCTGGGCTTACTCGATGCTGACGCGCTCAAACTCGGCGCGGCGTTTCGTTACAGCCTCTGCTCCCGTTTGTTCCGCTGCGTGGGTCCCCTGGCCACTGATGGACCACAGCGCCCCGCCGGCCCGCACCCCAGCAATGGGCCCGCACCTGTAGCCTTGGGTGGCAGCTGAGGCTGCAGGATTACTTGGGGCCAGGAGTTCTGGGCTGCAGCTCCAGCTCGATTGCCGCTGTCCTTTGGAAACCCGGGGAGCAGCAGTCTGTGGAGGAGTGAATCAGTCTTCCCAACTCCCACGGACCTTTCCCATCCATCTTCTGCCAAGGAGCGTCGGCCCATCGCCTGCAATGACCCATAAAGGTAAACCGTGCGTCTCACCCCCGTGAGATACCTGTACATCCGCTCTGCCGAGAACCGGTATCAGTTCCTTGGTGTAAGTACGCAGCTTGTGTCGTGCAGCCAGGTTACCCCACAGTTTATCAAAAGTTCTCTGACTCATCAACGACGGACCTGATCCCGTATCCACTGCCATACTCACTGGGACTCCGTCAATTTTTACTTCCATTATCACTGGGGGCGAATCGTCGGTGCACGTATACAGTCCCAACCCCTCATCTTCTTCTGCCTGCACAGTGGATCATCCCCCATCTCCTCAGCCACATGGTGAGTCCGATTTCTTTAATGTGGAAGGTATTTCACGTGTATTCCGCAAACCTGCACCGGTGAGCCCCATGGCTTCCTCCACAGCGCCAGCATGGTGCTGCTTGATTGGCCCCCCTCAGCGGACACTGAGTTCCAGGACCCCGAGGTCCGTGCTCTCTGCCCCGGGCAGAGCCATGTTCTGCAGTTTTGTCCGTGGTGGGCGCTATCCTGTGGACAGTGCCTGCCGGGTTCGAGACTGTGTGGATCATTTGCTTGGTGCTGCAAGTCGAGGTCATATATGCCCGGCTGATGGTGATGGCTTTTGTCAGAGTGACTGTGGGTTCCGTGGCTAACAGGTCGTGAAGGAGGCCCTTGTGGCCGATTCCCATGGCGAAAATGTCCCGCAGCGCCTCGTCAAGGTGTGCCCCAAAATCACACGGCTCCGCGAGTCTCCTGAGGTCCGCAGCATATTTGGTGACATCCTGGCCCTCAGGTCTCCCACCACAGCGCCCTCTGTGGTGCACCATTGTACTTATCATACATTTAATGTACCGGAGCAATACACAACAGCAGCCTCTTGTGAATTCCCCCATACCCAGTCATCTCCCTTGTGCAGTAGCACATTTGGGGTTCTAGCAGGGTGCTTAAGCCAGGTAGGAAATTACCAAAGTAGTTAAGGAGTCCCAGAAACGACCGCAGCTCCATCACGTTCTGTGGTCGTGGCGTGTTCTTGATGGCCTCTGTCTTGGCGTCGGTGGGTCCGATGCCGTCTGCTGCAATCCTCCCTCCTAGGAATTCGACATCCTGTGCCAGGAAAACACACTTCGAGCGTTTCAACCTGAGCTCCACTGGATCCAACCGACTAAGAACCTCCTCCAGGTTCTTCAAGTGCTCCATGGTGTCCCGACCTGTGACCAATATGTCGTCCTGGAAATAATGTTGATGCAGGTGCGGCCTTTCGAATACTCCTCCAGCTCCTGCGCTGAGTCAGATAGGCCCAGCGGCAGTCGGTGAGTCGGAGAGGCGGTCGGTGAGTTGGAGAGTCGGAGAGGCAGTCGGTGAGTCAGAGAGACGGTTGGTGAGTCAGAGAGGCGGTAGGAGAGTCGGAGAGGCGGTCGGTGAGTCGGAGAGACGGTCGGTGAGTCGGAGAGGCAGTCGGGGAGTCGGAGAGGCAGTCGGTGAGTCGGAGAGGTGGTAGGTGATTCGGAGAGGCGGTCAGTGAGTCGGAGAGGCGGTCGGTGAGCCGGAGAGGCGGTAGGTGAGTCGGAGAGGCAGTTGGAGATTCGGAGAGGTGGTAGGTGAGTCGGAGAGATGGTAGGTGAGTCGGAGAGGCGGCCGGTGAGTCGGAAGTGCAGTCGGTGAGTCGGAGAGGAAGTCGGAGAGTCGGAGAGGTGGTCGGTGAGTCGGAGAGGTGGTCGGTTAGTCAGAGAGGCAGTTGGAGAGGCGGTCGGTGAGTGGGAGAGGCAGTCGGTGAGTCGGAGAGGCGGTCAGTGAGTCGGAGAGGCGGTCAGTGAGTCAGAGAAGCAGTCGGTGAGTCGGAGAGGCAGTCGGTGAGTCGGAGAGGCGGTCGGTGAGTCGGAGAGGCAGTCGGAGAGTCGGGAGGCAGTCGGAGAGTTGGAGAGGCGGTCGGTGAATCGGAGAGGCGGTCGGTGAGTCGGAGAGGCAGTCAGTGAGTCGGCGAGGCAGTTGGAGAGGCAGTCGGTGAGTCGGAGGGGCAGTCGGTGAATCGGAGAGGCGGTCGGTGAGTCGGAGAGGCGGTCGGTGAGTCGGAGAGGCGGTCGGTGAGTCGGAGAGGTGATCGGTGAGTCGGAGAGGCGGTCGGTGAGTCGGAGAGGCGGGCGGTGAGTCGGAGAGGCGGTCGGTGCGTTGGAGAGGGGGTCGGTGAGTCGGCGAGGCAGTCGGTGAGTCAGAGAGGCTGTCGGAGAGTCGAAGAGGCGGTCGGTGAGTCGGAGAGGTGGTAGGTGATTCGGAGAGGCGGTCAGTGAGTCGGAGAGGCAGTCGGTGAGTCGGAGAGGCGGTCGGTGAGTCAGAGAGGCAGTTGGAGAGGTGGTCGGTGAGTCGGAGAGGCGGTCGGTGAGTCGGAGAGGCTGTCGGAGAGTAGAAGAGGCGATCGGTGAGTCAGAGAGGTGGTAGGTGATTCGGAGAGGCGGTCAGTGAGTCGGAGAGGCAGTCGGTGAGTCGGAGAGGCGGTCGGTGAGTCAGAGAGGCAGTTGGAGAGGCGGTCGGTGAGTCGGAGAGGCGGTCGGTTAGTCGGAGAGGCGGTCAGTGAGTCGGCGAGGCAGTCGGTGAGTTGGAGAGGCGGTCGGTGAGTCGGAGGGGCAGTCGGTGAATCGGAGAGGCGGTCGGTGAGTCGGAGAGGCGGTCGGTGAGTCGGAGAGGCGGGCGGTGAGTCGGAGAGGCGGTCGGTGCGTCGGAGAGGGGGTCGGTGAGTCGGAGAGGCAGTCGGTGAGTCAGAGAGGTGGTAGGTGATTCGGAGAGGCGGTCAGTGAGTCGGAGAGGCGGTCGGTGAATCGGAGAGGTGGTAGGTGAGCCGGAGAGGCGGTAGGTGAGTCGGAGAGGCAGTCGGAGAGTCGGAGAGGCGGTAGGTGAGTCGGAGAGATGGTCGGTGAGTCGGAGGTGCAGTTGGTGAGTCGGAGAGGAAGTCGGAGAGTTGGAGAGGTGGTCGGCGAGTCAGAGAGGCGGTCAGTGAGTCGGAGAGGTGGTAGGTGAGTCGGAGAGGCGGTAGGTGAGTCGGAGAGGCAGTCGGTGAGTCGGAGAGGCGGTCGGTGAGTCAGAGAGGCAGTTGGAGAGGCGGTCGGTTAGTCGGAGAGGCGGTCAGTGAGTCGGCGAGGCAATCGGTGAGTCGGAGAGGCGGTCGGTGAGTCGGAGAGGCAGTCGGTGAGTTGGTAAGGTGGTCGGTGAGTCGAAGAGGCAGTCGGTGAGTCAGAGAGGCGGTCGGTGAGTCAGAGAGGCGGTCGGTGAGTCAGAGTGGCAGTTGGAGAGGCGGTCGGTGAGTCGGAGAGGTGGTAGGTGAGTCGGAGAGGCGGCCAGTGAGTCGGAGAGGCAGTCGGTGAGTCGGAGAGGCGGTCGGTGAGTCGCAGAGGCGGTCAGTGAGTCGGAGAGGCGGTCGGTGAGCCGGAGAGGCAGTCGGAGAGTCGGAGAGGCGGTAGGTGAGTCGGAGAGATGGTAGGTGAGTCGGTGAGGCGGTCGGTGAGTCGGAGGTGCAGTCGGTGAGACGGAGAGGAAGTCGGAGAGTCGGAGAGGAGGTAGGTGAGTCGGAGAGATGGTAGGTGAGTCAGAGAGACGGTCAGTGAGTCGGAGAGGCGGTCAGTGAGTCAGAGAAGCAGTCGGTGAGTCGGAGGGGCAGTCGGTGAGTCGGAGAGGCAATCGTTGAGTCGGAGAGGCAGTCGGTGAGTTGGAGAGGCAGTCGGTGAGTCGGAGAGGCAGTCGTTCATTCGGAGAGGCGGTCGGTGAGTTGGAGAGGTGGTCGTTAAGTCAGGGAGACGGTCGGTGAGTTGGAGAGGCGGTCGGTGAGTCGGAGAGGCGATCGGTGAGTCGGAGAGGCGGTCGGTGAGTCGGAGAGGCGGTCGGTGAGTCGCAGAGGCGGTCAGTGAGTCGGACAGGCAGTCGGTGAGTCGGAGAGGCGGTCGGTGAGTCGGAGAGGCGGTCGGTGAGTCGCAGAGGCGGTCAGTGAGTCGGAGAGGCGGTCGGTGAGCCGGAGAGGCAGTCGGAGAGTCGGAGAGGAGGTAGGTGAGTCGGAGAGATGGTAGGTGAGTCAGATAGACGGTCAGTGAGTCGGAGAGGCGGTCAGTGAGTCAGAGAAGCAGTCGGTGTGTGGGAGAGGCAGACGGAGAGGCGGTCGGTGAGTGGGAGAGACGGTCGGTGAGTGGGAGAGGCAGTCGGTCAGTCGGGAGGCAGTCGGTGAGTCGGAGAGGCAGTCGGACAGTCGGAGAGGCGGTCGGTGAATCGGAGAGGCGGCCGGTGAGTCGGAGAGCTGGTCGGTGAGTCGGAGAGGCAGTCGGTGAGTCGGCGAGGCAGTTGGAGAGGCGGTCGGTGAGTCGGAGGGGCAGTCGGTGAATCGGTGAGTCGGTCGGTGAATCGGA
Source organism: Pristiophorus japonicus (assembly GCF_044704955.1). Classification (NCBI taxonomy): domain Eukaryota; kingdom Metazoa; phylum Chordata; class Chondrichthyes; family Pristiophoridae; genus Pristiophorus; species Pristiophorus japonicus. The sequence continues at coordinate 54,729,227 of NC_091993.1, forward strand.
GAGGTGGTCGGTGAGTCGGAGTGGTGGTCGATGAGTCGGAGAGGTGATCGGTGAGTCGGAGAGGCGGTCGGGGAGTCGGAGAGGCGGTCGATGAGTAGGAGAGCTGGTCGGTGCATCGGAGAGGCGGTCGGTGATTCAGAGAGGCGGTCGGTGAGTCAGAGAGGATTTTGGAGAGTCAAAAAGGCGGTCGGTGAGTCGGAGAGTCGGTCGGTGAATCGGAGAGGCGGTCGGTGAGTCGGAGAGTCGGTCGGTGAGTCGGAGCGGCAGTTGGTGTGTTGGAGCGGCAGTCGGTGAGTCGGAGAGGCAGTCGGTGAGTCGGAGAGTCGGTCGGTGAGTCGGAGCGGCAGTTGGTGTGTTGGAGCGGCAGTCGGTGTGTTGGAGCGGCAGTCGGTGAGTCGGAGAGGCAGTCGGTGAGTCGGAGAGGCAGTCGGTGAGTCGGAGAGGCAGTCGGTGCGCAGAGAGGAGGTCAGTGAGTTGAAGAGGCGGTCGGTGAGGCGGTCAGTGAGTCGGAGGGGCCGTCGGTGCGCGGAGAGGAGGCCGGTGAGTCAGAGAGGCGGTTTGTGAGTCGGTGAGGTGGTCGGTGAGTTGGAGAGGCAGTCGGTGAGTCGGAGAGGCAGTCGTTGATTCGGAGAGGCGGTCGGTGAGTTGGAGAGGTGGTCGTTAAGTCAGGGAGACGGTCGGTGAGTCGGAGAGGCGGTCGGTGAGTCGGAGAGGCGATCGGTGAGTCGGAGAGGCGGTCGGTGAGTCGGAGAGGCGGTCGGTGTGTCGCAGAGGCGGTCAGTGAGTCGGAGAGGCGGTCAGTGAGTCGGAGAGGCGGTCGGTGAGTCGGAGAGGCGGTCAGTGAGTCGGAGAGGCGGTCGGTGAGCCGGAGAGGCAGTCGGTGAGTCGGAGAGGCGGTCGGTGAGTCGGAGTTGCAGTCGGTGAGACGGAGAGGAAGTCGGAGAGTCGGAGAGGAGGTAGGTGAGTCGGTGAGGCGGTAGGTGAGTCGGTGAGGCGGTCGGTGAGTCGGAGTTGCAGTCGGTGAGACGGAGAGGAAGTCGGAGAGTCGGAGAGGAGGTAGGTGAGTCGGAGAGCTGGTAGGTGAGTCAGAGAGACGGTCAGTGAGTCGGAGAGGCGGGCAGTGAGTCAGAGAAGCAGTCGGTGAGTGGGAGAGGCAGACGGAGAGGCGGTCGGTGAGTGGGAGAGACGGTCGGTCAGTGGGAGAGGCAGTCGGTGAGTCGGCGAGGCAGTTGGAGAGGCGGTCGGTGAGTCGGAGGGGCAGTCGGTGAATCGGTGAGTCGGTCGGTGAATCGGAGAGGTGGTCGGTGAGTCGGAGTGGTGGTCGGTGAGTCGGAGAGGTGATCGGTGAGTCGGAGAGGCGGTCGGGGAGTCGGAGAGGCGGTCGATGAGTAGGAGAGGTGGTCGGTGCATGGGAGAGGCGGTCGGTGATTCAGAGAGGCGGTCGGTGAGTCAGAGAGGATTTTGGAGAGTCAAAAAGGCGGTCGGTGAGTCGGAGAGTCGGTCGGTGAATCAGAGAGGCGGTCGGTGAGTCGGAGAGTCGGTCGGTGAGTCGGAGCGGCAGTCGGTGTGTTGGAGCGGCAGTCGGTGAATCGGTGAGTCGGTCGGTGAATCGGAGAGGTGGTCGGTGAGTCGGAGTGGTGGTCGGTGAGTCGGAGAGGCGATCGGTGAGTCAGAGAGGCGGTCGGTGAACAGAGAGGAGGTCAGTGAGTTGAAGAGGCGGTCGGTGAGGCGGTCAGTGAGTCGGAGGGGCGGTCGGTGCGCGGAGAGGAGGCCGGTGAGTCAGAGAGGCGGTTTGAGAGTCGGAGAGTCGGTCGGTGAGTCGGAGGGCAGTCAGTGAATCGGAGAGGCAGTCGGTGAGTCGGAGAGGCAGTCGGTGAGTCGGAGAGGCAGTTGGAGAGGCGGTCGGTGAGTCGGAGGGCAGTCGGTGAATCGAAGAGGCGGTCGGTGAGTCAGAGAGGTGGTCGGTGAGTCGGAGAGGCTGTCGGGGAGTCGGAGAGGCGGTCGGTGAGTCGGAGAGGCGGTCGGTGAGTCGGAGAGGTGGTCGATGCGCAGAGAGGAGGTCGGTGAGTCGGAGAGGCGGTCAGTGAGTCGGAGAGGCGGTCGGTGAGTCGGAGAGGCGGTCAGTGAGTCGGAGAGGCAGTCGGTGAGTCAGAGAGGAGATCAGTGAGTCGGAGATGCAGTCGGTGAGTCGGAGAAACGGTCGGTGAGTCGGAGAGGCGGTCGGTGAGTCGGAGAGGCGGTCGGTGAGTCGGAGAGGCTGTCGGGGAGTCGGAGAGGTGGTCGGTGAGTCGGAGACGCGGTCGGTGAGTCGGAGAGGCAGTTGGAGAGGGGGTCGGTGAGTCGGAGGGCAGTCGGTGAGTCGGAGGAGCGGCCAGTCAGTCGGAGAGGCAGTCGGTGAGTCGGAGAGGCAGTCGGTGAGTCAGAGAGGCAGTCGTTGAGTCAGAGAGGCAGTCGGTGAGTCGGAGAGGCAGTCGGGGAGTCGGAGAGGTGGTCGGTGAATCGGAGAGGCGGTCGGTGAGTCGGAGAGGTGGTCAGTGAGTCGGAGAGGCTGTCGGGGAGTCGGAGAGGTGGTCGGTGAGTCGGAGACGCGGTCGGTGAGTCGGAGACGCGGTCGGTGAGTCGGAGAGGCGGTCGGTGAGTCGGAGAGGCGGTCAGTGAGTCGGAGAGGCGGTCGGTGAGTCGGAGAGGCGGTCAGTGAGTCGGAGAGGCTGTCGGTGAGTCAGAGAGGAGGTCGGTGAGTCGGAGAGGCGGTCGGTGAGTCGGAGAAATGGTCGATGAGTCGGAGAGGCGGTCGGTGAGGCGGAGAGGCGGTCGGTGAATCGGAGAGGTGGTCGGTGAGTCGGAGAGGCTGTCGTGCAGTCGGAGAGGCAGTCGGTCAGTCGGAGACGCGGTTGGTGAGTCGGAGAGGCGGTCGGGGAGTCGGAGAGGCGGTCGGTGAGTCGGAGACGCGGTTGGTGAGTCGGAGAGGCGGTCGGTGCATCGGAGAGGCGGTCGGTGAGTCAGAGAGGCGGTCGGTGAGTCAGAGAGGATTTCGGAGAGTCAAAAAGGCAGTCTGTGAATCGGAGAGTCGGTCGGTGAATCGGAGAGGCGGTCGGTGAGTCGGAGAGGTGGTCGGTGAGTCGGAGCGGTAGTCGGTGAGTTGGAGTGGCAGTCGTTGAGTCGGAGAGGCAGTCGGTGAGTCGGAGAGGCAGTCGGTGAGTCGGAGAGGCAGTCGGTGAGTCGGAGAGGTGGTCGTTGAGTCGGAGAGGCAGTCGGTGCGCAGAGAGGAGGTCGGTGAGTTGAAGAGGCGGTCGGTGAGGCGGTCGGTGAGTCGGAGAGGCGGTCGGTGCGCAGAGAGGAGGCCGGTGAGTCAGAGAGGCGGTTTGTGAGTCGGTGAGGCGGTCGGTGAGTCAGAGAGGCGGTAGGTGAGTCGGAGTGGCGGTCGGTGAGTCGGAGAGGTGGTCGGTGAGTCGGAGAGGTGGTCGGTGAGTCAGAGGGGCAGTCGGCGAGTCGGAGAGGCAGTCGGTGAGTCGGAGAGGCAGTCGGTGAGTCAGAGAGGCAGTTGGAGAGGCGGCCGTTGAGTCAGAGGGCAGTCGGTGAGTCGGAGAGGTGGTCGGTGAGTCAGAGAGGCTGTCGGGGAGTCGGAGAGGTGGTCGGTGAGTCGGAGAGGCGGTCGGTGAGTCGGAGAGGCGGTCAGTGAGTCGGAGAGGCGGTCGGTGAGTCGGAGAGGCGGTCAGTGAGTCGGAGAGGTGGTCGGTGAGTCGGAGAGGTGGTCAGTGAGTCGGAGAGGCGGTCGGTGAGTCGGAGAGGCGGTCAGTGAGTCGGAGCGGCAGTCGGTGAGTCAGAGAGGAGGTCGGTGAGTCGGAGAGGCGGTCGGTGAGTCGGAGAAACGGTCGGTGAGTCGGAGAGGCGGTCGGTGAGTCGGAGAGGCGCTAGGTGATTCAGAGAGGTGGTAGGTGAGTCGGAGAGGCGGTCGGTGAGCCGAAGAGGTGGTAGGTGAGTCGGAGAGGCGGTCAGTGAGTCAGAGAGGCAGTCGGTGAGTCAGAATGGCAGTCGTTGAGTCAGAGAGGCAGTCGGTGAGTCGGAGAGGCAGTCGGGGAGTCGGAGAGGTGGTCGGTGAATCGGAGAGGCAATCGGAGAGTCAGAGAGGTGGTCGGTGAGTCGGAGAGGCAGTCGGTGAGTCGGAGAGGTGGTCGGTTAGTCGGAGAGGAGGTCGGTGAGCCGGAGAGGCGGTAGGTGAGTCGGAGAGGCAGTCGGAGAGTCGGAGAGGCAGTAGGTGAGTCGGAGAGACTGTAGGTGAGTCGGAGAGGTGGTCGGTGAGTCGGAGAGGCGGTCGGTGAGTCGGAGAGGAAGACGGAGAGTTGGATAGGTGGTCGGTGAGTCAAAGAGGCGGTCAGTGAGTCGGAGAGGCGGTCAGTGAGTCAGAGAAGCAGTCGGTAAGTTGGAGAGGAAGACGGAGAGTTGGATAGGTGGTCGGTGAGTCAGAGAGGCGGTCAGTGAGTCGGAGGGGCGGTCGGTGAGTCGGAGAGGTGGTAGGTGAGTCGGAGAGGCGGCCAGTGAGTCGGAGAGGCAGTCGGTGAGTCGGAGAGGCGGTCGGTGAGTCGCAGAGGCGGTCGTTGAGTCGGAGAGGCAGTCGGTGCGCAGAGAGGAGGTCGGTGAGTTGAAGAGGCGGTCGGTGAGGCGGTCGGTGAGTCGGAGAGGCGGTCGGTGCGCAGAGAGGAGGCCGGTGAGTCAGAGAGGCGGTTTGTGAGTCGGTGAGGCGGTCGGTGAGTCAGAGAGGCGGTAGGTGAGTCGGAGTGGCGGTCGGTGAGTCGGAGAGGTGGTCGGTGAGTCGGAGAGGTGGTCGGTGAGTCAGAGGGGCAGTCGGCGAGTCGGAGAGGCAGTCGGTGAGTCGGAGAGGCAGTCGGTGAGTCAGAGAGGCAGTTGGAGAGGCGGCCGTTGAGTCAGAGGGCAGTCGGTGAGTCAGAGAGGTGGTCGGTGAGTCAGAGAGGCTGTCGGGGAGTCGGAGAGGTGGTCGGTGAGTCGGAGAGGCGGTCGGTGAGTCGGAGAGGCGGTCAGTGAGTCGGAGAGGCGGTCGGTGAGTCGGAGAGGCGGTCAGTGAGTCGGAGAGGTGGTCGGTGAGTCGGAGAGGTGGTCAGTGAGTCGGAGAGGCGGTCGGTGAGTCGGAGAGGCGGTCAGTGAGTCGGAGAGGCAGTCGGTGAGTCGGAGAGGCAGTCGGTGAGTCGGAGAGGCAGTCGGTGAGTCGGAGAGGCAGTCGGTGAGTCGGAGAGGCAGTCGGTGCGCAGAGAGGAGGTCAGTGAGTTGAAGAGGCGGTCGGTGAGGCGGTCAGTGAGTCGGAGGGGCCGTCGGTGCGCGGAGAGGAGGCCGGTGAGTCAGAGAGGCGGTTTGTGAGTCGGTGAGGTGGTCGGTGAGTTGGAGAGGCAGTCGGTGAGTCGGAGAGGCAGTCGTTGATTCGGAGAGGCGGTCGGTGAGTTGGAGAGGTGGTCGTTAAGTCAGGGAGACGGTCGGTGAGTCGGAGAGGCGGTCGGTGAGTCGGAGAGGCGATCGGTGAGTCGGAGAGGCGGTCGGTGAGTCGGAGAGGCGGTCGGTGTGTCGCAGAGGCGGTCAGTGAGTCGGAGAGGCGGTCAGTGAGTCGGAGAGGCGGTCGGTGAGTCGGAGAGGCGGTCAGTGAGTCGGAGAGGCGGTCGGTGAGCCGGAGAGGCAGTCGGTGAGTCGGAGAGGCGGTCGGTGAGTCGGAGTTGCAGTCGGTGAGACGGAGAGGAAGTCGGAGAGTCGGAGAGGAGGTAGGTGAGTCGGTGAGGCGGTAGGTGAGTCGGTGAGGCGGTCGGTGAGTCGGAGTTGCAGTCGGTGAGACGGAGAGGAAGTCGGAGAGTCGGAGAGGAGGTAGGTGAGTCGGAGAGCTGGTAGGTGAGTCAGAGAGACGGTCAGTGAGTCGGAGAGGCGGGCAGTGAGTCAGAGAAGCAGTCGGTGAGTGGGAGAGGCAGACGGAGAGGCGGTCGGTGAGTGGGAGAGACGGTCGGTCAGTGGGAGAGGCAGTCGGTGAGTCGGCGAGGCAGTTGGAGAGGCGGTCGGTGAGTCGGAGGGGCAGTCGGTGAATCGGTGAGTCGGTCGGTGAATCGGAGAGGTGGTCGGTGAGTCGGAGTGGTGGTCGGTGAGTCGGAGAGGTGATCGGTGAGTCGGAGAGGCGGTCGGGGAGTCGGAGAGGCGGTCGATGAGTAGGAGAGGCGGTCGGTGCATGGGAGAGGCGGTCGGTGATTCAGAGAGGCGGTCGGTGAGTCAGAGAGGATTTTGGAGAGTCAAAAAGGCGGTCGGTGAGTCGGAGAGTCGGTCGGTGAATCAGAGAGGCGGTCGGTGAGTCGGAGAGTCGGTCGGTGAGTCGGAGCGGCAGTCGGTGTGTTGGAGCGGCAGTCGGTGAATCGGTGAGTCGGTCGGTGAATCGGAGAGGTGGTCGGTGAGTCGGAGTGGTGGTCGGTGAGTCGGAGAGGCGATCGGTGAGTCAGAGAGGCGGTCGGTGAACAGAGAGGAGGTCAGTGAGTTGAAGAGGCGGTCGGTGAGGCGGTCAGTGAGTCGGAGGGGCGGTCGGTGCGCGGAGAGGAGGCCGGTGAGTCAGAGAGGCGGTTTGAGAGTCGGAGAGTCGGTCGGTGAGTCGGAGGGCAGTCAGTGAATCGGAGAGGCAGTCGGTGAGTCGGAGAGGCAGTCGGTGAGTCGGAGAGGCAGTTGGAGAGGCGGTCGGTGAGTCGGAGGGCAGTCGGTGAATCGAAGAGGCGGTCGGTGAGTCAGAGAGGTGGTCGGTGAGTCGGAGAGGCTGTCGGGGAGTCGGAGAGGCGGTCGGTGAGTCGGAGAGGCGGTCGGTGAGTCGGAGAGGTGGTCGATGCGCAGAGAGGAGGTCGGTGAGTCGGAGAGGCGGTCAGTGAGTCGGAGAGGCGGTCGGTGAGTCGGAGAGGCGGTCAGTGAGTCGGAGAGGCAGTCGGTGAGTCAGAGAGGAGATCAGTGAGTCGGAGATGCAGTCGGTGAGTCGGAGAAACGGTCGGTGAGTCGGAGAGGCGGTCGGTGAGTCGGAGAGGCGGTCGGTGAGTCGGAGAGGCTGTCGGGGAGTCGGAGAGGTGGTCGGTGAGTCGGAGACGCGGTCGGTGAGTCGGAGAGGCAGTTGGAGAGGGGGTCGGTGAGTCGGAGGGCAGTCGGTGAGTCGGAGGAGCGGCCAGTCAGTCGGAGAGGCAGTCGGTGAGTCGGAGAGGCAGTCGGTGAGTCAGAGAGGCAGTCGTTGAGTCAGAGAGGCAGTCGGTGAGTCGGAGAGGCAGTCGGGGAGTCGGAGAGGTGGTCGGTGAATCGGAGAGGCGGTCGGTGAGTCGGAGAGGTGGTCAGTGAGTCGGAGAGGCTGTCGGGGAGTCGGAGAGGTGGTCGGTGAGTCGGAGACGCGGTCGGTGAGTCGGAGACGCGGTCGGTGAGTCGGAGAGGCGGTCGGTGAGTCGGAGAGGCGGTCAGTGAGTCGGAGAGGCGGTCGGTGAGTCGGAGAGGCGGTCAGTGAGTCGGAGAGGCTGTCGGTGAGTCAGAGAGGAGGTCGGTGAGTCGGAGAGGCGGTCGGTGAGTCGGAGAAATGGTCGATGAGTCGGAGAGGCGGTCGGTGAGGCGGAGAGGCGGTCGGTGAATCGGAGAGGTGGTCGGTGAGTCGGAGAGGCTGTCGTGCAGTCGGAGAGGCAGTCGGTCAGTCGGAGACGCGGTTGGTGAGTCGGAGAGGCGGTCGGGGAGTCGGAGAGGCGGTCGGTGAGTCGGAGACGCGGTTGGTGAGTCGGAGAGGCGGTCGGTGCATCGGAGAGGCGGTCGGTGAGTCAGAGAGGCGGTCGGTGAGTCAGAGAGGATTTCGGAGAGTCAAAAAGGCAGTCTGTGAATCGGAGAGTCGGTCGGTGAATCGGAGAGGCGGTCGGTGAGTCGGAGAGGTGGTCGGTGAGTCGGAGCGGTAGTCGGTGAGTTGGAGTGGCAGTCGTTGAGTCGGAGAGGCAGTCGGTGAGTCGGAGAGGCAGTCGGTGAGTCGGAGAGGCAGTCGGTGAGTCGGAGAGGTGGTCGTTGAGTCGGAGAGGCAGTCGGTGCGCAGAGAGGAGGTCGGTGAGTTGAAGAGGCGGTCGGTGAGGCGGTCGGTGAGTCGGAGAGGCGGTCGGTGCGCAGAGAGGAGGCCGGTGAGTCAGAGAGGCGGTTTGTGAGTCGGTGAGGCGGTCGGTGAGTCAGAGAGGCGGTAGGTGAGTCGGAGTGGCGGTCGGTGAGTCGGAGAGGTGGTCGGTGAGTCGGAGAGGTGGTCGGTGAGTCAGAGGGGCAGTCGGCGAGTCGGAGAGGCAGTCGGTGAGTCGGAGAGGCAGTCGGTGAGTCAGAGAGGCAGTTGGAGAGGCGGCCGTTGAGTCAGAGGGCAGTCGGTGAGTCGGAGAGGTGGTCGGTGAGTCAGAGAGGCTGTCGGGGAGTCGGAGAGGTGGTCGGTGAGTCGGAGAGGCGGTCGGTGAGTCGGAGAGGCGGTCAGTGAGTCGGAGAGGCGGTCGGTGAGTCGGAGAGGCGGTCAGTGAGTCGGAGAGGTGGTCGGTGAGTCGGAGAGGTGGTCAGTGAGTCGGAGAGGCGGTCGGTGAGTCGGAGAGGCGGTCAGTGAGTCGGAGCGGCAGTCGGTGAGTCAGAGAGGAGGTCGGTGAGTCGGAGAGGCGGTCGGTGAGTCGGAGAAACGGTCGGTGAGTCGGAGAGGCGGTCGGTGAGTCGGAGAGGCGCTAGGTGATTCAGAGAGGTGGTAGGTGAGTCGGAGAGGCGGTCGGTGAGCCGAAGAGGTGGTAGGTGAGTCGGAGAGGCGGTCAGTGAGTCAGAGAGGCAGTCGGTGAGTCAGAATGGCAGTCGTTGAGTCAGAGAGGCAGTCGGTGAGTCGGAGAGGCAGTCGGGGAGTCGGAGAGGTGGTCGGTGAATCGGAGAGGCAATCGGAGAGTCAGAGAGGTGGTCGGTGAGTCGGAGAGGCAGTCGGTGAGTCGGAGAGGTGGTCGGTTAGTCGGAGAGGAGGTCGGTGAGCCGGAGAGGCGGTAGGTGAGTCGGAGAGGCAGTCGGAGAGTCGGAGAGGCAGTAGGTGAGTCGGAGAGACTGTAGGTGAGTCGGAGAGGTGGTCGGTGAGTCGGAGAGGCGGTCGGTGAGTCGGAGAGGAAGACGGAGAGTTGGATAGGTGGTCGGTGAGTCAAAGAGGCGGTCAGTGAGTCGGAGAGGCGGTCAGTGAGTCAGAGAAGCAGTCGGTAAGTTGGAGAGGAAGACGGAGAGTTGGATAGGTGGTCGGTGAGTCAGAGAGGCGGTCAGTGAGTCGGAGGGGCGGTCGGTGAGTCGGAGAGGTGGTAGGTGAGTCGGAGAGGCGGCCAGTGAGTCGGAGAGGCAGTCGGTGAGTCGGAGAGGCGGTCGGTGAGTCGCAGAGGCGGTCGTTGAGTCGGAGAGGCAGTCGGTGCGCAGAGAGGAGGTCGGTGAGTTGAAGAGGCGGTCGGTGAGGCGGTCGGTGAGTCGGAGAGGCGGTCGGTGCGCAGAGAGGAGGCCGGTGAGTCAGAGAGGCGGTTTGTGAGTCGGTGAGGCGGTCGGTGAGTCAGAGAGGCGGTAGGTGAGTCGGAGTGGCGGTCGGTGAGTCGGAGAGGTGGTCGGTGAGTCGGAGAGGTGGTCGGTGAGTCAGAGGGGCAGTCGGCGAGTCGGAGAGGCAGTCGGTGAGTCGGAGAGGCAGTCGGTGAGTCAGAGAGGCAGTTGGAGAGGCGGCCGTTGAGTCAGAGGGCAGTCGGTGAGTCAGAGAGGTGGTCGGTGAGTCAGAGAGGCTGTCGGGGAGTCGGAGAGGTGGTCGGTGAGTCGGAGAGGCGGTCGGTGAGTCGGAGAGGCGGTCAGTGAGTCGGAGAGGCGGTCGGTGAGTCGGAGAGGCGGTCAGTGAGTCGGAGAGGTGGTCGGTGAGTCGGAGAGGTGGTCAGTGAGTCGGAGAGGCGGTCGGTGAGTCGGAGAGGCGGTCAGTGAGTCGGAGCGGCAGTCGGTGAGTCAGAGAGGAGGTCGGTGAGTCGGAGAGGCGGTCGGTGAGTCGGAGAAACGGTCGGTGAGTCGGAGAGGCGGTCGGTGAGTCGGAGAGGCGCTAGGTGATTCAGAGAGGTGGTAGGTGAGTCGGAGAGGCGGTCGGTGAGCCGAAGAGGTGGTAGGTGAGTCGGAGAGGCGGTCAGTGAGTCAGAGAGGCAGTCGGTGAGTCAGAATGGCAGTCGTTGAGTCAGAGAGGCAGTCGGTGAGTCGGAGAGGCAGTCGGGGAGTCGGAGAGGTGGTCGGTGAATCGGAGAGGCAATCGGAGAGTCAGAGAGGTGGTCGGTGAGTCGGAGAGGCAGTCGGTGAGTCGGAGAGGTGGTCGGTTAGTCGGAGAGGAGGTCGGTGAGCCGGAGAGGCGGTAGGTGAGTCGGAGAGGCAGTCGGAGAGTCGGAGAGGCAGTAGGTGAGTCGGAGAGACTGTAGGTGAGTCGGAGAGGTGGTCGGTGAGTCGGAGAGGCGGTCGGTGAGTCGGAGAGGAAGACGGAGAGTTGGATAGGTGGTCGGTGAGTCAAAGAGGCGGTCAGTGAGTCGGAGAGGCGGTCAGTGAGTCAGAGAAGCAGTCGGTAAGTTGGAGAGGAAGACGGAGAGTTGGATAGGTGGTCGGTGAGTCAGAGAGGCGGTCAGTGAGTCGGAGGGGCGGTCGGTGAGTCGGAGAGGTGGTAGGTGAGTCGGAGAGGCGGCCAGTGAGTCGGAGAGGCAGTCGGTGAGTCGGAGAGGCGGTCGGTGAGTCGCAGAGGCGGTCAGTGAGTCGGAGAGGCGGTCGGTGAGCCGGAGAGGCAGTCGGAGAGTCGGAGAGGTGGTAGGTGAGTCGGAGAGGCGGTCAGTGAGTCGGAGAGGCAGTCGGTGAGTCGGAGAGGCAGTCGGTGAGTCGGAGAGGCGGTCGGTGAGTCGGAGGTGCAGTCGGTGAGACGGAGAGGAAGTCGGAGAGTCGGAGAGGAGGTAGGTGAGTCGGAGAGATGGTAGGTGAGTGAGAGAGACGGTCAGTGAGTCGGAGAGGCGGTCAGTGAGTCAGAGAAGCAGTCGGTGAGTCGGAGGGTCAGTCGGTGAGTCGGAGAGGCAATCGTTGAGTCGGAGAGGCAGTCGGTGAGTTGGAGAGGCAGTCGGTGAGTCGGAGAGGCAGTCGTTCATTCGGAGAGGCGGTCAGTGAGTTGGAGAGGTGGTCGTTAAGTCAGGGAGACGGTCGGTGAGTTGGAGAGGCGGTCGGTGAGTCGGAGAGGCGATCGGTGAGTCGGAGAGGCGGTCGGTGAGTCGGAGAGGCGGTCGCTGAGTCGGAGACGCGGTCGGTGAGTCGGAGAGGCAGTTGGAGAGGGGGTCGGTGAGTCGGAGGGCAGTCGGTGAGTCGGAGGAGCGGCCAGTCAGTCGGAGAGGCAGTCGGTGAGTCGGAGAGGCAGTCGGTGAGTCAGAGAGGCAGTCGTTGAGTCAGAGAGGCAGTCGGTGAGTCGGAGAGGCAGTCGGGGAGTCGGAGAGGTGGTCGGTGAATCGGAGAGGCGGTCGGTGAGTCGGAGAGGTGGTCAGTGAGTCGGAGAGGCTGTCGGGGAGTCGGAGAGGTGGTCGGTGAGTCGGAGACGCGGTCGGTGAGTCGGAGACGCGGTCGGTGAGTCGGAGAGGCGGTCGGTGAGTCGGAGAGGCGGTCAGTGAGTCGGAGAGGCGGTCGGTGAGTCGGAGAGGCGGTCAGTGAGTCGGAGAGGCTGTCGGTGAGTCAGAGAGGAGGTCGGTGAGTCGGAGAGGCGGTCGGTGAGTCGGAGAAATGGTCGATGAGTCGGAGAGGCGGTCGGTGAGGCGGAGAGGCGGTCGGTGAATCGGAGAGGTGGTCGGTGAGTCGGAGAGGCTGTCGTGCAGTCGGAGAGGCGGTCGGTCAGTCGGAGACGCGGTTGGTGAGTCGGAGAGGCGGTCGGGGAGTCGGAGAGGCGGTCGGTGAGTCGGAGACGCGGTTGGTGAGTCGGAGAGGTGGTCGGTGCATCGGAGAGGCGGTCGGTGAGTCAGAGAGGCGGTCGGTGAGTCAGAGAGGATTTCGGAGAGTCAAAAAGGCAGTCTGTGAGTCGGAGAGTCGGTCGGTGAATCGGAGAGGCGGTCGGTGAGTCGGAGAGGTGGTCGGTGAGTCGGAGCGGTAGTCGGTGAGTTGGAGTGGCAGTCGTTGAGTCGGAGAGGCAGTCGGTGAGTCGGAGAGGCAGTCGGTGAGTCGGAGAGGCAGTCGGTGAGTCGGAGAGGTGGTCGTTGAGTCGGAGAGGCAGTCGGTGCGCAGAGAGGAGGTCGGTGAGTTGAAGAGGCGGTCGGTGAGGTGGTCGGTGAGTCGGAGAGGCGGTCGGTGCGCAGAGAGGAGGCCGGTGAGTCAGAGAGGCGGTTTGTGAGTCGGTGAGGCGGTCGGTGAGTCAGAGAGGCGGTAGGTGAGTCGGAGTGGCGGTCGGTGAGTCGGAGAGGTGGTCGGTGAGTCGGAGAGGTGGTCGGTGAGTCAGAGGGGCAGTCGGCGAGTCGGAGAGGCAGTCGGTGAGTCGGAGAGGCAGTCGGTGAGTCAGAGAGGCAGTTGGAGAGGCGGCCGTTGAGTCAGAGGGCAGTCGGTGAGTCGGAGAGGTGGTCGGTGAGTCAGAGAGGCGGTCGGGGAGTCGGAGAGGTGGTCGGTGAGTCGGAGAGGCGGTCGGTGAGTCGGAGAGGCGGTCAGTGAGTCGGAGAGGCGGTCGGTGAGTCGGAGAGGCGGTCAGTGAGTCGGAGAGGTGGTCGGTGAGTCGGAGAGGTGGTCAGTGAGTCGGAGAGGCGGTCGGTGAGTCGGAGAGACGGTCAGTGAGTCGGAGAGGCAGTCGGTGAGTCAGAGAGGAGGTCGGTGAGTCGGAGAGGCGGTCGGTGAGTCGGAGAAACGGTCGGTGAGTCGGAGAGGCGGTCGGTGAGTCGGAGAGGCGGTCGGTGAGTCGGAGAGGCGGTAGGTGATTCAGAGAGGTGGTAGGTGAGTCGGAGAGGCGGTCGGTGAGCCGAAGAGGTGGTAGGTGAGTCGGAGAGGCAGTCGGAGAGTCGGAGAGGTGGTAGGTGAGTCAGAGAGGTGGTAGGTGAGTCGGAGAGGCGGTCGGTGAGTCGGAGGTGCAGTCGGTGAGTCGGAGAGGAAGTCGGAGAGTCGGAGAGGTGGTCGGTGAGTCGGAGAGGCGGTCAGTGAGTCAGAGAGGCAGTCGGTGAGTCAGAATGGCAGTCGTTGAGTCAGAGAGGCAGTCGGTGAGTCGGAGAGGCAGTCGGGGAGTCGGAGAGGTGGTCGGTGAATCGGAGAGGCAATCGGAGAGTCAGAGAGGTGGTCGGTGAGTCGGAGAGGCAGTCGGTGAGTCGGAGAGGTGGTCGGTTAGTCGGAGAGGAGGTCGGTGAGCCGGAGAGGCGGTAGGTGAGTCGGAGAGGCAGTCGGAGAGTCGGAGAGGCAGTAGGTGAGTCGGAGAGACTGTAGGTGAGTCGGAGAGGTGGTCGGTGAGTCGGATAGGCGGTCGGTGAGTCGGAGAGGAAGACGGAGAGTTGGATAGGTGGTCGGTGAGTCAAAGAGGCGGTCAGTGAGTCGGAGAGGCGGTCAGTGAGTCAGAGAAGCAGTCGGTAAGTTGGAGAGGAAGACGGAGAGTTGGATAGGTGGTCGGTGAGTCAGAGAGGCGGTCAGTGAGTCGGAGGGGCGGTCGGTGAGTCGGAGAGGTGGTAGGTGAGTCGGAGAGGCGGCCAGTGAGTCGGAGAGGCAGTCGGTGAGTCGGAGAGGCGGTCGGTGAGTCGCAGAGGCGGTCAGTGAGTCGGAGAGGCGGTCGGTGAGCCGGAGAGGCAGTCGGAGAGTCGGAGAGGTGGTAGGTGAGTCGGAGAGGCGGTCAGTGAGTCGGAGAGGCAGTCGGTGAGTCGGAGAGGCAGTCGGTGAGTCGGGGAGGCGGTCGGTGAGTCGGAGGTGCAGTCGGTGAGACGGAGAGGAAGTCGGAGAGTCGGAGAGGAGGTAGGTGAGTCGGAGAGATGGTAGGTGAGTCAGAGAGACGGTCAGTGAGTCGGAGAGGCGGTCAGTGAGTCAGAGAAGCAGTCGGTGAGTCGGAGGGTCAGTCGGTGAGTCGGAGAGGCAATCGTTGAGTCGGAGAGGCAGTCGGTGAGTTGGAGAGGCAGTCGGTGAGTCGGAGAGGCAGTCGGTGAGTCGGAGAGGCGGTCGATGAGTCGCAGAGGCGGTCAGTGAGTCGGAGAGGCGGTCAGTGAGTCGGAGAGGCAGTCGGTGAGTCGGTGAGGCGGTCGGTGAGTCGCAGAGGCGGTCAGTGAGTCGGAGAGGCGGTCGGTGAGCCGGAGAGGCAGTCGGAGAGTCGGAGAGGTGGTAGGTGAGTCGGAGAGATGGTAGGTGAGTCGGTGAGGCGGTCGGTGAGTCGGAGTTGCAGTCGGTGAGACGGAGAGGAAGTCGGAGAGTCGGAGAGGAGGTAGGTGAGTCGGAGAGATGGTAGGTGAGTCAGATAGACGGTCAGTGAGTCGGAGAGGCGGTCAGTGAGTCAGAGAAGCAGTCGGTGAGTGGGAGAGGCAGACGGAGAGGCGGTCGGTGAGTGGGAGAGACGGTCGGTGAGTGGGAGAGGCAGTCGGTCAGTCGGGAGGCAGTCGGTGAGTCGGAGAGGCAGTCGGACAGTCGGAGAGGCGGTCGGTGAATCGGAGAGGCGGCCGGTGAGTCGGAGAGCTGGTCGGTGAGTCGGAGAGGCAGTCAGTGAGTCGGCGAGCCAGTTGGAGAGGCGGTCGGTGAGTCGGAGGGGCAGTCGGTGAATCGGTGAGTCGGTCGGTGAATCGGAGAGGTGGTCGGTGAGTCGGAGTGGTGGTCGGTGAGTCGGAGAGGTGATCGGTGAGTCGGAGAGGCGGTCGGGGAGTCGGAGAGGCGGTCGATGAGTAGGAGAGCTGGTCGGTGCATCGGAGAGGCGGTCGGTGATTCAGAGAGGCGGTCGGTGAGTCAGAGAGGATTTTGGAGAGTCAAAAAGGCGGTCGGTGAGTCGGAGAGTCGGTCGGTGAATCGGAGAGGCGGTCGGTGAGTCGGAGAGTCGGTCGGTGAGTCGGAGCGGCAGTCGGTGAGTCGGAGAGGCAGTCGGTGAGTCGGAGAGGCGGTCGTTGAGTCGGAGAGGCAGTCGGTGCACAGAGAGGAGGTCAGTGAGTTGAAGAGACGGTCGGTGAGGCGGTCAGTGAGTCGGAGGGGCGGTCGGTGCGCGGAGCGGAGGCCGGTGAGTCAGAGAGGCGGTTTGTGAGTCGGTGAGGTGGTCGGTGAGTCGGAGAGGCGGTAGGTGAGTCGGAGTGGCGGTTGGTGAGTCAGAGAGGTGGTTGGAGAGTCGGTCGGTGAGTCGGAGGGCAGTCGGTGAATCGGAGAGGCAGTCGGAGAGGCGGTAGGTGAGTCGGAGTGGCGGTTGGTGAGTCAGAGAGGTGGTTGGAGAGTCGGTCGGTGAGTCGGAGGGCAGTCAGTGAATCGGAGAGGCGGTCGGTGAGTCGGAGAGGCGGTCGGTGAGTCGGAGAGGTGGTCGGTGAGTCGGAGAGGCTGTCGGGGAGTCGGAGAGGCGGTCGGTGAGTCGGAGAGGCGGTCGGTGAGTCGGAGAGGCGGTCGGTGCGCAGAGAGGAGGTCGGTGAGTCGGAGAGGCGGTCAGTGAGTCGGAGAGGTGGTCGGTGAGTCGGAGAGGCGGTCAGTGAGTCGGAGAGGCAGTCGGTGAGTCAGAGAGGAGATCAGTGAGTCGGAGATGCAGTCGGTGAGTCGGAGAGGCGGTCGGTGAGTCGGAGGGGCAGTCAGTGAATCGGAGAGGCAGTCGGTGAGTCGGAGAGGCAGTCGGTGAGTCAGAGAGGCAGTTGGAGAGGCGGTCGGTGAGTCAGAGAGGCGGTCGGTGAGTCGGAGATGTGGTCGGTGAGTCGGAGAGGCGGTCGGTGAGTCGGAGAGGCGGTCGGTGAGTCGGAGAGGCTGTCGGGGAGTCGGAGAGGCAGTTGGAGAGGGGGTCGGTGAGTCGGAGGGCAGTCGGTGAGTCGGAGGAGCAGCCAGTCAGTCGGAGAGGCAGTCGGTGAGTCGGAGAGGCAGTCGGTGAGTCAGAGAGGCAGTCGTTGAGTCAGAGAGGCAGTCGGTGAGTCGGAGAGGCAGTCGGGGAGTCGGAGAGGTGGTCGGTGAATCGGAGAGGCGGTCGGTGAGTCGGAGAGGTGGTCGGTGAGTCGGAGAGGCTGTCGGGGAGTCGGAGAGGTGGTCGGTGAGTCGGAGACGCGGTCGGTGAGTCGGAGACGCGGTCGGTGAGTCGGAGAGGCGGTCGGTGAGTCGGAGAGGCGGTCGGTGCGCAGAGAGGAGGTCGGTGAGTCGGAGAGGCGGTCAGTGAGTCGGAGAGGCGGTCGGTGAGTCGGAGAGGCGGTCCGTGAGTCGGAGAGGCTGTCGGTGAGTCAGAGAGGAGGTCGGTGAGTCGGAGAGGCGGTCGGTGAGTCGGAGAAACGGTCGGTGAGTCGGAGAGGCGGTCGGTGAGGCGGAGAGGCGGTCGGTGAATCGGAGAGGTGGTCGGTGAGTCGGAGAGGCTGTCGTGCAGTCGGAGAGGCGGTCGGTGAGTCGGAGACGCGGTTGGTGAGTCGGAGAGGCGGTCGGGGAGTCGGAGAGGCGGTCGATGAGTAGGAGAGGCGGTCGGTGAGTCTGAGAGGCGGTCGGTGAGTCAGAGAGGATTTCGGAGAGTCAAAAAGGCAGTCTGTGAGTCGGAGAGTCGGTCGGTGAATCGGAGAGGCGGTCGGTGAGTCGCAGAGGTGGTCGGTGAGTCGGAGCGGTAGTCGGTGAGTTGGAGCGGCAGTCGTTGAGTCGGAGAGGCAGTCGGTGAGTCGGAGAGGCGGTCGTTGAGTCGGAGAGGCAGTCGGTGAGTCAGAGAGGCGGTAGGTGAGTCGGAGTGGCGGTCGGTGAGTCGGAGAGGTGGTCGGTGAGTCGGAGAGGTGGTCGGTGAGTCGGAGGGGCAGTCGGCGAGTCGGAGAGGCAGTCGGTGAGTCGGAGAGGCAGTCGGTGAGTCAGAGAGGCAGTTGGAGAGGCGGTCGTTGAGTCAGAGGGCAGTCGGTGAGTCGGAGAGGTGGTCGGTGAGTCAGAGAGGCTGTCGGGGAGTCGGAGAGGTGGTCGGTGAGTCGGAGAGGCGGTCGGTGAGTCGGAGAGGCGGTCAGTGAGTCGGAGAGGCGGTCGGTGAGTCGGAGAGGCGGTCAGTGAGTCGGAGAGGCGGTCGGTGAGTCGGAGAGGCGGTCAGTGAGTCGGAGAGGCGGTCGGTGAGTCGGAGAGGCGGTCAGTGAGTCGGAGAGGCAGTCGGTGAGTCAGAGAGGAGGTCGGTGAGTCGGAGAGGCGGTCGGTGAGTCGGAGAAACGGTCGGTGAGTCGGAGAGGCGGTCGGTGAGTCGGAGAGGCGGTCGGTGAGTCGGAGAGGCGGTAGGTGATTCAGAGAGGTGGTAGGTGAGTCGGAGAGGTGGTCGGTGAGTCGGAGAGGTGGTCGGTGAGTCAGAGGGGCAGTCGGCGAGTCGGAGAGGCAGTCGGTGAGTCGGAGAGGCAGTCGGTGAGTCAGAGAGGCAGTTGGAGAGGCGGTCGTTGAGTCAGAGGGCAGTCGGTGAGTCGGAGAGGTGGTCGGTGAGTCAGAGAGGCTGTCGGGGAGTCGGAGAGGCGGTCAGTGAGTCGGAGAGGCGGTCGGTGAGTCGGAGAGGCGGTCAGTGAGTCGGAGAGGTGGTCGGTGAGTCGGAGAGGCGGTCAGTGAGTCGGAGAGGCGGTCGGTGAGTCGGAGAGGCGGTCAGTGAGTCGGAGAGGCAGTCGGTGAGTCAGAGAGGAGGTCGGTGAGTCGGAGAGGCGGTCGGTGAGTCGGAGAAACGGTCGGTGAGTCGGAGAGGCGGTCGGTGAGTCGGAGAGGCGGTCGGTGAGTCGGAGAGGCGATAGGTGATTCAGAGAGGTGGTAGGTGAGTCGGAGAGGCGGTCGGTGAGTCGGAGGTGCAGTCGGTGAGTCGGAGAGGAAGTCGGAGAGTCGGAGAGATGGTCGGTGAGTCGGAGAGGCGGTCAGTGAGTCAGAGAGGCAGTCGGTGAGTCAGAATGGCAGTCGTTGAGTCAGAGAGGCAGTCGGTGAGTCGAAGAGGCAGTCGGGGAGTCGGAGAGGTGGTCGATGAATCGGAGAGGCAGTCGGTGAGTCAGAGAGGTGGTCGGTTAGTCGGAGAGGAGGTTGGTGAGCCAGAGAGGCGGTCGGTGAGTCGGAGAGGCAGTAGGTGAGTCGGAGAGACTGTAGGTGAGTCGGAGAGGTGGTCGGTGAGTCGGAGAGGCGGTCGGTGAGTCGGAGAGGAAGACGGAGAGTTGGATAGGTGGTCGGTGAGTCAGAGAGGCGGTCAGTGAGTCAGAGAAGCAGTCGGTAAGTCGGAGAGGCAGTCGGTGAGTCGGAGAGGCGGTCAGTGAGTCGGAGAGGCGGTCAGTGAGTCGGAGAGGCGGTCTGTGAGCCGGAGAGGCAGTCGGTGAGTCAGAGAGGAGGTAGGTGAGTCGGAGAGATGGTAGGTGAGTCGGTGAGGCGGTCGGTGAGTCGGAGTTGCAGTCGGTGAGACGGAGAGGA
Organism: Pristiophorus japonicus; assembly: GCF_044704955.1. Lineage (NCBI taxonomy): Eukaryota > Metazoa > Chordata > Chondrichthyes > Pristiophoridae > Pristiophorus > Pristiophorus japonicus. The sequence goes on from NC_091993.1 coordinate 54,747,746, forward strand.
AGTTGGAGAGTCGGAGAGGAGGTAGGTGAGTCGGAGAGATGGTAGGTGAGTCAGAGAGACGGTCAGTGAGTCGGAGAGGTGGTCAGTGAGTCAGAGAAGCAGTCGGTGAGTGGGAGAGGCAGACGGAGAGGCGGTCGGTGAGTGGGAGAGACGGTCGGTGAGTGGGAGAGGCAGTCGGTCAGTCGGGAGGCAGTCGGTGAGTCGGAGAGGCAGTCGGAGAGTCGGAGAGGCGGTCGGTGAATCGGAGAGGCGGCCGGTGAGTCGGAGAGCTGGTCGGTGAGTCGGAGAGGCAGTCGGTGAGTCGGCGAGGCAGTTGGAGAGGCGGTCGGTGAGTCGGAGGGGCAGTCAGTGAATCGGAGAGGCAGTCGGTGAGTCGGAGAGGCAGTCGGTGAGTCAGAGAGGCAGTTGGAGAGGCGGTCGGTGAGTCAGAGAGGCGGTCGGTGAGTCGGAGATGTGGTCGGTGAGTCGGAGAGGCGGTCGGTGAGTCGGAGAGGCGGTCGGTGAGTCGGAGAGGCTGTCGGGGAGTCGGAGAGGCAGTTGGAGAGGGGGTCGGTGAGTCGGAGGGCAGTCGGTGAGTCGGAGGAGCAGCCAGTCAGTCGGAGAGGCAGTCGGTGAGTCGGAGAGGCAGTCGGTGAGTCAGAGAGGCAGTCGTTGAGTCAGAGAGGCAGTCGGTGAGTCGGAGAGGCAGTCGGGGAGTCGGAGAGGTGGTCGGTGAATCGGAGAGGCGGTCGGTGAGTCGGAGAGGTGGTCGGTGAGTCGGAGAGGCTGTCGGGGAGTCGGAGAGGTGGTCGGTGAGTCGGAGACGCGGTCGGTGAGTCGGAGACGCGGTCGGTGAGTCGGAGAGGCGGTCGGTGAGTCGGAGAGGCGGTCGGTGCGCAGAGAGGAGGTCGGTGAGTCGGAGAGGCGGTCGGTGAGTCGGAGAGGTGGTCGGTGAGTCGGAGAGGCGGTCCGTGAGTCGGAGAGGCTGTCGGTGAGTCAGAGAGGAGGTCGGTGAGTCGGAGAGGCGGTCGGTGAGTCGGAGAAACGGTCGGTGAGTCGGAGAGGCGGTCGGTGAGGCGGAGAGGCGGTCGGTGAATCGGAGAGGTGGTCGGTGAGTCGGAGAGGCTGTCGTGCAGTCGGAGAGGCGGTCGGTGAGTCGGAGACGCGGTTGGTGAGTCGGAGAGGCGGTCGGGGAGTCGGAGAGGCGGTCGATGAGTAGGAGAGGCGGTCGGTGAGTCTGAGAGGCGGTCGGTGAGTCAGAGAGGATTTCGGAGAGTCAAAAAGGCAGTCTGGGAGTCGGAGAGTCGGTCGGTGAATCGGAGAGGCGGTCGGTGAGTCGCAGAGGTGGTCGGTGAGTCGGAGCGGTAGTCGGTGAGTTGGAGCGGCAGTCGTTGAGTCGGAGAGGCAGTCGGTGAGTCGGAGAGGCGGTCGTTGAGTCGGAGAGGCAGTCGGTGAGTCAGAGAGGCGGTAGGTGAGTCGGAGTGGCGGTCGGTGAGTCGGAGAGGTGGTCGGTGAGTCGGAGAGGTGGTCGGTGAGTCGGAGGGGCAGTCGGCGAGTCGGAGAGGCAGTCGGTGAGTCAGAGAGGCAGTCGGTGAGTCAGAGAGGCAGTTGGAGAGGCGGTCGTTGAGTCAGAGGGCAGTCGGTGAGTCGGAGAGGTGGTCGGTGAGTCAGAGAGGCTGTCGGGGAGTCGGAGAGGTGGTCGGTGAGTCGGAGAGGCGGTCGGTGAGTCGGAGAGGCGGTCAGTGAGTCGGAGAGGCGGTCGGTGAGTCGGAGAGGCGGTCAGTGAGTCGGAGAGGTGGTCGGTGAGTCGGAGAGGCGGTCAGTGAGTCGGAGAGGCGGTCGGTGAGTCGGAGAGGCGGTCAGTGAGTCGGAGAGGCAGTCGGTGAGTCAGAGAGGAGGTCGGTGAGTCGGAGAGGCGGTCGGTGAGTCGGAGAAACGGTCGGTGAGTCGGAGAGGCGGTCGGTGAGTCGGAGAGGCGGTCGGTGAGTCGGAGAGGCGGTAGGTGATTCAGAGAGGTGGTAGGTGAGTCGGAGAGGCGGTCGGTGAGCCGAAGAGGTGGTAGGTGAGTCGGAGAGGCAGTCGGAGAGTCGAAGAGGTGGTAGGTGAGTCAGAGAGGTGGTAGGTGAGTCGGAGAGGCGGTCGGTGAGTCGGAGGTGCAGTCGGTGAGTCGGAGAGGAAGTCGGAGAGTCGGAGAGGTGGTCGGTGAGTCGGAGAGGCGGTCAGTGAGTCAGAGAGGCAGTCGGTGAGTCAGAATGGCAGTCGTTGAGTCAGAGAGGCAGTCGGTGAGTTGGAGAGGCAGTCGGGGAGTCGGAGAGGTGGTCGGTGAATCGGAGAGGCAATCGGAGAGTCGGAGAGGTGGTCGGTGAGTCGGAGAGGCAGTCGGTGAGTCGGAGAGGTGGTCGCTTAGTCGGAGAGGAGGTCGGTGAGCCGGAGAGGCGGTAGGTGAGTCGGAGAGGCAGTCGGAGAGTCGGAGAGGCAGTAGGTGAGTCGGAGAGACTGTAGGTGAGTCGGAGAGGTGGTCGGTGAGTCGGAGAGGCGGTCGGTGAGTCGGAGAGGAAGACAGAGAGTTGGATAGGTGGTCGGTGAGTCAGAGAGGCGGTCAGGGAGTCAGAGAGGCGGTCAGTGAGTCAGAGAAGCAGTCGGTAAGTTGGAGAGGAAGACGGAGAGTTGGATAGGCGGTCGGTGAGTCAGAGATGCGGTCAGTGAGTCGGAGAGGCGGTCAGTGAGTCAGAGAAGCAGTCGGTAAGTCGGAGAGGCAGTCGGTGAGTCGGAGGGGCAGTCGGTGAGTCGGAGAGGCAGTCGTTGCGTTGGAGCGGCAGTCGGTGAGTCGGAGAGGCAGTCGGAGAGTCAGAGAGGTGGTCGGTGAGTCGGAGAGGCAGTCGGTGAGTCGGCGAGGCGGTCGGTTAGTCAGAGAGGCGGTCGGTGAGTCAGAGAGGCAGTTGGAGAGGCGGCCGGTGAGTGGGAGAGGCGGTCGGTGAGTGGGAGAGGCAGTCGGTCAGTCGGGAGGCAGTCGGTGAGTCGGAGAGGCAGTCGGAGAGTCGGAGAGGTGGTCGGTGAATCGGAGAGACGGTCGGTGAGTCAGAGAGCCGGTCGGTGAGTCGGTGAGGCAGTCAGTGAGTCGGCGAGGCAGTTGGAGAGGCGGTCGGTGAGTCAGAGGGGCGGTTGGTGAATCGGAGAGGCGGTCGGTGAGTCGGAGAGGCGGTCGGTGAGTCGGAGAGGTGATCGGTGAGTTGGAGAGGCGGTCGGTGAGTCGGAGAGGCGGTCGGTGCGTCGGAGAGGCGGTCGGTGAGTCGGGAGGCGGTCGGTGAGTCGGAGAGGCTGTCGGAGAGTCGAAGAGGCGGTCGGTGAGTCGGAGTGGCATTCGGTGAGTTGGAGCGGCAGTCGGTGTGTCGGAGAGGCGGTCGGTGAGTTGGAGAGGCGGTCGTTGTGTCGGAGAGGTGGTCGGTGAGTCATTGAGGAGGTTGTTAAGTCGAAGAGGCAGTCGGTGCGCAGAGAGGAGGTCGGTGAGTCGGAGAGGCGGTCGGTGAGTCGGAGAGGTGGTCGGTGAGTCAGAGAGGTGGTCGGTGAGTCGGAGAGGTGGTCGGTGAGTCGGAGAGGCAGTCGGTGAGTCGGAGAGGCGGTCGGTGAGTCGGAGAGGCGGTCGGTGAGTCAGAGACACAGTCGGTGAGTCGGAGCGGCAGTCGGTGTGTCGGCGCAGCAGTCGGTGAGTCGGAGAGGCGGTCAGTGAGTCGGAGAGGTGGTCGGTAAGTCGGAGAGATGGTCGGTGCGCAGTGAGGAGGTCGGTGAGTCGGAGAGGCGGTTGGTCAGTTGGAGAGGCGGTCGGTGAGTCGGAGAGGCGGTCAGTGCGCAGAGAGGAGGTCGGTGAGTCGGAGATGCGGTCGGTGAGTCGGAGAGGCAGTAGGTGAGTCAGAGAGGAATTCGGTGAGTCGGAGAGGCAGTCTGTGAGTCGGAGAGGCGGTCGGTGAGTCAGAGAGGCGGTCGATGAGTCAGAGAGGCAGTCGGTGAGTCGGAGAGGCAGTCGGAGAGTCGGAGTGGTGGCCGGTGAGTCAGAGAGGCGGTCAGTGAGTCGGAGATGCGGTTATTGAGTCGGAGAGGCGGTCAGTGAGTCGGAGAGGCAGTCGGTGAGTCGGAGAGGCTGTCGGAGAGTCGAAGAGGCAGTCGGTGAGTCGGAGAGGTGGTCGGTGAATCGGAGAGGCGGTTGGTGAGTCGGAGAGGCGGTCGGTGAGTCGGAGTGGCATTCCGTGAGTTGGAGCGGCAGTCGGTGAGTCGGAGAGGCAGTCGGTGAGTCGGAGAGGCAGTCGGTGAGTCGAAGAGGCGGTAGGTGAGTCGGAATGGTGGTCGGTGAGTCAGAGAGGCGGTCGGTGAGTCAGAGATGCGGTCGATGTGTCGGAGAGCCGGTCGGTGAGTCAGAGACACAGTCGGTGAGTCGGAGCGGCAGTCGGTGAGTCGGAGCGGCAGTCGGTGAGTTGGAGAGGCAGTCGGTGAGTCGGAGAGGCGGTCGTTGAGTCGGAGAGGCGGTCGGTGAGTCGGAGAGGTGGCCGGTATGTCGGAGAGGTGGTCGGTGAGTCGGAGAGGCGGTCGGTGCGCAGAGAGGAGGTCGGTGAGTCGGAGAGGCGGTCGGTGAGTCGGAGAGGCAGTAGGTGAGTCAGAGAGGAATTCGGTGTGTCGGAGAGGCAGTCTGTGAGTCGGAGAGGCGGTCGGTGAGTCAGAGAGGCAGTCGATGAGTCAGAGAGGCAGTCGGTGAGTCGGAGAGGCAGTCGGAGAGTCGGAGAGGTGGCCGGTGAGTCAGAGAGGCGGTCAGTGAGTCGGAGATGCGGTTATTGAGTCGGAGAGGCGGTCAGTGAGTCGGAGAGGCAGTCGGTGAGTCGGAGAGGCTGTCGGAGAGTCGAAGAGGCAGTCGGTGAGTCGGAGAGGTGGTCGGTGAATCGGAGAGGCGGTTGGTGAGTCGGAGAGGCGGTCGGTGAGTCGGAGTGGCATTCCGTGAGTTGGAGCGGCAGTCGGTGAGTCGGAGAGGCAGTCGGTGAGTCGGAGAGGCAGTCGGTGAGTCGAAGAGGCGGTAGGTGAGTCGGAATGGTGGTCGGTGAGTCAGAGAGGCGGTCGGTGAGTCAGAGATGCGGTCGATGTGTCAGAGAGGCGGTCGGTGAGTCAGAGACACAGTCGGTGAGTCGGAGCGGCAGTCGGTGAGTCGGAGCGGCAGTCGGTGAGTTGGAGAGGCAGTCGGTGAGTCGGAGAGGCGGTCGTTGAGTCGGAGAGGCGGTCGGTGAGTCGGAGAGGTGGCCGGTATGTCGGAGAGGCGGTTGGTGAGTCGGAGAGGTGGCCGGTATGTCGGAGAGGCGGTTGGTGAGTCGGAGAGGTGTTAGGTGAGTCGGAGATGAATTCGGTGAGTTGGAGAGGCGGTCGGAGCGCAGAGAGGAGGTCAGTGAGTCGGAGAGGCGGTCGGTGAGTCGGAGAGGCGGTAGGTGAGTCGGAGATGAATTCGGTGAGTCGGAGAGGCAGTCGGTGAGTCGGAGAGACAGTCGGTGAGTCGGAGAGGCAGTCGGAGAGTCCGAGTGGCAGTCGGTGAGTCAGAGAGGAAGTCGGAGAGTCAGAGAGGTGGTCGGTGAGTCAGAGAGACGGTCAGTGAGTCGGAGAGGCGGTCAGTGAGTCAGAGAAGCAGTCGGTGAGTGGGAGAGGCAGACGGAGAGGCGGTCGGTGAGTGGGAGAGACGGTCGGTGAGTGGGAGAGGCAGTCGGTCAGTCGGGAGGCAGTCGGTGAGTCGGAGAGGCAGTCGGAGAGTCGGAGAGGCGGTCGGTGAATCGGAGAGGCGGCTGGTGAGTCGGAGAGCTGGTCGGTGAGTCGGAGAGGCAGTCGGTGAGTCGGCGAGGCAGTTGGAGAGGCGGTCGGTGAGTCGGAGGGGCAGTCGGTGAATCGGTGAGTCGGTCGGTGAATTGGAGAGGTGGTCGGTGAGTCGGAGTGGTGGTCGGTGAGTCGGAGAGGTGATCGGTGAGTCGAAGAGGCTGTCGGGGAGTCGGAGAGGCGGTCGATGAGTAGGAGAGGCAGTCGGTGCATGGGAGAGGCGGTCGGTGATTCAGAGAGGCGGTCGGTGAGTCAGAGAGGATTTTGGAGAGTCAAAAAGGCGGTTGGTGAGTCGGAGAGTCGGTCGGTGAGTCGGAGCGGCAGTCGGTGTGTTGGAGCGGCAGTCGGTGAGTCGGAGAGGCAGTCGGTGAGTCGGAGAGGCGGTCGTTGAGTCGGAGAGGCGGTCGGTGAGGCGGAGAGGCGGTCGGTGAATCGGAGAGGTGGTCGGTGAGTCGGAGAGGCTGTCGTGCAGTCGGAGAGGCGGTCGGTGAGTCGAAGACGCGGTTGGTGAGTCGGAGAGGCGGTCGGGGAGTCGGAGAGGCGGTCGATGAGTAGGAGAGGCGGTCGGTGCATCGGAGAGGCGGTCGGTGAGTCAGAGAGGCGGTCGGTGAGTCAGAGAAGATTTCGGAGAGTCAAAAAGGCAGTCTGTGAGTCGGAGAGTCGGTCGGTGAATCGGAGAGGCGGTCGGTGAGTCGGAGAGGTGGTCGGTGAGTCGGAGCGGTAGTCGGTGAGTTGGAGCGGCAGTCGTTGAGTCGGAGAGGCAGTCGGTGAGTCGGAGAGGCGGTCGTTGAGTCGGAGAGGCAGTCGGTGCGCAGAGAGGAGGCCGGTGAGTCAGAGAGGCGGTTTGTGAGTCGGTGAGGCGGTCGGTGAGTCAGAGAGGCGGTAGGTGAGTCGGAGTGGCGGTCGGTGAGTCGGAGAGGTGGTCGGTGAGTCGGAGAGGTGGTCGGTGAGTCAGAGGGGCAGTCGGCGAGTCGGAGAGGCAGTCGGTGAGTCGGAGAGGCAGTCAGTGAGTCAGAGAGGCAGTTGGAGAGGCGGCCGGTGAGTCAGAGGGCAGTCGGTGAATTGGAGAGGCAGTCGGTGAGTCGGAGAGGTGGTCGGTGAGTCGGAGAGGCTGTCGGGGAGTCGGAGAGGTGGTCGGTGAGTCGGAGAGGCGGTCAGTGAGTCGGAGAGGCGGTCGGTGAGTCGGAGAGGCGGTCAGTGAGTCGGAGAGGCGGTCGGTGAGTCGGAGAGGCGGTCAGTGAGTCGGAGAGGCAGTCGGTGAGTCAGAGAGGAGGTCGGTGAGTCAGAGAGGCGGTCGGTGAGTCGGAGAAACGGTCGGTGAGTCGGAGAGGCGGTCGGTGAGGCGGAGAGGCGGTCGGTGAGTCGGAGAGGCGGTAGGTGATTCAGAGAGGTGGTAGGTGAGTCGGAGAGGCAGTCGGTGAGCCGAAGAGGTGGTAGGTGAGTCGGAGAGGCAGTCGGAGAGTCGGAGAGGTGGTAGGTGAGTCAGAGAGGTGGTAGGTGAGGCGGTAAGGCGGTCGGTGAGCCGGAGGTGCAGTCGGTGAGTCGGTGGGGAAGTCGGAGAGTCGGTGAGGTGGTCGGTGAGTCGGAGAGGCGGTCAGTGAGTCAGAGAGGCAGTCGGTGAGTCAGAGAGGCAGTCGGTGAGTCGGAGAGGCAGTCGGGGAGTCGGAGAGGTGGTCGGTGAGTCGGAGAGGCGGTCAGTGAGTCAGAGAGGCAGTCGTTGAGTCAGAGAGGCAGTCGGTGACTCGGAGAGGCAGTCGGGGAGTCGGAGAGGTGGTCGGTGAATCGGAGAGGCAATCGGAGAGTCGGAGAGGTGGTCGGTGAGTCGGAGAGGCAGTCGGTGAGTCGGAGAGGTGGTCGGTTAGTCGGAGAGGAGGTCGGTGAGCCGGAGAGGCGGTAGGTGAGTCGGAGAGGGAGTCGGAGAGGCAGTAGGTGAGTCGGAGAGACTGTAGGTGAGTCGGAGAGGTGGTCGGTGAGTCGGAGAGGCGGTCGGTGAGTCGGAGAGGAAGACGGAGAGTTGGATAGGTGGTCGGTGAGTCAGAGAGGCGGTCAGTGAGTCAGAGAGGCGGTCAGTGAGTCAGAGAAGCAGTCGGTAAGTTGGAGAGGAAGACCGAGAGTTGGATAGGTGGTCGGTGAGTCAGAGATGCGGTCAGTGAGTCAGAGAGGCGGTCAGTGAGTCAGAGAAGCAGTCGGTAAGTCGGAGAGGCAGTCGGTGAGTCGGAGGGGCAGTCGGTGAGTCGGAGAGGCAGTCGTTGCTTTGGAGCGGCAGTCGGTGAGTCGGAGAGGCGGTCGGTTAGTCAGAGAGGCGGTCGGTGAGTCAGAGAGGCAGTTGGAGAGGCGGCCGGTGAGTGGGAGAGGCGGTCGGTGAGTGGGAGAGTCAGTCGGTCAGTCGGGAGGCAGTCGGTGAGTCGGAGAGGCAGTCGGAGAGTCGGAGAGGTGGTCGGTGAATCGGAGAGACGGTCGGTGAGTCAGAGAGCCGGTCGGTGAGTCGGTGAGGCAGTCAGTGAGTCGGCGAGGCAGTTGGAGAGGCGGTCGGTGAGTCAGAGGGGCGGTTGGTGAATCGGAGAGGCGGTCGGTGAGTCGGAGAGGCGGTCGGTGAGTTGGAAAGGCGGTCGGTGAGTCGGAGAGGTGATCGGTGAGTTGGAGAGGCGGTCGGTGAGTCGGAGAGGCGGTCGGTGCGTCGGAGAGGCGGTCGGTGAGTCGGGAGGCGGTCGGTGAGTCGGAGAGGCTGTCGGAGAGTCGAAGAGGCGGTCGGTGAGTCGGAGTGGCATTCGGTGAGTTGGAGCGGCAGTCGGTGTGTCGGAGAGGCGGTCGGTGAGTTGGAGAGGTGGTCGTTGTGTCGGAGAGGTGGTCGGTGAGTCATTGAGGAGGTTGTTAAGTCGAAGAGGCAGTCGGTGTGCAGAGAGGAGGTCGGTGAGTCGGAGAGGCGGTCGGTGAGTCGGAGAGGCAGTCGGTGAGTCGGAGAGGTGGTCGGTGAGTCGGAGAGGCAGTCGGTGAGTCGGAGAGGCTGTCGGTGAGTCGGAGAGGCGGTCGGTGAGTCAGAGACACAGTCGGTGAGTCGGAGCGGCAGTCGGTGTGTCGGCGCAGCAGTCGGTGAGTCGGAGAGGCGGTCGGTGAGTCGGAGAGGTGGTCGGTAAGTCGGAGAGATGGTCGGTGCGCAGTGAGGAGGTCGGTGAGTCGGAGAGGCGGTTGGTCAGTTGGAGAGGCGGTCGGTGAGTCGGAGAGGCGGTCGGTGCGCAGAGAGGAGGTCGGTGAGTCGGAGAGGCAGTAGGTGAGTCAGAGAGGAATTCGGTGAGTCGGAGAGGCAGTCTGTGAGTCGGAGAGGCAGTCTGTGAGTCGGAGAGGCGGTCGGTGAGTCAGAGAGGCGGTCGATGAGTCAGAGAGGCAGTCGGTGAGTCGGAGAGGCAGTTGGAGAGTCCGAGTGGCAGTCGGTGAGTCGGAGAGGAAGTCGGAGAGTCAGAGAGGTGGTCGGTGAGTCAGAGAGACGGTCAGTGAGTCGGAGAGGCGGTCAGTGAGTCAGAGAAGCAGTCGGTGAGTGGGAGAGGCAGACGGAGAGGCGGTCGGTGAGTGGGAGAGACGGTCGGTGAGTGGGAGAGGCGGTTTGTGAGTCGGTGAGGTGGTCGGTGAGTCGGAGAGGCGGTAGGTGAGTCAGAGTGGCGGTTGGTGAGTCGGAGAGGTGGTTGGATAGGCGGTCGGTGAGTCGGAGGGCAGTCAGTGAATCGGAGAGGCAGTCGGTGAGTCGGAGAGGCAGTCGGTGAGTCGGAGAGGCAGTTGGAGAGGCGGTCGGTGAGTCGGAGGGCAGTCGGTGAATCGGAGAGGCGGTCGGTGAGTCGGAGAGGTGGTCGGTGAGTCGGAGAGGCTGTCGGGGAGTCGGAGAGGCGGTCGGTGAGTCGGAGAGGCGGTCGGTGAGTCGGAGAGGCGGTCGGTGCGCAGAGAGGAGGTCGGTGAGTCGGAGAGGCGGTCAGTGAGTCGGAGAGGCGGTCGGTGAGTCAGAGAGGAGATCAGTGAGTCGGAGACGCGGTCGGTGAGTCGGAGAGGCAGTTGGAGAGGCAGTCGGTGAGTCGGAGGGCAGTCGGTGAGTCGGAGGAGCGGCCAGTCAGTCGGAGAGGCAGTCGGTGAGTTGGAGAGGCAGTCGGTGAGTCGGAGAGGCAGTCGTTGAGTCAGAGAGGCAGTCGGTGAGTCGGAGAGGCAGTCGGGGAGTCGGAGAGGTGGTCGGTGAATCGGAGAGGCGGTCGGTGAGTCGGAGAGGTGGTCGGTGAGTCGGAGAGGCTGTCGGGGAGTCGGAGAGGCTGTCGGGGAGTCGGAGAGGTGGTCGGTGAGTCGGAGACGCGGTCGGTGAGTCGGAGACGCGGTCAGTGAGTCGGAGAGGCGGTCGGTGCGCAGAGAGGAGGTCGGTGAGTCGGAGAGGCGGTCTGTGAGTCGGAGAGGCGGTCGGTGAGTCGGAGAGGCGGTCAGTGAGTCGGAGAGGCTGTCGGGGAGTCAGAGAGGCGGTCGGTGAGGCGGAGAGGCGGTCGGTGAATCGGAGAGGTGGTCGGTGAGTCGGAGAGGCTGTCGTGCAGTCGGAGAGGCGGTCGGTGAGTTGGAGACGCGGTTGGTGAGTCGGAGAGGCGGTCGGGGAGTCGGAGAGGCGGTCGATGAGTAGGAGAGGCGGTCGGTGCATCGGAGAGGCGGTCGGTGAGTCAGGGAAGATTTCGGAGAGTCAAAAAGGCAGTCTGTGAGTCGGAGAGTCGGTCGGTGAATCGGAGAGGCGGTCGGTGAGTCGGAGAGGTGGTCGGTGAGTCGGAGCGGTAGTCGGTGAGTTGGAGCGGCAGTCGTTGAGTCGGAGAGGCAGTCGGTGAGTCGGAGAGGCGGTCGTTGAGTCGGAGAAGAAGTCGGTGCGCAGAGAGGAGGCCGGTGAGTCAGAGAGGCGGTTTGTGAGTCGGTGAGGCGGTCGGTGAGTCAGAGAGGCGGTAGGTGAGTCGGAGTGGCGGTCGGTGAGTCGGAGAGGTGGTCGGTGAGTCGGAGAGGTGGTCGGTGAGTCAGAGGGGCAGTCGGCGAGTCGGAGAGGCAGTCGGTGAGTCGGAGAGGCAGTCAGTGAGTCAGAGAGGCAGTTGGAGAGGCGGCCGATGAGTCAGAGGGCAGTCGGTGAATCGGAGAGGCAGTCGGTGAGTCGGAGAGGTGGTCGGTGAGTCGGAGAGGCTGTCGGGGAGTCGGAGAGGTGGTCGGTGAGTCGGAGAGGCGGTCAGTGAGTCGGAGAGGCGGTCGGTGAGTCGGAGAGGCGGTCAGTGAGTCGGAGAGGCGGTCGGTGAGGCGGAGAGGCGGTCAGTGAGTCGGAGAGGCAGTCGGTGAGTCGGAGAGGCGGTCAGTGAGTCGGAGAGGCGGTCGGTGAGTCGGAGAGGCAGTCAGTGAGTCGGAGAGGCGGTCGGTGAGTCGGAGAGGCGGTCAGTGAGTCGGAGAGGCAGTCGGTGAGTCAGAGAGGAGGTCGGTGAGTCGGAGAGGCGGTCGGTGAGTCGGAGAAACGGTCGGTGAGTCGGAGAGGCGGTCGGTGAGGCGGAGAGGCGGTCGGTGAGTCGGAGAGGCGGTAGGTGATTCAGAGAGGTGGTATGTGAGTCGGAGAGGCGGTCGGTGAGCCGAAGAGATGGTAGGTGAGTCGGAGAGGCAGTCGGAGAGTCGGAAAGGTGGTAGGTGAGTCAGAGAGGTGGTAGGTGAGTCGGAGAGGCGGTCGGTGAGTCGGATGTGCAGTCGGTGAGTCGGAGAGGAAGTCGGAGAGTCGGAGAGGTGGTCGGTGAGTCGGAGAGGCGGTCAGTGAGTCAGAGAGGCAGTCGGTGAGTCAGAGAGGCAGTCGGTGAGTCGGAGAGGCAGTCGGGGAGTCGGAGAGGTGGTCGGTGAGTCGGAGAGGCGGTCAGTGAGTCAGAGAGGCAGTCGTTGAGTCAGAGAGGCAGTCGGTGAGTCGGAGAGGCAGTCGGGGAGTCGGAGAGGTGGTCGGTGAATCGGAGAGGCAATCGGAGAGTCGGAGAGGTGGTCGGTGAGTCGGAGAGGCAGTCGGTGAGTCGGAGAGGTGGTCGGTTAGTCGGAGAGGAGGTCGGTGAGCCGGAGAGGCGGTAGGTGAGTCGGAGAGGCAGTCGGAGAGTCGGAGAGGCAGTAGGTGAGTCGGAGAGACTGTAGGTGAGTCGGAGAGGTGGTCGGTGAGTCGGAGAGGCGGTCAGTGAGTCAGAGAGGCGGTCAGTGAGTCAGAGAAGCAGTCGGTAAGTTGGAGAGGAAGACGGAGAGTTGGATAGGTGGTCGGTGAGTCAGAGATGCGGTCAGTGAGTCGGAGAGGCGGTCAGTGAGTCAGAGAAGCAGTCGGTAAGTCGGAGAGGCAGTCGGTGAGTCGGAGGGGCAGTCGGTGAGTCGGAGAGGCAGTCGTTGCGTTGGAGCGGCAGTCGGTGAGTCGGAGAGGCAGTCGGAGAGTCAGAGAGGTGGTCGGTGAGTCGGAGAGGCAGTCGGTGAGTTGGAGAGGCGGTCGGTTAGTCAGAGAGGCGGTCGGTGAGTCAGAGAGGCAGTTGGAGAGGCGGCCGGTGAGTGGGAGAGGCGGTCGGTGAGTGGGAGAGGCAGTCGGAGAGTCGGAGAGGTGGTCGGTGAATCGGAGAGACGGTCGGTGAGTCAGAGAGCCGGTCGGTGAGTCGGTGAGGCAGTCAGTGAGTCGGCGAGGCAGTTGGAGAGTCGGTCGGTGAGTCAGAGGGGCGGTTGGTGAATCGGATAGGCGGTCGGTGAGTCGGAGAGGCGGTCGGTGAGTCGGAAAGGCGGTCGGTGAGTCGGAGAGGTGATCGGTGAGTTGGAGAGGCGGTCGGTGAGTCGGAGAGGCGGTCGGTGCGTCGGAGAGGCGGTCGGTGAGTCGGGAGGCGGTCGGTGAGTCGGAGAGGCTGTCGGAGAGTCGAAGAGGCGGTCGGTGAGTCGGAGTGGCATTCGGTGAGTTGGAGCGGCAGTCGGTGTGTCGGAGAGGTAGTCGGTGCGTCGGAGAGGCGGTCGGTGAGTTGGAGAGGCGGTCGTTGTGTCGGAGAGGTGGTCGGTGAGTCATTGAGGAGGTTGTTAAGTCGAAGAGGCAGTCGGTGCGCAGAGAGGAGGTCGGTGAGTCGGAGAGGCGGTCAGTGAGTCGGAGAGGCAGTCGGTGAGTCGGAGAGGTGGTCGGTGAGTCGGAGAGGCAGTCGGTGAGTCGGAGAGGCGGTCGGTGAGTCGGAGAGGCGGTCGGTGAGTCAGAGACACAGTCGGTGAGTCGGAGCGGCAGTCGGTGTGTCGGCGCAGCAGTCGGTGAGTCGGAGAGGCGGTCGGTGAGTCGGAGAGGTGGTCGGTAAGTCGGAGAGATGGTCGGTGCGCAGTGAGGAGGTCGGTGAGTCGGAGAGGCGGTTGGTCAGTTGGAGAGGCGGTCGGTGAGTCGGAGAGGCGGTCGGTGCGCAGAGAGGAGGTCGGTGAGTCGGAGAGGCGGTCGGTGAGTCGGAGAGGCAGTAGGTGAGTCAGAGAGGAATTCGGTGAGTCGGAGAGGCAGTCTGTGAGTCGGAGAGGCGGTCGGTGAGTCAGAGAGGCGGTCGATGAGTCAGAGAGGCAGTCGGTGAGTCGGAGAGGCAGTACGGAGAGTCGGAGAGGCAGTCGGAGAGTCGGAGAGGTGGCCGGTGAGTCAGAGAGGCGGTCAGTGAGTCGGAGATGCGGTTATTGAGTCGGAGAGGCGGTCAGTGAGTCGGAGAGGCAGTCGGTGAGTCGGAGAGGCTGTCGGAGAGTCGAAGAGGCAGTCGGTGAGTCGGAGAGGTGGTCGGTAAATCGGAGAGGCGGTTGGTGAGTCGGAGAGGCGGTCGGTGAGTCGGAGTGGCATTCCGTGAGTTGGAGCGGCAGTCGGTGAGTCGGAGAGGCAGTCGGTGAGTCGGAGAGGCAGTCGGTGAGTCGAAGAGGCGGTAGGTGAGTCGGAATGGTGGTCGGTGAGTCAGAGAGGCGGTCGCTGAGTCAGAGATGCGGTCGATGTGTCGGAGAGGCGGTCGGTGAGTCAGAGACACAGTCGGTGAGTCGGAGCGGCAGTCGGTGAGTCGGAGCGGCAGTCGGTGAGTTGGAGAGGCAGTCGGTGAGTCGGAGAGGCGGTCGTTGAGTCGGAGAGGCGGTCGGTGAGTCGGAGAGGTGGCCGGTATGTCGGAGAGGCGGTTGGTGAGTCGGAGAGGTGGTAGGTGAGTTGGAGAGGCGGTCGGTGCGCAGAGAGGAGGTCAGTGAGTCGGAGAGGCGGTCAGTGAGTCGGAGAGGCAGTAGGTGAGTCGGAGATGAATTCGGTGAGTCGGCGAGGCAGTCGGTGAGTCGGAGAGACAGTCGGTGAGTCGGAGAGGCAGTCGGAGAGTCCGAGTGGCAGTCGGTGAGTCGGAGAGGAAGTCGGAGAGTCAGAGAGGTGGTCGGTGAGTCAGAGAGACGGTCAGTGAGTCGGAGAGGCGGTCAGTGAGTCAGAGAAGCAGTCGGTGAGTGGGAGAGGCAGACGGAGAGGCGGTCGGTGAGTGGGAGAGACGGTCGGTGAGTGGGAGAGGCAGTCGGTCAGTCGGGAGGCAGTCGGTGAGTCGGAGAGGCAGTCGGAGAGTCGGAGAGGCGGTCGGTGAATCGGAGAGGCGGCCGGTGAGTCGGAGAGCTGGTCGGTGAGTCGGAGAGGCAGTCGGTGAGTCGGCGAGGCAGTTGGAGAGGCGGTCGGTGAATCGGAGGGGCAGTCGGTGAATCGGTGAGTCGGTCGGTGAATCGGAGAGGTGGTCGGTGAGTCGGAGTGGTGGTCGGTGAGTCGGAGAGGTGATCGGTGAGTCGGAGAGGCGGTCGGGGAGTCGGAGAGGCGGTCGATGAGTAGGAGAGGCGGTCGGTGCATCGGAGAGGCGGTCGGTGATTCAGAGAGGCGGTCGGTGAGTCAGAGAGGATTTTGGAGAGTCAAAAAGGCGGTCGGTGAGTCGGAGAGTCGGTCGGTGAATCGGAGAGGCGGTCGGTGAGTCGGAGAGTCGGTCGGTGAGTCGGAGCGGCAGTCGGTGTGTTGGAGCGGCAGTCGGTGAGTCGGAGAGGCAGTCGGTGAGTCGGAGAGGCGGTCGTTGAGTCGGAGAGGCAGTCGGTGCGCAGAGAGGAGGCCGGTGAGTCAGAGAGGCGGTTTGTGAGTCGGTGAGGTGGTCGGTGAGTCGGAGAGGCGGTAGGTGAGTCGGAGTGGTGGTTGGTGAGTCGGAGAGGTGGTTGGAGAGGCGGTCGGTGAGTCGGAGGTCAGTCAGTGAATCGGAGAGGCAGTCGGTGAGTCGGAGAGGCAGTTGGAGAGACGGTCGGTGAGTCAGAGGGCAGTCGGTGAATCGGAGAGGCGGTCGGTGAGTCGGAGAGGTGGTCGGTGAGTCGGAGAGGCTGTCGGGGAGTCGGAGAGGCGGTCGGTGAGTCGGAGAGGTGGTCGGTGAGTCGGAGAGGCGGTCGGTGCGCAGAGAGGAGGTCGGTGAGTCGGAGAGGCGGTCAGTGAGTCGGAGAGGCGGTCGGTGAGTCGGAGAGGCGGCCGGTGAGTCGGAGAGGCGGTCGGTGAGTCGGAGAAATGGTCGGTGAGTCGGAGAGGCGGTCGGTGAGTCGGAGAGGCGGTCGGTGAGTCGGAGAGGCTGTCGGGGAGTCGGAGAGGTGGTTGGTGAGTCGGAGACGCAGTCGGTGAGTCGGAGAGGCAGTTGGAGAGGCGGTCGGTGAGTCGGAGGGCAGTCGGTGAGTCGGAGGAGCGGCCAGTCAGTCAGAGAGGCAGTCGGTGAGTCGGAGAGGCAGTCAGTGAGTCAGAGAGGCAGTCGTTGAGTCAGAGAGGCAGTCGGTGAGTCGGAGAGGCAGTCGGGGAGTCGGAGAGGTGGTCGGTGAATCGGAGAGGCGGTCGGTGAGTCGGAGAGGTGGTCGGTGAGTCGGAGAGGCTGTCGGGGAGTCGGAGAGGTGGTCGGTGAGTCGGAGAGGCTGTCGGTGTCAGAGAGGAGGTCGGTGAGTCGGAGAGGCGGTCGGTGAGTTGGAGAAACGGTCGGTGAGTCGGAGAGGCGGTCGGTGAGTCGGAGAGGCGGTCGGTGAGTCGGCGAGGCAGTTGGAGAGGTGATCGGTGAGTCAGAGAGGCGGTCGGGGAGTCGGAGAGGCGGTCGATGAGTAGGAGAGGCGGTCGGTGCATCGGAGAGGCGGTCGGTGATTCAGAGAGGCGGTCGGTGAGTCAGAGAGGATTTTGGAGAGTCAAAAAGGCGGTCGGTGAGTCGGAGAGTCGGTCGGTGAATCGGAGAGGCGGTCGGTGAGTCGGAGAGTCGGTCGGTGAGTCGGAGCGGCAGTCGGTGTGTTGGAGCGGCAGTCGGTGAGTTGGAGAGGCAGTCGGTGAGTCGGAGAGGCGGTCGTTGAGTCGGAGAGGCAGTCGGTGCGCAGAGAGGAGGTCAGTGAGTTGAAGAGGCGGTCGGTGAGGCGGTCAGTGAGTCGGAGGGGCGGTCGGTGCGCGGAGAGGAGGCCGGTGAGTCAGAGAGGCGGTTTGTGAGTCGGTGAGGTGGTCGGTGAGTCGGAGAGGTGGTCGGTGAGTCGGAGACGCGGTCGGTGAGTCGGAGAGGCAGTTGGAGAGGCAGTCGGTGAGTCGGAGGGCAGTCGGTGAGTCGGAGGAGCAGCCAGTCAGTCGGAGAGGCAGTCGGTGAGTTGGAGAGGCAGTCGGTGAGTCGGAGAGGCAGTCGGGGAGTCGGAGAGGTGGTCGGTGAATCGGAGAGGCGGTCGGTGAGTCGGAGAGGTGGTCGGTGAGTCGGAGAGGCTGTCGGGGAGTCGGAGAGGTGGTCGGTGAGTCGGAGACGCGGTCGGTGAGTCGGAGAGACGGTCGGTGAGTTGGAGAAACGGTCGGTGAGTCAGAGAGGCGGTTTGTGAGTCGGTGAGGTGGTCGGTGAGTCGGAGAGGCGGTAGGTGAGTCGGAGTGGCGGTTGGTGAGTCGGAGAGGTGGTTGGAGAGGCGGTCGGTGAGTCGGAGGGCAGTCAATGAATCGGAGAGGCAGTCGGTGAGTCGGAGAGGCAGTTGGTGAGTCGGAGAGGTGGTTGGAGAGGCGGTCGGTGAGTCAGAGGGCAGTCGGTGAATCGGAGAGGCGGTCGGTGAGTCGGGGAGGTGGTCGGAGAGTCGGAGAGGCTGTCGGGGAGTCGGAGAGGCGGTCGGTGAGTCGGAGAGGTGGTCGGTGAGTCGGAGAGGCGGTCGTTGCGCAGAGAGGAGGTCGGTGAGTCGGAGAGGCGGTCGGTGAGTCGGAGAGGCGGTCGGTGAGTCGGAGAGGCTGTCGGGGAGTCGGAGAGGTGGTCGGTGAGTCGGAGACGCGGTCGGTGAGTCGGAGAGGCAGTTGGAGAGGTGGTCGGTGAGTCGGAGGGCAGTTGGTGAGTCGGAGGAGCGGCCAGTCAGTCAGAGAGGCAGTCGGTGAGTCGGAGAGGCAGTCGGTGAGTCAGAGAGGCAGTCGTTGAGTCAGAGATGCAGTCGGTGAGTCGGAGAGGTGGTCGGTGAATCGGAGAGGCGGTCGGTGAGTCGGAGAGGTGGTCGGTGAGTCGGAGAGGCTGTCGGGGAGTCGGAGAGGTGGTCGGTGAGTCGGAGAGGCTGTCGGTGAGTCAGAGAGGAGGTCGGTGAGTCGGAGAGGCGGTCGGTGAGTCGGAGAAACGGTCGGTGAGTCGGAGAGGCGGTCGGTGAGTCGGAGAGGCGGTCGGTGAGTCGGAGAGGTGGTCGGTGAGTCGGAGAGGCTGTCGTGGAGTCGGAGAGGCGGTCGGTGAGTCGGAGACGCGGTTGGTGAGTCGGAGTGGTTGTCGGTGAGTCGGACAGGTGATCGGTGAGTCGGAGAGGCGGTCGGGGAGTCGGAGAGGCGGTCGATGAGTAGGAGAGGCGGTCGGTGCATCGGAGAGGCGGTCGGTGAGTCAGAGAGGCGGTCGGTGAGTCAGAGAGGATTTCGGAGAGTCAAAAAGGCAGTCTGTGAGTCGGAGAGTCGGTCGGTGAATCGGAGAGGCGGTCGGTGAGTCGGAGAGGTGGTCGGTGAGTCGGAGCGGTAGTCGGTGAGTTGGAGCGGCAGTCGTTGAGTCGGAGAGGCAGTCGGTGAGTCGGAGAGGCAGTCGGTGAGTCGGAGAGGCAGTCGGAGAGTCCGAGTGGCAGTCGGTGAGTCGGAGAGGAAGTCGGAGAGTCAGAGAGGTGGTCGGTGAGTCAGAGAGACGGTCAGTGAGTCGGAGAGGCGGTCAGTGAGTCAAAGAAGTAGTCGGTGAGTGGGAGAGGCAGACGGAGAGGCGGTCGGTGAGTGGGAGAGACGGTCGGTGAGTGGGAGAGGCAGTCGGTCAGTCGGGAGGCAGTCGGTGAGTTGGAGAGGCAGTCGGAGAGTCGGAGAGGCGGTCGGTGAATCGGAGAGGCGGCCGGTGAGTCGGAGAGCTGGTCGGTGAGTCGGAGAGGCAGTCGGTGAGTCGGCGAGGCAGTTGGAGAGGCGATCGGTGAGTCGGAGGGGCAGTCGGTGAATCGGTGAGTCGGTCGGTGAATCGGAGAGGTGGTCGGTGAGTCGGAGTGGTGGTCGGTGAGTCGGAGAGGCGGTCGGGGAGTCGGAGAGGCGGTCGATGAGAAGGAGAGGCGGTCGGTGCATCGGAGAGGCGGGCGGTGATTCAGAGAGGCGGTCGGTGAGTCAGAGAGGATTTTGGAGAGTCATAAAGGCGGTCGGTGAGTCGGAGAGTCGGTCGGTGAATTGGAGAGGCGGTCGGTGTGTCGGAGAGTCGGTCGGTGAGTCGGAGAGGAGGTCGGTGAGTTGGAGAGGCGGTCGTTGAGTCGGAGAGGCGGTCGGTGAGTCATTGAGGAGGTTGTTAAGTCGGAGAGGCAGTCAGTGCGCAGAGAGGAGGTTGGTGAGTCAGAGAGGCGGTCGTTGCGCAGAGAGGAGGGCGGTGAGTCAGAGAGGTGGTCGGTGAGTCGGAGAGGCAGTCGGTGACTCGGATAGGCAGTAGGTGAGTCGGAGTGGTGGTCGGTGAGTCGGAGAGGTGGTAGGTGAGTCGGAGAGGCGGTCGGTGAGTCGGAGACACAGTTGGTGAGTCGGAGCGGCAGTCGGAGAGTCTGAGCGGCAGTCGGTGAGTTGGAGAGGCAGTCGGTGAGTCGGAGATGCGGTCGTTGAGTCGGAGAGGCGGTCGGTGAGTCAGAGAGGTGGTCGGTAAGTCGGAGAGACGGTCGGTGCGCAGTGAGGAGGTCGGTGAGTCGGAGAGGCGATCGGTGAGTTGGAGAGGCGGTCGGTGAGTTGGAGAGGCGGTCGGTGCGCAGAGAGGAGGTCGGTGAGTCAGAGAGGTGGTCGGTGAGTCGGAGAGGCGGTAGGTGAGTCGGAGAGGAATTCGGTGAGTCGGAGAGGCAGTCGGTGAGTTGGAGAGGCAGTCGGTGAGTCAGAGAGGCGGTCGATGAGTCGGAGGGGCAGTCGATGAATCGGAGAGGCAGTCGGTGAGTTGGAGAAGCAGTCAGTGAGTCGGAGAGGCAGTCGGTGAGTCGGAGGGGCAGTCGGTGAGTCGGAGAGGCAGTCGTTGAGTCGGAGAGGCAGTCGGTGAGTCGCAGAGGCAGTTGGAGAGTCGGAGAGGCAGTCGTTGAGTCGGAGAGGCAGTCGTTGAGTCGGAGAGGCAGTCGGTGAGTCGGAGAGACAGTTGGAGAGTCGGAGAGGTGGTCGGTGAGTCGGAGAGGCTATCGGTGAGTCGGAGAGGCGGTCAGTTAGTCGGAGAGGTGGTCGGTGAGTCAGAGATGCAGTTGGAGAGGCGGTCGGTGAGTGGGAGAGGCGGTCGGTGAGTGGGAGAGGCAGTCGGTCAGTCGGGAGGCAGTCGGTGAGTCGGAGAGGCAGTTGGAGAGTCGGAGAGCTGGTCGGTGAGTCGGAGAGGCAGTCAGTGAGTCGGCGAGGCAGTTGGAGAGGCGGTCAGTGAGTTGGAGGGGCAGTCGGTGAATTGGAGAGGCGGTCGGTGAGTCAGAGAGGCGGTCCGTGAGTCGGAAAGGTGGTCGGTGAGTCAGAGAGGTGATCGGTGAGTCGGAGAGGTGGTCGGTGAGTCGCAGAGGCGGGCGGTGAGTCGGAGAGGCAGTCGGTGCATCGGAGAGGCGGTCGGTGAGTCGGAGGGGCAGTCGGTGAATTGGAGAGTCGGTCGGTGAATCGGAGAGGTGGTCGGTGAGTCGGAGAGGCGGTCGGTGAGTCGGAGAGGTGATCGGTGAGTCGGAGAGGCGGTCGGGGAGTTGGAGAGGTGGTCGATGAGTAGGAGAGGCGGTCGGTGCATCGGAGAGGCGGTCGGTGAGTCAGAGAGGCGGTCGGTGAGTCAGAGAGGATTTTGGAGAGTCAAAAAGGCGGTCGGTGAGTCGGAGAGTCGGTCGGTGAATCGGAGAGGCGGTCGTTGAGTTGGAGAGGCTGTCGATGAGTCAGAGAGGCAGTCGGTGAGTCGGGGAGGCAGTCGGTGAGTCGAGGATGCAGTCGGTGAGTCGAGGAGGCAGTCGGTGAGTAAAGGAGGCAGTCGGTGAGTCGAGGAGGCAGTCGGTGAGTCGAGGAGGCAGTCGGTGAGTCGAGGAGGCAGTCGGTGAGTCGAGGAGGCAGTCGGTGAGTCGGAGAGGCAGTCGGCGAGTCGGAAAAGCGGTCGGGAAGTCGGAGAGGCAGTCGGGGAGTCGGAAAGGTGGTCGGTGAATCGGAGAGGCGGTCGGTGATTCGGAGAGTCGGTCGGTGAGTCAGAGAGGTGATCGGTGAGTCGGAGAGGCGGTCGGTGAGTCGGAGAGGCGGGCGGTGAGTCGGAGAGGCGGTCGGTGCGTCGGAGAAGCGGTCGGTGAGTCGGAGAGGCGGTCGGTGAGTCGGAGAGGCTGTCGGAGAGTCGAAGAGGTGGTCGGTGAGTCGGAGAGGCGGTCGGTGTATCGGAGAGGTGGTCGGTGAGTCGGAGAGGCAGTTGGTGAGTCGGAGTGGCAGTCGGTGAGTTGGAGCAGCAGTCGGTGAGTCGGGGAGGCTGTCGTTGAGTCGGAGAGGCGGTCGGTGAGTCGTTGAGGAGGTCGTTAAGTTGGAGAGGCAGTCGGTGCACAGAGAGGAGGTCGGTGAGTTGAAGAGGCGGTCGGTGAAGCGGTCGGTGAGTCGGAGAGGCAGTCGGTGAGTCGGAGAGGCGGTAGGTGAGTCGGAGTGGTGGTCGCTGAGTCGGAGAGGTGGTTGGTGAGTTGGAGAGACGGTCGGTGAGTCGGAAAGGCGGTCAGTGAGTCAGAGACACAGTTGGTGAGTCGGAGCGGCAGTCGGTGAGTCGGAGCGGCAGTCGGTGCGTTGGAGAGGCAGTCAGTGAGTCGGAGAGGCGGTCATTGAGTCGGAGAGGCGGTCGGTGAGTCGGAGAGGTGGTCGTTAAGTTGGAGAGGCGGTCGGTGCGCAGAGAGGAGGTCGGTGTGTCAGAGAGGCGGTCGGTGAGTCGGAGAGGCAGTCGGTGAGTCGGAGAGGCGGTAGGTGAGTCGGAGGAGCGGTCGGTGCGCAGAGAGGAGGCCGGTGAGTCAGAGAGGTGGTTTGTGAGTCGGTGAGGCGGTCAGTGAGTCAGAGAGGCGGTAGGTGAGTCGGAGTGGCGGTCGGTGAGTCGGAGAGGTGGTCGGTGAGTCGGAGAGGTGGTCGGTGAGTCAGAGGGGCAGTCGGCGAGTCGGAGAGGCAGTCGGTGAGTCGGAGAGGCAGTTGGTGAGTCGGAGAGGCAGTTGGAGAGGCGGTCGGTGAGTCAGAGGGCAGTCGGTGAATCGGAGAGGCAGTCGGTGAGTCGGAGAGGTGGTCGGTGAGTCGGAGAGGCTGTCGGGGAGTCGGAGAGGTGGTCGGTGAGTCGGAGAGGCAGTCGGTGCGCAGAGAGGAGGTCGGTGAGTTGGAGAGGCGGTCAGTGAGTCGGAGAGGCGGTCGGTGAGTCGGAGAGGCGGTCAGTGAGTCGGAGAGGCAGTCGGTGAGTCAGAGAGGAGATCAGTGAGTCGGAGATGCAGTCGGTGAGTCGGAGAAACGGTCGGTGAGTCGGAGAGGCGGTCGGTGAGTCGGAGAGGTGATCGGGGAGTTGGAGACGTGGTCGATGAGTAGGAGAGGCGGTCGGTGCATCGGAGAGGCGGTCGGTGAGTCAGAGAGGCGGTCGGTGAGTCAGAGAGGATTTTGGAGAGTCAAAAAGGCGGTCGGTGAGTCGGAGAGTCGGTCGGTGAATCGGAGAGGCGGTCGTTGAGTTGGAGAGGCTGTCGATGAGTCAGAGAGGCAGTCGGTGAGTCGGGGAGGCAGTCGGTGAGTCGAGGAGGCAGTCGGTGAGTCGAGGAGGCAGTCGGTGAGTAAAGGAGGCAGTCGGTGAGTCGAGGAGGCAGTCGGTGAGTCGAGGAGGCAGTCGGTGAGTCGAGGAGGCAGTCGGTGAGTCGAGGAGGCAGTCGGTGAGTCGGAGAGGCAGTCGGCGAGTCGGAAAAGCAGTCGGGAAGTCGGAGAGGCAGTCGGGGAGTCGGAAAGGTGGTCGGTGAATCGGAGAGGCGGTCGGTGATTCGGAGAGTCGGTCGGTGAGTCAGAGAGGTGATCGGTGAGTCGGAGAGGCGGTCGGTGAGTCGGAGAGGCGGGCGGTGAGTCGGAGAGGCGGTCGGTGCGTCGGAGAAGCGGTCGGTGAGTCGGAGAGGCGGTCGGTGAGTCGGAGAGGCTGTCGGAGAGTCGAAGAGGTGGTCGGTGAGTCGGAGAGTCGGTCGGTGTATCGGAGAGGCGGTCGGTGAGTCGGAGAGGCAGTTGGTGAGTCGGAGTGGCAGTCGGTGAGTCGGAGCAGCAGTCGGTGAGTCGGGGAGGCTGTCGTTGAGTCGGAGAGGCGGTCGGTGAGTCGTTGAGGAGGTCGTTAAGTTGGAGAGGCAGTCGGTGCACAGAGAGGAGGTCGGTGAGTTGAAGAGGCGGTCGGTGAAGCGGTCGGTGAGTCGGAGAGGCAGTCGGTGAGTCGGAGAGGCGGTAGGTGAGTCGGAGTGGTGGTCGCTGAGTCGGAGAGGTGGTTGGTGAGTTGGAGAGGCGGTCGGTGAGTCGGAAAGGCGGTCAGTGAGTCAGAGACACAGTTGGTGAGTCGGAGCGGCAGTCGGTGAGTCGGAGCGGCAGTCGGTGCGTTGGAGAGGCAGTCAGTGAGTCGGAGAGGCGGTCGTTGAGTCGGAGAGGCGGTCGGTGAGTCGGAGAGGTGGTCGTTAAGTTGGAGAGGCGGTCGGTGCGCAGAGAGGAGGTCGGTGTGTCAGAGAGGCGGTCGGTGAGTCGGAGAGGCAGTCGGTGAGTCGGAGAGGCGGTAGGTGAGTCGGAGGAGCGGTCGGTGCGCAGAGAGGAGGCCGGTGAGTCAGAGAGGTGGTTTGTGAGTCGGTGAGGCGGTCAGTGAGTCAGAGAGGCGGTAGGTGAGTCGGAGTGGCGGTCGGTGAGTCGGAGAGGTGGTCGGTGAGTCGGAGAGGTGGTCGGTGAGTCAGAGGGGCAGTCGGCGAGTCGGAGAGGCAGTCGGTGAGTCGGAGAGGCAGTCGGTGAGTCGGAGAGGCAGTTGGAGAGGCGGTCGGTGAGTCAGAGGGCAGTCGGTGAATCGGAGAGGCAGTCGGTGAGTCGGAGAGGTGGTCGGTGAGTCGGAGAGGCTGTCGGGGAGTCGGAGAGGTGGTCGGTGAGTCGGAGAGGCAGTCGGTGCGCAGAGAGGAGGTCGGTGAGTTGGAGAGGCGGTCAGTGAGTCGGAGAGGCGGTCGGTGAGTCGGAGAGGCGGTCAGTGAGTCGGAGAGGCAGTCGGTGAGTCAGAGAGGAGATCAGTGAGTCGGAGATGCAGTCGGTGAGTCGGAGAAACGGTCGGTGAGTCGGAGAGGCGGTCGGTGAGTCGGAGTGGCGGTCGGTGAGTCGGAGAGGCTGTCGGGGAGTCGGAGAGGTGGTCGGTGAGTCGGAGACGCGGTCGGTGAGTCGGAGAGGCAGTTGGAGAGGCAGTCGGTGAGTCGGAGGGCAGTCGGTGAGTCGGAGGAGCGGCCAGTCAGTCGGAGAGGCAGTCGGTGAGTTGGAGAGGCAGTCGGTGAGTCGGAGAGGCAGTCGGGGAGTCGGAGAGGTGGTCGGTGAATCGGAG
This sequence comes from Pristiophorus japonicus, assembly GCF_044704955.1. Lineage (NCBI taxonomy): Eukaryota > Metazoa > Chordata > Chondrichthyes > Pristiophoridae > Pristiophorus > Pristiophorus japonicus. Next base: position 54,771,520 of record NC_091993.1, read on the forward strand.
AGGCGGTCGGTGAGTCGGAGAGGTGGTCGGTGAGTCGGAGAGGCTGTCGGGGAGTCGGAGAGGTGGTCGGTGAGTCGGAGACGCGGTCGGTGAGTCGGAGACGCGGTCAGTGAGTCGGAGAGGCGGTCGGTGCGCAGAGAGGAGGTCGGTGAGTCAGAGAGGCGGTCAGTGAGTCGGAGAGGCGGTCGGTGAGTCGGAGAGGCGGTCAGTGAGTTGGAGAGGCTGTCGGTGAGTCAGAGTGGAGGTCGGTGAGTCGGAGAGGCGGTCGGTGAGTCGGAGAAACGGTCGGTGAGTCAGAGAGGCGGTTTGTGAGTCGGTGAGGTGGTCGGTGAGTCGGAGAGGCGGTAGGTGAGTCGGAGTGGCGGTTGGTGAGTCGGAGAGGTGGTTGGAGAGGCGGTCGGTGAGTCGGAGGGCAGTCAATGAATCGGAGAGGCAGTCGATGAGTCGGAGAGGCAGTTGGTGAGTCGGAGAGGTGGTTGGAGAGGCGGTCGGTGAGTCAGAGGGCAGTCGGTGAATCGGAGAGGCGGTCGGTGAGTCGGGGAGGTGGTCGGTGAGTCGGAGAGGCTGTCGGGGAGTCGGAGAGGCGGTCGGTGAGTCGGAGAGGTGGTCGGTGAGTCGGAGAGGCGGTCGTTGCGCAGAGAGGAGGTCGGTGAGTCGGAGAGGCGGTCGGTGAGTCGGAGAGGCGGTCGGTGAGTCGGAGAGGCTGTCGGGGAGTCGGAGAGGTGGTCGGTGAGTCGGAGACGCGGTCGGTGAGTCGGAGAGGCAGTTGGAGAGGTGGTCGGTGAGTCGGAGGGCAGTTGGTGAGTCGGAGGAGCGGCCAGTCAGTCAGAGAGGCAGTCGGTGAGTCGGAGAGGCAGTCGGTGAGTCAGAGAGGCAGTCGTTGAGTCAGAGATGCAGTCGGTGAGTCGGAGAGGTGGTCGGTGAATCGGAGAGGCGGTCGGTGAGTCGGAGAGGTGGTCGGTGAGTCGGAGAGGCTGTCGGGGAGTCGGAGAGGTGGTCGGTGAGTCGGAGAGGCTGTCGGTGAGTCAGAGAGGAGGTCGGTGAGTCGGAGAGGCGGTCGGTGAGTCGGAGAAACGGTCGGTGAGTCGGAGAGGCGGTCGGTGAGTCGGAGAGGCGGTCGGTGAGTCGGAGAGGTGGTCGGTGAGTCGGAGAGGCTGTCGTGGAGTCGGAGAGGCGGTCGGTGAGTCGGAGACGCGGTTGGTGAGTCGGAGTGGTTGTCGGTGAGTCGGACAGGTGATCGGTGAGTCGGAGAGGCGGTCGGGGAGTCAGAGAGGCGGTCGATGAGTAGGAGAGGCGGTCGGTGCATCGGAGAGGCGGTCGGTGAGTCAGAGAGGCGGTCGGTGAGTCAGAGAGGATTTCGGAGAGTCAATAAGGCAGTCTGTGAGTCGGAGAGTCGGTCGGTGAATCGGAGAGGCGGTCGGTGAGTCGGAGAGGTGGTCGGTGAGTCGGAGCGGTAGTCGGTGAGTTGGAGCGGCAGTCGTTGAGTCGGAGAGGCAGTCGGTGAGTCGGAGAGGCAGTCGGTGAGTCGGAGAGGCAGTCGGAGAGTCCGAGTGGCAGTCGGTGAGTCGGAGAGGAAGTCGGAGAGTCAGAGAGGTGGTCGGTGAGTCAGAGAGACGGTCAGTGAGTCGGAGAGGCGGTCAGTGAGTCAAAGAAGTAGTCGGTGAGTGGGAGAGGCAGACGGAGAGGCGGTCGGTGAGTGGGAGAGACGGTCGGTGAGTGGGAGAGGCAGTCGGTCAGTCGGGAGGCAGTCGGTGAGTTGGAGAGGCAGTCGGAGAGTCGGAGAGGCGGTCGGTGAATCGGAGAGGCGGCCGGTGAGTCGGAGAGCTGGTCGGTGAGTCGGAGAGGCAGTCGGTGAGTCGGCGAGGCAGTTGGAGAGGCGATCGGTGAGTCGGAGGGGCAGTCGGTGAATCGGTGAGTCGGTCGGTGAATCGGAGAGGTGGTCGGTGAGTCGGAGTGGTGGTCGGTGAGTCGGAGAGGCGGTCGGGGAGTCGGAGAGGCGGTCGATGAGTAGGAGAGGCGGTCGGTGCATCGGAGAGGCGGGCGGTGATTCAGAGAGGCGGTCGGTGAGTCAGAGAGGATTTTGGAGAGTCAAAAAGGCGGTCGGTGAGTCGGAGAGTCGGTCGGTGAATTGGAGAGGCGGTCGGTGTGTCGGAGAGTCGGTCGGTGAGTCGGAGAGGAGGTCGGTGAGTTGGAGAGGCGGTCGTTGAGTCGGAGAGGCGGTCGGTGAGTCATTGAGGAGGTTGTTAAGTCGGAGAGGCAGTCAGTGCGCAGAGAGGAGGTTGGTGAGTCAGAGAGGCGGTCGTTGCGCAGAGAGGAGGGCGGTGAGTCAGAGAGGTGGTCGGTGAGTCGGAGAGGCAGTCGGTGACTCGGATAGGCAGTAGGTGAGTCGGAGTGGTGGTCGGTGAGTCGGAGAGGTGGTAGGTGAGTCGGAGAGGCGGTCGGTGAGTCGGAGACACAGTTGGTGAGTCGGAGCGGCAGTCGGAGAGTCTGAGCGGCAGTCGGTGAGTTGGAGAGGCAGTCGGTGAGTCGGAGATGCGGTCGTTGAGTCGGAGAGGCGGTCGGTGAGTCGGAGAGGTGGTCGGTAAGTCGGAGAGACGGTCGGTGCGCAGTGAGGAGGTCGGTGAGTCGGAGAGGCGATCGGTGAGTTGGAGAGGCGGTCGGTGAGTTGGAGAGGCGGTCGGTGCGCAGAGAGGAGGTCGGTGAGTCGGAGAGGTGGTCGGTGAGTCGGAGAGGCGGTAGGTGAGTCGGAGAGGAATTCGGTGAGTCGGAGAGGCAGTCGGTGAGTTGGAGAGGCAGTCGGTGAGTCAGAGAGGCGGTCGATGAGTCGGAGGGGCAGTCGATGAATCGGAGAGGCAGTCGGTGAGTTGGAGAAGCAGTCAGTGAGTCGGAGAGGCAGTCGGTGAGTCGGAGGGGCAGTCGGTGAGTCGGAGAGGCAGTCGTTGAGTCGGAGAGGCAGTCGGTGAGTCGCAAAGGCAGTTGGAGAGTCGGAGAGGCAGTCGTTGAGTCGGAGAGGCAGTCGTTGAGTCGGAGAGGCAGTCGGTGAGTCGGAGAGACAGTTGGAGAGTCGGAGAGGTGGTCGGTGAGTCGGAGAGGCTATCGGTGAGTCGGAGAGGCGGTCAGTTAGTCGGAGAGGTGGTCGGTGAGTCAGAGATGCAGTTGGAGAGGCGGTCGGTGAGTGGGAGAGGCGGTCGGTGAGTGGGAGAGGCAGTCGGTCAGTCGGGAGGCAGTCGGTGAGTCGGAGAGGCAGTTGGAGAGTCGGAGAGCTGGTCGGTGAGTCGGAGAGGCAGTCAGTGAGTCGGCGAGGCAGTTGGAGAGGCGGTCAGTGAGTTGGAGGGGCAGTCGGTGAATTGGAGAGGCGGTCGGTGAGTCGGAGAGGCGGTCCGTGAGTCGGAAAGGCGGTCGGTGAGTCAGAGAGGTGATCGGTGAGTCGGAGAGGTGGTCGGTGAGTCGCAGAGGCGGGCGGTGAGTCGGAGAGGCGTTCGGTGCATCGGAGAGGCGGTCGGTGAGTCGGAGGGGCAGTCGGTGAATTGGAGAGTCGGTCGGTGAATCGGAGAGGTGGTCGGTGAGTCGGAGAGGCGGTCGGTGAGTCGGAGAGGTGATCGGTGAGTCGGAGAGGCGGTCGGGGAGTTGGAGAGGTGGTCGATGAGTAGGAGAGGCGGTCGGTGCATCGGAGAGGCGGTCGGTGAGTCAGAGAGGCGGTCGGTGAGTCAGAGAGGATTTTGGAGAGTCAAAAAGGCGGTCGGTGAGTCGGAGAGTCGGTCGGTGAATCGGAGAGGCGGTCGGTGAGTCGGAGAGTCGGTCGGTGAGTCGGAGCGGCAGTCGGTGTGTTGGAGCGGCAGTCGGTGAGTTGGAGAGGCAGTCGGTGAGTCGGAGAGGCGGTCGTTGAGTCGGAGAGGCAGTCGGTGCGCAGAGAGGAGGTCAGTGAGTTGAAGAGGCGGTCGGTGAGGCGGTCAGTGAGTCGGAGGGGCGGTCGGTGCGCGGAGAGGAGGCCGGTGAGTCAGAGAGGCGGTTTGTGAGTCGGAGTGGCGGTTGGTGAGTCGGAGAGGTGGTTGGAGAGGCGGTCGGTGAGTCGGAGGGCAGTCAATGAATCGGAGAGGCAGTCGGTGAGTCGGAGAGGCAGTTGGTGAGTCGGAGAGGTGGTTGGAGAGGCGGTCGGTGAGTCAGAGGGCAGTCGGTGAATCGGAGAGGCGGTCGGTGAGTCGGGGAGGTGGTCGGTGAGTCGGAGAGGCTGTCGGGGAGTCGGAGAGGCGGTCGGTGAGTCGGAGAGGTGGTCGGTGAGTCGGAGAGGCGGTCGTTGCGCAGAGAGGAGGTCGGTGAGTCGGAGAGGTGGTCGGTGAGTCGGAGAGGCTGTCGGGGAGTCGGAGAGGTGGTCGGTGAGTCGGAGAGGCTGTCGGTGAGTCAGAGAGGAGGTCGGTGAGTCGGAGAGGCGGTCGGTGAGTCGGAGAAACGGTCGGTGAGTCGGAGAGGCGGTCGGTGAGTCGGAGAGGCGGTCGGTGAGTCGGAGAGGTGGTCGGTGAGTCGGAGAGGCTGTCGTGGAGTCGGAGAGGCGGTCGGTGAGTCGGAGACGCGGTTGGTGAGTCGGAGTGGTTGTCGGTGAGTCGGACAGGTGATCGGTGAGTCGGAGAGGCGGTCGGGGAGTCAGAGAGGCGGTCGATGAGTAGGAGAGGCGGTCGGTGCATCGGAGAGGCGGTCGGTGAGTCAGAGAGGCGGTCGGTGAGTCAGAGAGGATTTCGGAGAGTCAAAAAGGCAGTCTGTGAGTCGGAGAGTCGGTCGGTGAATCGGAGAGGCGGTCGGTGAGTCGGAGAGGTGGTCGGTGAGTCGGAGCGGTAGTCGGTGAGTTGGAGCGGCAGTCGTTGAGTCGGAGAGGCAGTCGGTGAGTCGGAGAGGCAGTCGGTGAGTCGGAGAGGCAGTCGGAGAGTCCGAGTGGCAGTCGGTGAGTCGGAGAGGAAGTCGGAGAGTCAGAGAGGTGGTCGGTGAGTCAGAGAGACGGTCAGTGAGTCGGAGAGGCGGTCAGTGAGTCAAAGAAGTAGTCGGTGAGTGGGAGAGGCAGACGGAGAGGCGGTCGGTGAGTGGGAGAGACGGTCGGTGAGTGGGAGAGGCAGTCGGTCAGTCGGGAGGCAGTCGGTGAGTTGGAGAGGCAGTCGGAGAGTCGGAGAGGCGGTCGGTGAATCGGAGAGGCGGCCGGTGAGTCGGAGAGCTGGTCGGTGAGTCGGAGAGGCAGTCGGTGAGTCGGCGAGGCAGTTGGAGAGGCGATCGGTGAGTCGGAGGGGCAGTCGGTGAATCGGTGAGTCGGTCGGTGAATCGGAGAGGTGGTCGGTGAGTCGGAGTGGTGGTCGGTGAGTCGGAGAGGCGGTCGGGGAGTCGGAGAGGCGGTCGATGAGTAGGAGAGGCGGTCGGTGCATCGGAGAGGCGGGCGGTGATTCAGAGAGGCGGTCGGTGAGTCAGAGAGGATTTTGGAGAGTCAAAAAGGCGGTCGGTGAGTCGGAGAGTCGGTCGGTGAATTGGAGAGGCGGTCGGTGTGTCGGAGAGTCGGTCGGTGAGTCGGAGAGGAGATCGGTGAGTTGGAGAGGCGGTCGTTGAGTCGGAGAGGCGGTCGGTGAGTCATTGAGGAGGTTGTTAAGTCGGAGAGGCAGTCAGTGCGCAGAGAGGAGGTTGGTGAGTCAGAGAGGCGGTCGTTGCGCAGAGAGGAGGGCGGTGAGTCAGAGAGGTGGTCGGTGAGTCGGAGAGGCAGTCGGTGACTCGGATAGGCAGTAGGTGAGTCGGAGTGGTGGTCGGTGAGTCGGAGAGGTGGTAGGTGAGTCGGAGAGGCGGTCGGTGAGTCGGAGACACAGTTGGTGAGTCGGAGCGGCAGTCGGAGAGTCTGAGCGGCAGTCGGTGAGTTGGAGAGGCAGTCGGTGAGTCGGAGATGCGGTCGTTGAGTCGGAGAGGCGGTCGGTGAGTCGGAGAGGTGGTCGGTAAGTCGGAGAGACGGTCGGTGCGCAGTGAGGAGGTCGGTGAGTCGGAGAGGCGATCGGTGAGTTGGAGAGGTGGTCGGTGAGTTGGAGAGGCGGTCGGTGCGCAGAGAGGAGGTCGGTGAGTCGGAGAGGTGGTCGGTGAGTCGGAGAGGCGGTAGGTGAGTCGGAGAGGAATTCGGTGAGTCAGAGAGGCAGTCGGTGAGTTGGAGAGGCAGTCGGTGAGTCAGAGAGGCGGTCGATGAGTCGGAGGGGCAGTCGATGAATCGGAGAGGCAGTCGGTGAGTTGGAGAAGCAGTCAGTGAGTCGGAGAGGCAGTCGGTGAGTCGGAGGGGCAGTCGGTGAGTCGGAGAGGCAGTCGTTGAGTCGGAGAGGCAGTCGGTGAGTCGCAGAGGCAGTTGGAGAGTCGGAGAGGCAGTCGTTGAGTCGGAGAGGCAGTCGTTGAGTCGGAGAGGCAGTCGGTGAGTCGGAGAGACAGTTGGAGAGTCGGAGAGGTGGTCGGTGAGTCAGAGAGGCTATCGGTGAGTCGGAGAGGCGGTCAGTTAGTCGGAGAGGTGGTCGGTGAGTCAGAGATGCAGTTGGAGAGGCGGTCGGTGAGTGGGAGAGGCGGTCGGTGAGTGGGAGAGGCAGTCGGTCAGTCGGGAGGCAGTCGGTGAGTCGGAGAGGCAGTTGGAGAGTCGGAGAGCTGGTCGGTGAGTCGGAGAGGCAGTCAGTGAGTCGGCGAGGCAGTTGGAGAGGCGGTCAGTGAGTTGGAGGGGCAGTCGGTGAATTGGAGAGGCGGTCGGTGAGTCGGAGAGGCGGTCCGTGAGTCGGAAAGGCGGTCGGTGAGTCAGAGAGGTGATCGGTGAGTCGGAGAGGTGGTCGGTGAGTCGCAGAGGCGGGCGGTGAGTCGGAGAGGCAGTCGGTGCATCGGAGAGGCGGTCGGTGAGTCGGAGGGGCAGTCGGTGAATTGGAGAGTCGGTCGGTGAATCGGAGAGGTGGTCGGTGAGTCGGAGAGGCGGTCGGTGAGTCGGAGAGGTGATCGGTGAGTCGGAGAGGCGGTCGGGGAGTTGGAGATGTGGTCGATGAGTAGGAGAGGCGGTCGGTGCATCGGAGAGGCGGTCGGTGAGTCAGAGAGGCGGTCGGTGAGTCAGAGAGGATTTTGGAGAGTCAAAAAGGCGGTCGGTGAGTCGGAGAGTCGGTCGGTGAATCGGAGAGGCGGTCGGTGAGTCGGAGAGTCGGTCGGTGAGTCGGAGCGGCAGTCGGTGTGTTGGAGCGGCAGTCGGTGAGTTGGAGAGGCAGTCGGTGAGTCGGAGAGGCAGTCGGTGCGCAGAGAGGAGGTCAGTGAGTTGAAGAGGCGGTCGGTGAGGCGGTCAGTGAGTCGGAGGGGCGGTCGGTGCGCGGAGAGGAGGCCGGTGAGTCAGAGAGGCGGTTTGTGAGTCGGTGAGGTGGTCGGTGAGTCGGAGAGGCGGTAGGTGAGTCGGAGTGGCGGTTGGTGAGTCGGAGAGGTGGTTGGAGAGGCGGTCGGTGAGTCGGAGGGCAGTCAATGAATCGGAGAGGCAGTCGGTGAGTCGGAGAGGCAGTTGGTGAGTCGGAGAGGTGGTTGGAGAGGCGGTCGGTGAGTCAGAGGGCAGTCGGTGAATCGGAGAGGCGGTCGGTGAGTCGGGGAGGTGGTCGGTGAGTCGGAGAGGCTGTCGGGGAGTCGGAGAGGCGGTCGGTGAGTCGGAGAGGTGGTCGGTGAGTCGGAGAGGCGGTCGTTGCGCAGAGAGGAGGTCGGTGAGTCGGAGAGGCGGTCGGTGAGTCGGAGAGGCGGTCGGTGAGTCGGAGAGGCTGTCGGGGAGTCGGAGAGGTGGTCAGTGAGTCGGAGACGCGGTCGGTGAGTCGGAGAGGCAGTTGGAGAGGTGGTCGGTGAGTCGGAGGGCAGTTGGTGAGTCGGAGGAGCGGCCAGTCAGTCAGAGAGGCAGTCGGTGAGTCGGAGAGGCAGTCGGTGAGTCAGAGAGGCAGTCGTTGAGTCAGAGATGCAGTCGGTGAGTCGGAGAGGTGGTCGGTGAATCGGAGAGGCGGTCGGTGAGTCGGAGAGGTGGTCGGTGAGTCGGAGAGGCTGTCGGGGAGTCGGAGAGGTGGTCGGTGAGTCGGAGAGGCTGTCGGTGAGTCAGAGAGGAGGTCGGTGAGTCGGAGAGGCGGTCGGTGAGTCGGAGAAACGGTCGGTGAGTCGGAGAGGCGGTCGGTGAGTCGGAGAGGCGGTCGGTGAGTCGGAGAGGCGGTCGGTGAGTCGGAGAGGCTGTCGTGGAGTCGGAGAGGCGGTCGGTGAGTCGGAGACGCGGTTGGTGAGTCGGAGTGGTTGTCGGTGAGTCGGACAGGTGATCGGTGAGTCGGAGAGGCGGTCGGGGAGTCGGAGAGGCGGTCGATGAGTAGGAGAGGCGGTCGGTGCATCGGAGAGGCGGTCGGTGAGTCAGAGAGGCGGTCGGTGAGTCAGAGAGGATTTCGGAGAGTCAAAAAGGCAGTCTGTGAGTCGGAGAGTCGGTCGGTGAATCGGAGAGGCGGTCGGTGAGTCGGAGAGGTGGTCGGTGAGTCGGAGCGGTAGTCGGTGAGTTGGAGCGGCAGTCGTTGAGTCGGAGAGGCAGTCGGTGAGTCGGAGAGGCGGTCGGTGAGTCGGAGAGGCAGTCGGAGAGTCCGAGTGGCAGTCGGTGAGTCGGAGAGGAAGTCGGAGAGTCAGAGAGGTGGTCAGTGGGTCAGAGAGACGGTCAGTGAGTCGGAGAGGCGGTCAGTGAGTCAAAGAAGTAGTCGGTGAGTGGGAGAGGCAGACGGAGAGGCGGTCGGTGAGTGGGAGAGACGGTCGGTGAGTGGGAGAGGCAGTCGGTCAGTCGGGAGGCAGTCGGTGAGTTGGAGAGGCAGTCGGAGAGTCGGAGAGGCGGTCGGTGAATCGGAGAGGCGGCCGGTGAGTCGGAGAGCTGGTCGGTGAGTCGGAGAGGCAGTCGGTGAGTCGGCGAGGCAGTTGGAGAGGCGATCGGTGAGTCGGAGGGGCAGTCGGTGAATCGGTGAGTCGGTCGGTGAATCGGAGAGGTGGTCGGTGAGTCGGAGTGGTGGTCGGTGAGTCGGAGAGGCGGTCGGGGAGTCGGAGAGGCGGTCGATGAGTAGGAGAGGCGGTCGGTGCATCGGAGAGGCGGGCGGTGATTCAGAGAGGCGGTCGGTGAGTCAGAGAGGATTTTGGAGAGTCAAAAAGGCGGTCGGTGAGTCGGAGAGTCGGTCGGTGAATTGGAGAGGCGGTCGGTGTGTCGGAGAGTCGGTCGGTGAGTCGGAGAGGAGATCGGTGAGTTGGAGAGGCGGTCGTTGAGTCGGAGAGGCGGTCGGTGAGTCATTGAGGAGGTTGTTAAGTCGGAGAGGCAGTCAGTGCGCAGAGAGGAGGTTGGTGAGTCAGAGAGGCGGTCGTTGCGCAGAGAGGAGGGCGGTGAGTCAGAGAGGTGGTCGGTGAGTCGGAGAGGCAGTCGGTGACTCGGATAGGCAGTAGGTGAGTCGGAGTGGTGGTCGGTGAGTCGGAGAGGTGGTAGGTGAGTCGGAGAGGCGGTCGGTGAGTCGGAGACACAGTTGGTGAGTCGGAGCGGCAGTCGGAGAGTCTGAGCGGCAGTCGGTGAGTTGGAGAGGCAGTCGGTGAGTCGGAGATGCGGTCGTTGAGTCGGAGAGGCGGTCGGTGAGTTGGAGAGGTGGTCGGTAAGTCGGAGAGACGGTCGGTGCGCAGTGAGGAGGTCGGTGAGTCGGAGAGGCGATCGGTGAGTTGGAGAGGCGGTTGGTGAGTTGGAGAGGCGGTCGGTGCGCAGAGAGGAGGTCGGTGAGTCGGAGAGGTGGTCGGTGAGTCGGAGAGGCGGTAGGTGAGTCGGAGAGGAATTCGGTGAGTCGGAGAGGCAGTCGGTGAGTTGGAGAGGCAGTCGGTGAGTCAGAGAGGTGGTCGATGAGTCGGAGGGGCAGTCGATGAATCGGAGAGGCAGTCGGTGAGTTGGAGAAGCAGTCAGTGAGTCGGAGAGGCAGTCGGTGAGTCGGAGGGGCAGTCGGTGAGTCGGAGAGGCAGTCGTTGAGTCGGAGAGGCAGTCGGTGAGTCGCAGAGGCAGTTGGAGAGTCGGAGAGGCAGTCGTTGAGTCGGAGAGGCAGTCGTTGAGTCGGAGAGGCAGTCGTTGAGTCGGAGAGGCAGTCGGTGAGTCGGAGAGACAGTTGGAGAGTCGGAGAGGTGGTCGGTGAGTCGGAGAGGCTATCGGTGAGTCGGAGAGGCGGTCAGTTAGTCGGAGAGGTGGTCGGTGAGTCAGAGATGCAGTTGGAGAGGCGGTCGGTGAGTGGGAGAGGCGGTCGGTGAGTGGGAGAGGCAGTCGGTCAGTCGGGAGGCAGTCGGTGAGTCGGAGAGGCAGTTGGAGAGTCGGAGAGCTGGTCGGTGAGTCGGAGAGGCAGTCAGTGAGTCGGCGAGGCAGTTGGAGAGGCGGTCAGTGAGTTGGAGGGGCAGTCGGTGAATTGGAGAGGCGGTCGGTGAGTCGGAGAGGCGGTCCGTGAGTCGGAAAGGCGGTCGGTGAGTCAGAGAGGTGATCGGTGAGTCGGAGAGGTGGTCGGTGAGTCGCAGAGGCGGGCGGTGAGTCGGAGAGGCAGTCGGTGCATCGGAGAGGCGGTCGGTGAGTCGGAGGGGCAGTCGGTGAATTGGAGAGTCGGTCGGTGAATCGGAGAGGTGGTCGGTGAGTCGGAGAGGCAGTCGGTGAGTCGGAGAGGTGATCGGTGAGTCGGAGAGGCGGTCGGGGAGTTGGAGAGGTGGTCGATGAGTAGGAGAGGCGGTCGGTGCATCGGAGAGGCGGTCGGTGAGTCAGAGAGGCGGTCGGTGAGTCAGAGAGGATTTTGGAGAGTCAAAAAGGCGGTCGGTGAGTCGGAGAGTCGGTCGGTGAATCGGAGAGGCGGTCGTTGAGTTGGAGAGGCTGTCGATGAGTCAGAGAGGCAGTCGGTGAGTCGGGGAGGCAGTCGGTGAGTCGAGGAGGCAGTCGGTGAGTCGAGGAGGCAGTCGGTGAGTAAAGGAGGCAGTCGGTGAGTCGAGGAGGCAGTCGGTGAGTCGAGGAGGCAGTCGGTGAGTCGAGGAGGCAGTCGGTGAGTCGAGGAGGCAGTCGGTGAGTCGGAGAGGCAGTCGGCGAGTCGGAAAAGCGGTCGGGAAGTCGGAGAGGCAGTCGGGGAGTCGGAAAGGTGGTCGGTGAATCGGAGAGGCGGTCGGTGATTCGGAGAGTCGGTCGGTGAGTCAGAGAGGTGATCGGTGAGTCGGAGAGGCGGTCGGTGAGTCGGAGAGGCGGGCGGTGAGTCGGAGAGGCGGTCGGTGCGTCGGAGAAGCGGTCGGTGAGTCGGAGAGGCGGTCGGTGAGTCGGAGAGGCTGTCGGAGAGTCGAAGAGGTGGTCGGTGAGTCGGAGAGGCGGTCGGTGTATCGGAGAGGCGGTCGGTGAGTCAGAGAGGCAGTTGGTGAGTTGGAGCGGCAGTCGGTGAGTCGGAGCAGCAGTCGGTGAGTCGGGGAGGCTGTCGTTGAGTCGGAGAGGCGGTCGGTGAGTCGTTGAGGAGGTCGTTAAGTTGGAGAGGCAGTCGGTGCACAGAGAGGAGGTCGGTGAGTTGAAGAGGCGGTCGGTGAAGCGGTCGGTGAGTCGGAGAGGCAGTCGGTGAGTCGGAGAGGCGGTAGGTGAGTCGGAGTGGTGGTCGCTGAGTCGGAGAGGTGGTTGGTGAGTTGGAGAGGCGGTCGGTGAGTCGGAAAGGCGGTCAGTGAGTCAGAGACACAGTTGGTGAGTCGGAGCGGCAGTCGGTGAGTCGGAGCGGCAGTCGGTGCGTTGGAGAGGCAGTCAGTGAGTCGGAGAGGCGGTCGTTGAGTCGTAGAGGCGGTCGGTGAGTCGGCGAGGTGGTCGTTAAGTTGGAGAGGCGGTCGGTGCGCAGAGAGGAGGTCGGTGTGTCAGAGAGGCGGTCGGTGAGTCGGAGAGGCAGTCGGTGAGTCGGAGAGGCGGTAGGTGAGTCGGAGGAGCGGTCGGTGCGCAGAGAGGAGGCCGGTGAGTCAGAGAGGTGGTTTGTGAGTCGGTGAGGCGGTCAGTGAGTCAGAGAGGCGGTAGGTGAGTCGGAGTGGCGGTCGGTGAGTCGGAGAGGTGGTCGGTGAGTCGGAGAGGTGGTCGGTGAGTCAGAGGGGCAGTCGGCGAGTCGGAGAGGCAGTCGGTGAGTCGGAGAGGCAGTCGGTGAGTCGGAGAGGCAGTTGGAGAGGCGGTCGGTGAGTCAGAGGGCAGTCGGTGAATCGGAGAGGCAGTCGGTGAGTCGGAGAGGTGGTCGGTGAGTCGGAGAGGCTGTCGGGGAGTCGGAGAGGTGGTCGGTGAGTCGGAGAGGCAGTCGGTGCGCAGAGAGGAGGTCGGTGAGTTGGAGAGGCGGTCAGTGAGTCGGAGAGGCGGTCGGTGAGTCGGAGAGGCGGTCAGTGAGTCGGAGAGGCAGTCGGTGAGTCAGAGAGGAGATCAGTGAGTCGGAGATGCAGTCGGTGAGGCGGAGAAACGGTCGGTGAGTCGGAGAGGCGGTCGGTGAGTCGGAGTGGCGGTCGGTGAGTCGGAGAGGCTGTCGGGGAGTCGGAGAGGTGGTCGGTGAGTCGGAGACGCGGTTGGTGAGTCGGAGAGGCAGTTGGAGAGGCAGTCGGTGAGTCGGAGGGCAGTCGGTGAGTCGGAGGAGCGGCCAGTCAGTCGGAGAGGCAGTCGGTGAGTTGGAGAGGCAGTCGGTGAGTCGGAGAGGCAGTCGGGGAGTCGGAGAGGTGGTCGGTGAATCGGAGAGGCGGTCGGTGAGTCGGAGAGGTGGTCGGTGAGTCGGAGACGCGGTCAGTGAGTCGGAGAGGCGGTCGGTGCGCAGAGAGGAGGTCGGTGAGTCGGAGAGGCGGTCAGTGAGTCGGAGAGGCGGTCGGTGAGTCGGAGAGGCGGTCAGTGAGTCGGAGAGGCTGTCGGTGAGTCAGAGAGGAGGTCGGTGAGTCGGAGAGGCGGTCGGTGAGTCGGAGAAACGGTCGGTGAGTCGGAGAGGTGGTCGGTGAGTCGGAGAGGCTGTCGTGCAGTCGGAGAGGCGGTCGGTGAGTCGGAGACGCGGTTGGTGAGTCGGAGAGGCGGTCGGGGAGTCGGAGAGGCGGTCGATGAGTAGGAGAGGCGGTCGGTGCATCGGAGAGGCGGTCGGTGAGTCAGAGAGGCGGTCGGTGAGTCAGAGAAGATTTCGGAGAGTCAAAAAGGCAGTCTGTGAGTCGGAGAGTCGGTCGGTGAATCGGAGAGGCGGTCGGTGAGTCGGAGAGGTGGTCGGTGAGTCGGAGCGGTAGTCGGTGAGTTGGAGCGGCAGTCGTTGAGTCGGAGAGGCAGTCGGTGAGTCGGAGAGGCGGTCGTTGAGTCGGAGAGGCAGTCGGTGCGCAGAGAGGAGGCCGGTGAGTCAGAGAGGCGGTTTGTGAGTCGGTGAGGCGGTCGGTGAGTCAGAGAGGCGGTAGGTGAGTCGGAGTGGCGGTCGGTGAGTCGGAGAGGTGGTCGGTGAGTCGGAGAGGTGGTCGGTGAGTCAGAGGGGCAGTCGGCGAGTCGGAGAGGCAGTCGGTGAGTCGGAGAGGCAGTCAGTGAGTCAGAGAGGCAGTTGGAGAGGCGGCCGGTGAGTCAGAGGGCAGTCGGTGAATCGGAGAGGCAGTCGGTGAGTCGGAGAGGTGGTCGGTGAGTCGGAGAGGCTGTCGGGGAGTCGGAGAGGTGGTCGGTGAGTCGGAGAGGCGGTCAGTGAGTCGGAGAGGCGGTCGGTGAGTCGGAGAGGCGGTCAGTGAGTCGGAGAGGCGGTCGGTGAGTCGGAGAGGCGGTCAGTGAGTCGGAGAGGCAGTCGGTGAGTCAGAGAGGAGGTCGGTGAGTCGGAGAGGCGGTCGGTGAGTCAGAGAAACGGTCGGTGAGTCGGAGAGGCGGTCGGTGAGGCGGAGAGGCGGTCGGTGAGTCGGAGAGGCGGTAGGTGATTCAGAGAGGTGGTAGGTGAGTCGGAGAGGCGGTCGGTGAGCCGAAGAGGTGGTAGGTGAGTCGGAGAGGCAGTCGGAGAGTCGGAGAGGTGGTAGGTGAGTCAGAGAGGTGGTAGGTGAGTCGGAGAGGCGGTCGGTGAGTCGGAGGTGCAGTCGGTGAGTCGGAGAGGAAGTCGGAGAGTCGGAGAGGTGGTCGGTGAGTCGGAGAGGCGGTCAGTGAGTCAGAGAGGCAGTCGGTGAGTCAGAGAGGCAGTCGGTGAGTCGGAGAGGCAGTCGGGGAGTCGGAGAGGTGGTCGGTGAGTCGGAGAGGCGGTCAGTGAGTCAGAGAGGCAGTCGTTGAGTCAGAGAGGCAGTCGGTGACTCGGAGAGGCAGTCGGGGAGTCGGAGAGGTGGTCGGTGAATCGGAGAGGCAATCGGAGAGTCGGAGAGGTGGTCGGTGAGTCGGAGAGGCAGTCGGTGAGTCGGAGAGGTGGTCGGTTAGTCGGAGAGGAGGTCGGTGAGCCGGAGAGGCGGCAGGTGAGTCGGAGAGGGAGTCGGAGAGGCAGTAGGTGAGTCGGAGAGACTGTAGGTGAGTCGGAGAGGTGGTCGGTGAGTCGGAGAGGCGGTCGGTGAGTCGGAGAGGAAGACGGAGAGTTGGATAGGTGGTCGGTGAGTCAGAGAGGGGGTCAGTGAGTCAGAGAGGCGGTCAGTGAGTCAGAGAAGCAGTCGGTAAGTTGGAGAGGAAGACCGAGAGTTGGATAGGTGGTCGGTGAGTCAGAGATGCGGTCAGTGAGTCAGAGAGGCGGTCAGTGAGTCAGAGAAGCAGTCGGTAAGTCGGAGAGGCAGTCGGTGAGTCGGAGGGGCAGTCGGTGAGTCGGAGAGGCAGTCGTTGCGTTGGAGCGGCAGTCGGTGAGTCGGAGAGGCAGTCGGAGAGTCAGAGAGGTGGTCGGTGAGTCGGAGAGGCAGTCGGTGAGTCGGAGAGGCGGTCGGTTAGTCAGAGAGGTGGTCGGTGAGTCAGAGAGGCAGTTGGAGAGGCGGCCGGTGAGTGGGAGAGGCGGTCGGTGAGTGGGAGAGGCAGTCGGTCAGTCGGGAGGCAGTCGGTGAGTCGGAGAGGCAGTCGGAGAGTCGGAGAGGTGGTCGGTGAATCGGAGAGACGGTCGGTGAGTCAGAGAGCCGGTCGGTGAGTCGGTGAGGCAGTCAGTGAGTCGGCGAGGCAGTTGGAGAGGCGGTCGGTGAGTCAGAGGGGCGGTTGGTGAATCGGAGAGGCGGTCGGTGAGTCGGAGAGGCGGTCGGTGAGTCGGAAAGGCGGTCGGTGAGTCGGAGAGGTGATCGGTGAGTTGGAGAGGCGGTCGGTGAGTCGGAGAGGCGGTCGGTGCGTCGGAGAGGCGGTCGGTGAGTCGGGAGGCGGTCGGTGAGTCGGAGAGGCTGTCAGAGAGTCGGAGAGGCGGTCGGTGAGTTGGAGAGGCGGTCGTTGTTTGCCGGAGAGGTGGTCGGTGAGTCATTGAGGAGGTTGTTAAGTCGAAGAGGCAGTCGGTGCGCAGAGAGGAGGTCGGTGAGTCGGAGAGGCGGTCGGTGAGTCGGAGAGGCAGTCGGTGAGTCGGAGAGGTGGTCGGTGAGTCGGAGAGGCAGTCGGTGAGTCGGAGAGGCGGTCGGTGAGTCGGTGAGGCGGTCGGTGAGTCAGAGACACAGTCGGTGAGTCGGAGCGGCAGTCGGTGTGTCGGCGCAGCAGTCGGTGAGTCGGAGAGGCGGTCGGTGAGTCGGAGAGGTGGTCGGTAAGTCGGAGAGATGGTCGGTGCGCAGTGAGGAGGTCGGTGAGTCGGAGAGGCGGTTGGTCAGTTGGAGAGGCGGTCGGTGAGTCGGAGAGGCGGTCGGTGCGCAGAGAGGAGGTCGGTGAGTCGGAGAGGCGGTCGGTGAGTCGGAGAGGCAGTAGGTGAGTCAGAGAGGAATTCAGTGAGTCGGAGAGGCAGTCTGTGAGTCGGAGAGGCGGTCGGTGAGTCAGAGAGGCGGTCGATGAGTCAGAGAGGCAGTCGGTGAGTCGGAGAGGCAGTCGGAGAGTAGGAGAGGTGGCCGGTGAGTCAGAGAGGCGGTCAGTGAGTCGGAGATGCGGTTATTGAGTCGGAGAGGCGGTCAGTGAGTCGGAGAGGCAGTCGGTGAGTCGGAGAGGCTGTCGGAGAGTCGAAGAGGCAGTCGGTGAGTTGGAGAGGTGGTCGGTGAATCGGAGAGGCGGTTGGTGAGTCGGAGAGGCGGTCGGTGAGTCGGAGTGGCATTCCGTGAGTTGGAGCGGCAGTCGGTGAGTCGGAGAGGCAGTCGGTGAGTCGGAGAGGCAGTCAGTGAGTCGAAGAGGCGGTAGGTGAGTCGGAATGGTGGTCGGTGAGTCAGAGAGGCGGTCGGTGAGTCAGAGATGCGGTCGATGTGTCGGAGAGGCGGTCGGTGAGTCAGAGACACAGTCGGTGAGTCGGAGCGGCAGTCGGTGAGTCGGAGCGGCAGTCGGTGAGTTGGAGAGGCAGTCGGTGAGTCGGAGAGGCGGTCGTTGAGTCAGAGACACAGTCGGTGAGTCGGAGCGGCAGTCGGTGAGTCGGAGCGGCAGTCGGTGAGTTGGAGAGGCAGTCGGTGAGTCGGAGAGGCGGTCGTTGAGTCGGAGAGGCGGTCGGTGAGTCGGAGAGGTGGCCGGTATGTCGGAGAGGTGGTTGGTGAGTCGGAGAGGTGGTAGGTGAGTTGGAGAGGCGGTCGGTGCGCAGAGAGGAGGTCAGTGAGTCGGAGAGGCGGTCGGTGAGTTGGAGAGGCGGTAGGTGAGTCGGAGATGAATTCGGTGAGTCGGAGAGGCAGTCGGTGAGTCGGAGAGACAGTCGGTGAGTCGGAGAGGCAGTTGGAGAGTCCGAGTGGCAGTCGGTGAGTCGGAGAGGAAGTCGGAGAGTCAGAGAGGTGGTCGGTGAGTCAGAGAGACGGTCAGTGAGTCGGAGAGGCGGCCAGTGAGTCAGAGAAGCAGTCGGTGAGTGGGAGAGGCAGACGGAGAGGCGGTCGGTGAGTGGGAGAGACGGTCGGTGAGTGGGAGAGGCGGTTTGTGAGTCGGTGAGGTGGTCGGTGAGTCGGAGAGGCGGTAGGTGAGTCAGAGTGGTGGTTGGTGAGTCGGAGAGGTGGTTGGATAGGCGGTCGGTGAGTCGGAGGGCAGTCAGTGAATCGGAGAGGCAGTCGGTGAGTCGGAGAGGCAGTCGGTGAGTCGGAGAGGCAGTTGGAGAGGCGGTCGGTGAGTCGGAGGGCAGTCGGTGAATCGGAGAGGCGGTCGGTGAGTCGGAGAGGTGGTCGGTGAGTCGGAGAGGCTGTCGGGGAGTCGGAGAGGCGGTCGGTGAGTCGGAGAGGCGGTCGGTGAGTCTGAGAGGCGGTCGGTGCGCAGAGAGGAGGTCGGTGAGTCGGAGAGGCGGTCAGTGAGTCGGAGAGGCGGTCGGTGAGTCGGAGAGGAAGACGGAGAGTTGGATAGGTGGTCGGTGAGTCAGAGAGGGGGTCAGTGAGTCAGAGAGGCGGTCAGTGAGTCAGAGAAGCAGTCGGTAAGTTGGAGAGGAAGACCGAGAGTTGGATAGGTGGTCGGTGAGTCAGAGATGCGGTCAGTGAGTCAGAGAGGCGGTCAGTGAGTCAGAGAAGCAGTCGGTAAGTCGGAGAGGCAGTCGGTGAGTCGGAGGGGCAGTCGGTGAGTCGGAGAGGCAGTCGTTGCGTTGGAGCGGCAGTCGGTGAGTCGGAGAGGCAGTCGGAGAGTCAGAGAGGTGGTCGGTGAGTCGGAGAGGCAGTCGGTGAGTCGGAGAGGCGGTCGGTTAGTCAGAGAGGTGGTCGGTGAGTCAGAGAGGCAGTTGGAGAGGCGGCCGGTGAGTGGGAGAGGCGGTCGGTGAGTGGGAGAGGCAGTCGGTCAGTCGGGAGGCAGTCGGTGAGTCGGAGAGGCAGTCGGAGAGTCGGAGAGGTGGTCGGTGAATCGGAGAGACGGTCGGTGAGTCAGAGAGCCGGTCGGTGAGTCGGTGAGGCAGTCAGTGAGTCGGCGAGGCAGTTGGAGAGGCGGTCGGTGAGTCAGAGGGGCGGTTGGTGAATCGGAGAGGCGGTCGGTGAGTCGGAGAGGCGGTCGGTGAGTCGGAAAGGCGGTCGGTGAGTCGGAGAGGTGATCGGTGAGTTGGAGAGGCGGTCGGTGAGTCGGAGAGGCGGTCGGTGCGTCGGAGAGGCGGTCGGTGAGTCGGGAGGCGGTCGGTGAGTCGGAGAGGCTGTCAGAGAGTCGGAGAGGCGGTCGGTGAGTTGGAGAGGCGGTCGTTGTTTGCCGGAGAGGTGGTCGGTGAGTCATTGAGGAGGTTGTTAAGTCGAAGAGGCAGTCGGTGCGCAGAGAGGAGGTCGGTGAGTCGGAGAGGCGGTCGGTGAGTCGGAGAGGCAGTCGGTGAGTCGGAGAGGTGGTCGGTGAGTCGGAGAGGCAGTCGGTGAGTCGGAGAGGCGGTCGGTGAGTCGGTGAGGCGGTCGGTGAGTCAGAGACACAGTCGGTGAGTCGGAGCGGCAGTCGGTGTGTCGGCGCAGCAGTCGGTGAGTCGGAGAGGCGGTCGGTGAGTCGGAGAGGTGGTCGGTAAGTCGGAGAGATGGTCGGTGCGCAGTGAGGAGGTCGGTGAGTCGGAGAGGCGGTTGGTCAGTTGGAGAGGCGGTCGGTGAGTCGGAGAGGCGGTCGGTGCGCAGAGAGGAGGTCGGTGAGTCGGAGAGGCGGTCGGTGAGTCGGAGAGGCAGTAGGTGAGTCAGAGAGGAATTCAGTGAGTCGGAGAGGCAGTCTGTGAGTCGGAGAGGCGGTCGGTGAGTCAGAGAGGCGGTCGATGAGTCAGAGAGGCAGTCGGTGAGTCGGAGAGGCAGTCGGAGAGTAGGAGAGGTGGCCGGTGAGTCAGAGAGGCGGTCAGTGAGTCGGAGATGCGGTTATTGAGTCGGAGAGGCGGTCAGTGAGTCGGAGAGGCAGTCGGTGAGTCGGAGAGGCTGTCGGAGAGTCGAAGAGGCAGTCGGTGAGTTGGAGAGGTGGTCGGTGAATCGGAGAGGCGGTTGGTGAGTCGGAGAGGCGGTCGGTGAGTCGGAGTGGCATTCCGTGAGTTGGAGCGGCAGTCGGTGAGTCGGAGAGGCAGTCGGTGAGTCGGAGAGGCAGTCAGTGAGTCGAAGAGGCGGTAGGTGAGTCGGAATGGTGGTCGGTGAGTCAGAGAGGCGGTCGGTGAGTCAGAGATGCGGTCGATGTGTCGGAGAGGCGGTCGGTGAGTCAGAGACACAGTCGGTGAGTCGGAGCGGCAGTCGGTGAGTCGGAGCGGCAGTCGGTGAGTTGGAGAGGCAGTCGGTGAGTCGGAGAGGCGGTCGTTGAGTCAGAGACACAGTCGGTGAGTCGGAGCGGCAGTCGGTGAGTCGGAGCGGCAGTCGGTGAGTTGGAGAGGCAGTCGGTGAGTCGGAGAGGCGGTCGTTGAGTCGGAGAGGCGGTCGGTGAGTCGGAGAGGTGGCCGGTATGTCGGAGAGGTGGTTGGTGAGTCGGAGAGGTGGTAGGTGAGTTGGAGAGGCGGTCGGTGCGCAGAGAGGAGGTCAGTGAGTCGGAGAGGCGGTCGGTGAGTTGGAGAGGCGGTAGGTGAGTCGGAGATGAATTCGGTGAGTCGGAGAGGCAGTCGGTGAGTCGGAGAGACAGTCGGTGAGTCGGAGAGGCAGTTGGAGAGTCCGAGTGGCAGTCGGTGAGTCGGAGAGGAAGTCGGAGAGTCAGAGAGGTGGTCGGTGAGTCAGAGAGACGGTCAGTGAGTCGGAGAGGCGGCCAGTGAGTCAGAGAAGCAGTCGGTGAGTGGGAGAGGCAGACGGAGAGGCGGTCGGTGAGTGGGAGAGACGGTCGGTGAGTGGGAGAGGCGGTTTGTGAGTCGGTGAGGTGGTCGGTGAGTCGGAGAGGCGGTAGGTGAGTCAGAGTGGTGGTTGGTGAGTCGGAGAGGTGGTTGGATAGGCGGTCGGTGAGTCGGAGGGCAGTCAGTGAATCGGAGAGGCAGTCGGTGAGTCGGAGAGGCAGTCGGTGAGTCGGAGAGGCAGTTGGAGAGGCGGTCGGTGAGTCGGAGGGCAGTCGGTGAATCGGAGAGGCGGTCGGTGAGTCGGAGAGGTGGTCGGTGAGTCGGAGAGGCTGTCGGGGAGTCGGAGAGGCGGTCGGTGAGTCGGAGAGGCGGTCGGTGAGTCTGAGAGGCGGTCGGTGCGCAGAGAGGAGGTCGGTGAGTCGGAGAGGCGGTCAGTGAGTCGGAGAGGCGGTCGGTGAGTCGGAGAGGCGGTCAGTGAGTCGGAGAGGCAGTCGGTGAGTCAGAGAGGAGATCAGTGAGTTGGAGATGCAGTCGGTGAGTCGGAGAAACGGTCGGTGAGTCGGAGAGGCAGTCGGTGAGTCGGAGTGGCGGTCGGTGAGTCGGAGAGGCTGTCGGGGAGTCGGAGAGGTGGTCGGTGAGTCGGAGACGCGGTCGGTGAGTCGGAGAGGCAGTTGGAGAGGCAGTCGGTGAGTCGGAGGGCAGTCGGTGAGTCGGAGGAGCGGCCAGTCAGTCGGAGAGGCAGTCGGTGTGTTGGAGAGGCAGTCGGTGAGTTGGAGAGGCAGTCGTTGAGTCAGAGAGGCAGTCGGTGAGTCGGAGAGGCAGTCGGGGAGTCGGAGAGGTGGTCGGTGAATCGGAGAGGCAGTCGGTGAGTCGGAGAGGTGGTCGGTGAGTCGGAGAGGCTGTCGGGGAGTCGGAGAGGCTGTCGGGGAGTCGGAGAGGTGGTCGGTGAGTCGGAGACGCGGTCGGTGAGTCGGAGACGCGGTCAGTGAGTCGGAGAGGCGGTCGGTGCGCAGAGAGGAGGTCGGTGAGTCGGAGAGGCGGTCAGTGAGTCGGAGAGGCGGTCGGTGAGTCGGAGAGGCGGTCAGTGAGTCGGAGAGGCTGTCGGTGAGTCAGAGAGGAGGTCGGTGAGTCGGAGAGGCGGTCGGTGAGTCGGAGAAACGGTCGGTGAGTCGGAGAGGCGGTCGGTGAGGCGGAGAGGCGGTCGGTGAATCGGAGAGGTGGTCGGTGAGTCAGAGAGGCTGTCGTGCAGTCGGAGAGGCGGTCGGTGAGTCGGAGACGCGGTTGGTGAGTCGGAGAGGCGGTCGGGGAGTCGGAGAGGTGGTCGATGAGTAGGAGAGGCGGTCGGTGCATCGGAGAGGTGGTCGGTGAGTCAGAGAGGCGGTCGGTGAGTCAGAGATTTCGGAGAGTCAAAAAGGCAGTCTGTGAGTCGGAGAGTCGGTCGGTGAATCGGAGAGGCGGTCGGTGAGTCGGAGAGGTGGTCGGTGAGTCGGAGCGGTAGTCGGTGAGTTGGAGCGGCAGTCGTTGAGTCGGAGAGGCAGTCGGTGAGTCGGAGAGGCGGTCGTTGAGTCGGAGAAGCAGTCGGTGCGCAGAGAGGAGGCCGGTGAGTCAGAGAGGCGGTTTGTGAGTCGGTGAGGCGGTCGGTGAGTCAGAGAGGCGGTAGGTGAGTCGGAGTGGCGGTCGGTGAGTCGGAGAGGTGGTCGGTGAGTCGGAGCAGCAGTCGGTGAGTCGGAGAGGCGGTCGGTGAGTCGGAGAGGTGGTCGGTAAGTCGGAGAGATGGTCGGTGCGCAGTGAGGAGGTCGGTGAGTCGGAGAGGTGGTTGGTCAGTTGGAGAGGCGGTCGGTGAGTCGGAGAGGCGGTCGGTGCGCAGAGAGGAGGTCGGTGAGTCGGAGAGGCGGTCGGTGAGTCGGAGAGGCAGTAGGTGAGTCAGAGAGGAATTCAGTGAGTCGGAGAGGCAGTCTGTGAGTCGGAGAGGCGGTCGGTGAGTCAGAGAGGCGGTCGATGAGTCAGAGAGGCAGTCGGTGAGTCGGAGAGGCAGTCGGAGAGTAGGAGAGGTGGCCGGTGAGTCAGAGAGGCGGTCAGTGAGTCGGAGATGCGGTTATTGAGTCGGAGAGGCGGTCAGTGAGTCGGAGAGGCAGTCGGTGAGTCAGAGAGGCTGTCGGAGAGTCGAAGAGGCAGTCGGTGAGTTGGAGAGGTGGTCGGTGAATCGGAGAGGCGGTCGGTGAGTCGGAGAGGCGGTCGGTGAGTCGGAGTGGCATTCCGTGAGTTGGAGCGGCAGTCGGTGAGTCGGAGAGGCAGTCGGCGAGTCGGAGAGGCAGTCAGTGAGTCGAAGAGGCGGTAGGTGAGTCGGAATGGTGGTCGGTGAGTCAGAGAGGCGGTCGGTGAGTCAGAGATGCGGTCGATGTGTCGGAGAGGCGGTCGGTGAGTCAGAGACACAGTCGGTGAGTCGGAGCGGCAGTCGGTGAGTCGGAGCGGCAGTCGGTGAGTTGGAGAGGCAGTCGGTGAGTCGTAGAGGCGGTCGTTGAGTCGGAGAGGCGGTCGGTGAGTCGGAGAGGTGGCCGGTATGTCGGAGAGGTGGTTGGTGAGTCGGAGAGGTGGTAGGTGAGTTGGAGAGGCGGTCGGTGCGCAGAGAGGAGGTCAGTGAGTTGGAGAGGCGGTCGGTGAGTCGGAGAGGCGGTAGGTGAGTCGGAGATGAATTCGGTGAGTCGGAGAGGCAGTCGGTGAGTCGGAGAGACAGTCGGTGAGTCGGAGAGGCAGTTGGAGAGTCCGAGTGGCAGTCGGTGAGTCGGAGAGGAAGTCGGAGAGTCAGAGAGGTGGTCGGTGAGTCAGAGAGACGGTCAGTGAGTCGGAGAGGCGGCCAGTGAGTCAGAGAAGCAGTCGGTGAGTGGGAGAGGCAGACGGAGAGGCGGTCGGTGAGTGGGAGAGACGGTCGGTGAGTGGGAGAGGCGGTTTGTGAGTCGGTGAGGTGGTCGGTGAGTCGGAGAGGCGGTAGGTGAGTCAGAGTGGTGGTTGGTGAGTCGGAGAGGTGGTTGGATAGGCGGTCGGTGAGTCGGAGGGCAGTCAGTGAATCAGAGAGGCAGTCGGTGAGTCGGAGAGGCAGTCGGTGAGTCGGAGAGGCAGTTGGAGAGGCGGTCGGTGAGTCGGAGGGCAGTCGGTGAATCGGAGAGGCGGTCGGTGAGTCGGAGAGGCGGTCGGTGAGTCGGAGAGGCTGTCGGGGAGTCGGAGAGGCGGTCGGTGAGTCGGAGAGGCGGTCGGTGAGTCGGAGAGGCGGTCGGTGCGCAGAGAGGAGGTCGGTGAGTCGGAGAGGCGGTCAGTGAGTCGGAGAGGCGGTCGGTGAGTCGGAGAGGCGGTCAGTGAGTCGGAGAGGCAGTCGGTGAGTCAGAGAGGAGATCAGTGAGTCGGAGATGCAGTCGGTGAGTCGGAGAAACGGTCGGTGAGTCGGAGAGGCGGTCGGTGAGTCGGAGTGGCGGTCGGTGAGTCGGAGAAACGGTCGGTGAGTCGGAGAGGCGGTCGGTGAGTCGGAGTGGCGGTCGGTGAGTCGGAGAGGCTGTCGGGGAGTCGGAGAGGTGGTCGGTGAGTCGGAGACGCAGTCGGTGAGTCGGAGAGGCAGTTGGAGAGGCAGTCGGTGAGTCGGAGGGCAGTCAGTGAGTCGGAGGAGCGGCCAGTCAGTCGGAGAGGCAGTCGGTGAGTCGGAGAGGCTGTCGGGGAGTCGGAGAGGCTGTCGGGGAGTCGGAGAGGTGGTCGGTGAGTCGGAGTCGCGGTCGGTGAGTCGGAGACGCGGTCAGTGAGTCGGAGAGGCGGTCGGTGCGCAGAGAGGAGGTCGGTGAGTCGGAGAGGCGGTCAGTGAGTCGGAGAGGCGGTCGGTGAGTCGGAGAGGCGGTCAGTGAGTCGGAGAGGCTGTCGGTGAGTCAGAGAGGAGGTCGGTGAGTCGGAGAGACGGTCGGTGAGTCGGAGAAACGGTCGGTGAGTCGGAGAGGCGGTCGGTGAGGCAGAGAGGCGGTCGGTGAATCGGAGAGGTGGTCGGTGAGTCGGAGAGGCTGTCGTGCAGTCGGAGAGGCGGTCGGTGAGTCGGAGACGCGGTTGGTGAGTCGGAGAGGCGGTCGGGGAGTCGGAGAGGCGGTCGATGAGTAGGAGAGGCGGTCGGTGCATCGGAGAGGCGGTCGGTGAGTCAGAGAGGCGGTCGGTGAGTCAGAGAAGATTTCGGAGAGTCAAAAAGGCAGTCTGTGAGTCGGAGAGTCGGTCGGTGAATCGGAGAGGCGGTCGGTGAGTCGGAGAGGTGGTCGGTGAGTCGGAGCGGTAGTCGGTGAGTTGGAGCGGCAGTCGTTGAGTCGGAGAGGCAGTCGGTGAGTCGGAGAGGCGGTCGTTGAGTCGGAGAAGCAGTCGGTGCGCAGAGAGGAGGCCGGTGAGTCAGAGAGGCGGTTTGTGAGTCGGTGAGGCGGTCGGTGAGTCAGAGAGGTGGTAGGTGAGTCGGAGTGGCGGTCGGTGAGTCGGAGAGGTGGTCGGTGAGTCGGAGAGGTGGTCGGTGAGTCAGAGGGGCAGTCGGCGAGTCGGAGAGGCAGTCGGTGAGTCGGAGAGGCAGTCAGTGAGTCAGAGAGGCAGTTGGAGAGGCGGCCGATGAGTCAGAGGGCAGTCGGTGAATCGGAGAGGCAGTCGGTGAGTCGGAGAGGTGGTCGGTGAGTCGGAGAGGCTGTCGGGGAGTCGGAGAGGTTGTCGGTGAGTCGGAGAGGCGGTCAGTGAGTCGGAGAGGCGGTCGGTGAGTCGGAGAGGCGGTCAGTGAGTCGGAGAGGCGGTCGGTGAGTCGGAGAGGCGGTCAGTGAGTCGGAGAGGCAGTCGGTGAGTCAGAGAGGAGGTCGGTGAGTCGGAGAGGCGGTCGGTGAGTCGGAGAAACGGTCGGTGAGTCGGAGAGGCGGTCGGTGAGGCGGAGAGGCGGTCGGTGAGTCGGAGAGGCGGTAGGTGATTCAGAGAGGTGGTAGGTGAGTCGGAGAGGCGGTCGGTGAGCCGAAGAGGTGGTAGGTGAGTCGGAGAGGCAGTCGGAGAGTCGGAGAGGTGGTAGGTGAGTCAGAGAGGTGGTAGGTGAGTCGGAGAGGCGGTCGGTGAGTCGGAGGTGCAGTCGGTGAGTCGGAGAGGAAGTCGGAGAGTCGGAGAGGTGGTCGGTGAGTCGGAGAGGCGGTCAGTGAGTCAGAGAGGCAGTCGTTGAGTCAGAGAGGTAGTCGGTGAGTCGGAGAGGCAGTCGGGGAGTCGGAGAGGTGGTCGGTGAATCGGAGAGGCAATCGGAGAGTCGGAGAGGTGGTCGGTGAGTCGGAGAGGTGGTAGGTGAGTCGGAGTGGCGGTCGGTGAGTCGGAGAGGTGGTCGGTGAGTCGGAGAGGTGGTCGGTGAGTCAGAGGGGCAGTCGGCGAGTCGGAGAGGCAGTCGGTGAGTCGGAGAGGCAGTCAGTGAGTCAGAGAGGCAGTTGGAGAGGCGGCCGATGAGTCAGAGGGCAGTCGGTGAATCGGAGAGGCAGTCGGTGAGTCGGAGAGGTGGTCGGTGAGTCGGAGAGGCTGTCGGGGAGTCGGAGAGGTTGTCGGTGAGTCGGAGAGGCGGTCAGTGAGTCGGAGAGGCGGTCGGTGAGTCGGAGAGGCGGTCAGTGAGTCAGAGAGGCAGTCGGTGAGTCAGAGAGGCAGTCGGTGAGTCGGAGAGGCAGTCGGGGAGTCGGAGAGGTGGTCGGTGAGTCGGAGAGGCGGTCAGTGAGTCAGAGAGGCAGTCGTTGAGTCAGAGAGGTAGTCGGTGAGTCGGAGAGGCAGTCGGGGAGTCGGAGAGGTGGTCGGTGAATCGGAGAGGCAATCGGAGAGTCGGAGAGGTGGTCGGTGAGTCGGAGAGGCAGTCGGTGAGTCGGAGAGGTGGTCGGTTAGTCGGAGAGGAGGTCGGTGACCCGGAGAGGCGGTAGGTGAGTCGGAGAGGCAGTCGGAGAGTCGGAGAGGCAGTAGGTGAGTCGGAGAGACTGTAGGTGAGTCGGAGAGGTGGTCGGTGAGTCGGAGAGGCGGTCGGTGAGTCGGAGAGGAAGACGGAGAGTTGGATAGGTGGTCGGTGAGTCAGAGAGGCGGTCAGTGAGTCAGAGAGGCGGTCAGTGAGTCAGAGAAGCAGTCGGTAAGTTGGAGAGGAAGATGGAGAGTTGGATAGGTGGTCGGTGAGTCAGAGATGCGGTCAGTGAGTCGGAGAGGCGGTCAGTGAGTCAGAGAAGCAGTCGGTAAGTCGGAGAGGCAGTCGGTGAGTCGGAGGGGCAGTCGGTGAGTCGGAGAGGCAGTCGTTGCGTTGGAGCGGCAGTCGGTGAGTCGGAGAGGCAGTCGGAGAGTCAGAGAGGTGGTCGGTGAGTCGGAGAGGCAGTCGGTGAGTCGGAGAGGCGGTCGGTTAGTCAGAGAGGCGGTCGGTGAGTCAGAGAGGCAGTTGGAGAGGCGGCCGGTGAGTGGGAGAGGCGGTCGGTGAGTGGGAGAGGCAGTCGGAGAGTCGGAGAGGTGGTCGGTGAATCGGAGAGACAGTCGGTGAGTCAGAGAGCCGGTCGGTGAGTCGGTGAGGCAGTCAGTGAGTCGGCGAGGCAGTTGGAGAGGCGGTCGGTGAGTCAGAGGGGCGGTTGGTGAATCGGAGAGGCGGTCGGTGAGTCGGAGAGGCGGTCGGTGAGTCGGAAAGGCGGTCGGTGAGTCGGAGAGGCGGTCGGTGAGTCGGAAAGGCGGTCGGTGAGTCGGAGAGGTGATCGGTGAGTTGGAGAGGCGGTCGGTGAGTCGGAGAGGCGGTCGGTGCGTCGGAGAGGCGGTCGGTGAGTCGGGAGGCGGTCGGTGAGTCGGAGAGGCTGTCGGAGAGTCGAAGAGGCGGTCGGTGAGTCGGAGTGGCATTCGGTGAGTTGGAGCGGCAGTCGGTGTGTCGGAGAGGCGGTCGGTGAGTTGGAGAGGCGGTCGTTGTGTCGGAGAGGTGGTCGGTGAGTCATTGAGGAGGTTGTTAAGTCGAAGAGGCAGTCGGTGCGCAGTGAGGAGGTCGGTGAGTCGGAGAGGCGGTCAGTGAGTCGGAGAGGCAGTCGGTGAGTCGGAGAGGTGGTCGGTGAGTCGGAGAGGCAGTCGGTGAGTCGGAGAGGCGGTCGGTGAGTCGGAGAGGCGGTCGGTGAGTCAGAGACACAGTCGGTGAGTCGGAGCGGCAGTCGGTGTGTCGGCGCAGCAGTCGGTGAGTCGGAGAGGCGGTCGGTGAGTCGGAGAGGTGGTCGGTAAGTCGGAGAGATGGTCGGTGCGCAGTGAGGAGGTCGGTGAGTCGGAGAGGCGGTTGGTCAGTTGGAGAGGCGGTCGGTGAGTCGGAGAGGCAGTAGGTGAGTCAGAGAGGAATTCGGTGAGTCGGAGAGGCAGTCTGTGAGTCGGAGAGGCGGTCGGTGAGTCAGAGAGGCGGTCGATGAGTCAGAGAGGCAGTCGGTGAGTCGGAGAGGCAGTCGGAGAGTCGGAGAGGTGGCCGGTGAGTCAGAGAGGCGGTCAGTGAGTCGGAGATGCGGTTATTGAGTCGGAGAGGCGGTCAGTGAGTCGGAGAGGCAGTCGGTGATCGGAGAGGCTGTCGGAGAGTCGAAGAGGCAGTCGGTGAGTCGGAGAGGTGTTCGGTGAATCGGAGAGGCGGTCGGTGAGTCGGAGAGGCGGTCGGTGAGTCGGAGTGGCATTCCGTGAGTTGGAGCGGCAGTCGGTGAGTCGGAGAGGCAGTCGGTGAGTCGGAGAGGCAGTCGGTGAGTCGAAGAGGCGGTAGGTGAGTCGGAATGGTGGTCGGTGAGTCAGAGAGGCGGTCGGTGAGTCAGAGATGCGGTCGATGTGTCGGAGAGGCGGTCGGTGAGTCAGAGACACAGTCGGTGAGTCGGAGCGGCAGTCGGTGAGTCGGAGCGGCAGTCGGTGAGTTGGAGAGGCAGTCGGTGAGTCGGAGAGGCGGTCGTTGAGTCGGAGAGGCGGTCGGTGAGTCGGAGAGGTGGCCGGTATGTCGGAGAGGCGGTTGGTGAGTCGGAGAGGTGGTAGGTGAGTTGGAGAGGCGGTCGGTGCGCAGAGAGGAGGTCAGTGAGTCGGAGAGGCAGTCAGTGAGTCGGAGAGGCAGTAGGTGAGTCGGAGATGAATTCGGTGAGTCGGCGAGGCTGTCGGTGAGTCGGAGAGACAGTCGGTGAGTCGGAGAGGCAGTCGGAGAGTCCGAGTGGCAGTCGGTGAGTCGGAGAGGAAGTCGGAGAGTCAGAGAGGTGGTCGGTGAGTCAGAGAAGCAGTCGGTGAGTGGGAGAGGCAGACGGAGAGGCGGTCGGTGAGTGGGAGAGACGGTCGGTGAGTGGGAGAGGCAGTCGGTCAGTCGGGAGGCAGTCGGTGAGTCGGAGAGGCAGTCGGAGAGTCGGAGAGGCGGTCGGTGAATCGGAGAGGCGGCCGGTGAGTCGGAGAGCTGGTCGGTGAGTCGGAGAGGCAGTCGGTGAGTCGGCGAGGCAGTTGGAGAGGCGGTCGGTGAGTCGGAGGGGCAGTCGGTGAATCGGTGAGTCGGTCGGTGAATCGGAGAGGTGGTCGGTGAGTCGGAGTGGTGGTCGGTGAGTCGGAGAGGTGATCGGTGAGTCGGAGAGGCGGTCGGGGAGTCGGAGAGGCGGTCGGGGAGTCGGAGAGGCGGTCGATGAGTAGGAGAGGCGGTCGGTGCATCGGAGAGGCGGTCGGTGATTCAGAGAGGCGGTCGGTGAGTCAGAGAGGATTTTGGAGAGTCAAAAAGGCGGTCGGTGAGTCGGAGAGTCGGTCGGTGAATCGGAGAGGCGGTCGGTGAGTCGGAGAGTCGGTCGGTGAGTCGGAGCGGCAGTCGGTGTGTTGGAGCGGCAGTCGGTGAGTCGGAGAGGCAGTCGGTGAGTCGGAGAGGCGGTCGTTGAGTCGGAGAGGCAGTCGGTGCGCAAAGAGGAGGTCAGTGAGTTGAAGAGGCGGTCGGTGAGGCGGTCAGTGAGTCGGAGGGGCGGTCGGTGCGCGGAGAGGAGGTCGGTGAATCGGAGAGGCGGTTTGTGAGTCGGTGAGGTGGTCGGTGAGTCAGAGAGGCGGTAGGTGAGTCGGAGTGGCGGTTGGTGAGTCGGAGAGGTGGTTGGAGAGGCGGTCGGTGAGTCGGAGGGCAGTCAGTGAATCGGAGAGGCAGTCGGTGAGTCGGAGAGGCAGTTGGAGAGACGGTCGGTGAGTCAGAGGGCAGTCGGTGAATCGGAGAGGCGGTCGGTGAGTCGGAGAGGTGGTCGGTGAGTCGGAGAGGCTGTCGGGGAGTCGGAGAGGCGGTCGGTGAGTCGGAGAGGTGGTCGGTGAGTCGGAGAGGCGGTCGGTGCGCAGAGAGGAGGTCGGTGAGTCGGAGAGGCGGTCAGTGAGTCGGAGAGGCGGTCGGTGAGTCGGAGAGGCGGTCGGTGAGTCGGAGAGGCGGTCGGTGAGTCGGAGAAATGGTTGGTGAGTCGGAGAGGCGGTCGGTGAGTCGGAGAGGCGGTCGGTGAGTCGGAGAGGCTGTCGGGGAGTCGGAGAGGTGGTCGGTGAGTCGGAGACGTGGTCGGTGAGTCGGAGAGGCAGTTGGAGAGGCGGTCGGTGAGTCGGAGGGCAGTCGGTGAGTCGGAGGAGCGGCCAGTCAGTCAGAGAGGCAGTCGGTGAGTCGGAGAGGCAGTCGGTGAGTCAGAGAGGCAGTCGTTGAGTCAGAGAGGCAGTCGGTGAGTCGGAGAGGCAGTCGGGGAGTCGGAGAGGTGGTCGGTGAATCGGAGAGGCGGTCGGTGAGTCGGAGAGGTGGTCGGTGAGTCGGAGAGGCTGTCGGGGAGTCGGAGAGGTGGTCGGTGAGTCGGAGAGGCTGTCGGTGAGTCAGAGAGGAGGTCGGTGAGTCGGAGAGGCGGTCGGTGAGTCGGAGAAACGGTCGGTGAGTCGGAGAGGCGGTCGGTGAGTCGGAGAGGCGGTCGGTGTGTCGGCGAGGCAGTTGGAGAGGCGGTCGGTGAGTCGGAGGGGCAGTCGGTGAATCGGTGAGTCGGTCGGTGAATCGGAGAGGTGGTCGGTGAGTCGGAGTGGTGGTCGGTGAGTCGGAGAGGTGATCGGTGAGTCAGAGAGGCGGTCGCGGAGTCGGAGAGGCGGTCGATGAGTAGGAGAGGCGGTCGGTGCATCGGAGAGGCGGTCGGTGATTCAGAGAGGCGGTCGGTGAGTCAGAGAGGATTTTGGAGAGTCAAAAAGGCGGTCGGTGAGTCGGAGAGTCGGTCGGTGAATCGGAGAGGCGGTCGGTGAGTCGGAGAGTCGGTCGGTGAGTCGGAGCGGCAGTCGGTGTGTTGGAGCGGCAGTCGGTGAGTTGGAGAGGCAGTCGGTGAGTCGGAGAGGCAGTCGTTGAGTCGGAGAGGCAGTCGGTGCGCAGAGAGGAGGTCAGTGATTTGAAGAGGCGGTCGGTGAGGCGGCCAGTGAGTCGGAGAGGCGGTCGATGCGCGGAGAGGAGGCCGGTGAGTCAGAGAGGCGGTTTGTGAGTCGGTGAGGTGGTCGGTGAGTCGGAGAGGCGGTAGGTGAGTCGGAGTGGTGGTTGGTGAGTCGAAGAGGTGGTTGGAGAGGCGGTCGGTGAGTCGGAGGGCAGTCAATGAATCGGAGAGGCAGTCGGTGAGTCGGAGAGGCAGTTGGTGAGTCGGAGAGGTGGTTGGAGAGGCGGTCGGTGAGTCAGAGGGCAGTCGGTGAATCGGAGAGGCGGTCGGTGAGTCGGAGAGGTGGTCGGTGAGTCGGAGAGGCTGTCGGGGAGTCGGAGAGGCGGTCGGTGAGTCGGAGACGTGGTCGGTGAGTCGGAGAGGCGGTCGTTGCGCAGAGAGGAGGTCGGTGAGTCGGAGAGGCGGTCGGTGAGTCGGAGAGGCGGTCGGTGAGTCGGAGAGGCTGTCGGGGAGTCGGAGAGGTGGTCGGTGAGTCGGAGACGCGGTCGGTGAGTCGGAGAGGCAGTTGGAGAGGTGGTCGGTGAGTCGGAGGGCAGTCGGTGAGTCGGAGGAGCGGCCAGTCAGTCAGAGAGGCAGTCGGTGAGTCGGAGAGGCAGTCGGTGAGTCAGAGAGGCAGTCGTTGAGTCAGAGATGCAGTCGGTGAGTCGGAGAGGTGGTCGGTGAATCGGAGAGGCGGTCGGTGAGTCGGAGAGGTGGTCGGTGAGTCGGAGAGGCTGTCGGGGAGTCGGAGAGGTGGTCGGTGAGTCGGAGAGGCGGTCGGTGAGTCGGAGAAACGGTCGGTGAGTCGGAGAGGCGGTCGGTGAGTCGGAGAGGCGGTCGGTGAGTCGGAGAGGTGGTCGGTGAGTCGGAGAGGCTGTCGTGGAGTCGGAGAGGCGGTCGGTGAGTCGGAGACGCGGTTGTTGAGTCGGAGTGGTTGTCGGTGAGTCGGAGAGGTGATCGGTGAGTCGGAGAGGCGGTCGGGGAGTCGGAGAGGCGGTCGATGAGTAGGAGAGGCGGTCGGTGCATCGGAGAGGCGGTCGGTGAGTCAGAGAGGCGGTCGGTGAGTCAGAGAGGATTTCGGAGAGTCAAAAAGGCAGTCTGTGAGTCGGAGAGTCGGTCGGTGAATCGGAGAGGCGGTCGGTGAGTCGGAGAGGTGGTCGGTGAGTCGGAGCGGTAGTCGGTGAGTTGGAGCGGCAGTCGTTGAGTCGGAGAGGCAGTCGGTGAGTCGGAGAGGCAGTCGGTGAGTCGGAGAGGCAGTCGGAGAGTCCGAGTGGCAGTCGGTGAGTCGGAGAGGAAGTCGGAGAGTCAGAGAGGTGGTCGGTGAGTCAGAGAGACGGTCAGTGAGTCGGAGAGGCGGTCAGTGAGTCAAAGAAGTAGTCGGTGAGTGGGAGAGGCAGACGGAGAGGCGGTCGGTGAGTGGCAGAGACGGTCGGTGAGTGGGAGAGGCAGTCGGTCAGTCGGGAGGCAGTCGGTGAGTTGGAGAGGCAGTCGGAGAGTCGGAGAGGCGGTCGGTGAATCGGAGAGGCGGCCGGTGAGTCGGAGAGCTGGTCGGTGAGTCGGAGAGGCAGTCGGTGAGTCGGCGAGGCAGTTGGAGAGGCGATCGGTGAGTCGGAGGGGCAGTCGGTGAATCGGTGAGTCGGTCGGTGAATCGGAGAGGTGGTCGGTGAGTCAGAGTGGTGGTCGGTGAGTCGGAGAGGCGGTCGGGGAGTCGGAGAGGCGGTCGATGAGTAGGAGAGGTGGTCGGTGCATCGGAGAGGCGGGCGGTGATTCAGAGAGGCGGTCGGTGAGTCAGAGAGGATTTTGGAGAGTCAAAAAGGCGGTCGGTGAGTCGGAGAGTCGGTCGGTGAATTGGAGAGGCGGTCGGTGTGTCGGAGAGTCAGTCGGTGAGTCGGAGAGGAGGTCGGTGAGTTGGAGAGGCGGTCGTTGAGTCGGAGAGGCGGTCGGTGAGTCATTGAGGAGGTTGTTAAGTCGGAGAGGCAGTCAGTGCGCAGAGAGGAGGTTGGTGAGTCAGAGAGGCGGTCGTTGCGCAGAGAGGAGGGCGGTGAGTCAGAGAGGTGGTCGGTGAGTCGGAGAGGCAGTCGGTGACTCGGATAGGCAGTAGGTGAGTCGGAGCGGCAGTCGGAGAGTCGGAGCGGCAGTCGGTGAGTTGGAGAGGCAGTCGGTGAGTCGGAGATGCGGTCGTTGAGTCGGAGAGGCGGTCGGTGAGTCGGAGAGGTGGTCGGTAAGTCGGAGAGACGGTCGGTGCGCAGTGAGGAGGTCGGTGAGTCGGAGAGGCGATCGGTGAGTTGGAGAGGCGGTCAGTGAGTTGGAGAGGCGGTCGGTGCGCAGAGAGGAGGTCGGTGAGTCGGAGAGGTGGTCGGTGAGTCGGAGAGGCGGTAGGTGAGTCGGAGAGGAATTCGGTGAGTCGGAGAGGCAGTCGGTGAGTTGGAGAGGCAGTCGGTGAGTCAGAGAGGCGGTCGATGAGTCGGAGGGGCAGTCGATGAATCGGAGAGGCAGTCGGTGAGTTGGAGAAGCAGTCGGTGAGTCGGAGAGGCAGTCGGTGAGTCCGAGGGGCAGTCGGTGAGTTGGAGAGGCAGTCGTTGAGTCGGAGAGGCAGTCGGTGAGTCGCAGAGGCAGTCGGAGAGTCGGAGAGGCAGTCGTTGAGTCGGAGAGGCAGTCGTTGAGTCGGAGAGGCAGTCGGTGAGTCGGAGAGACAGTTGGAGAGTCGGAGAGGTGGTCGGTGAGTCGGAGAGGCTATCGGTGAGTCGGAGAGGCGGTCAGTTAGTCGGAGAGGTGGTCGGTGAGTCAGAGATGCAGTTGGAGAGGCGGTCGGTGAGTGGGAGAGGCGGTCGGTGAGTGGGAGAGGCAGTCGGTCAGTCGGGAGGCAGTCGGTGAGTCGGAGAGGCAGTCGGAGAGTCGGAGAGCTGGTCGGTGAGTCGGAGAGGCAGTCAGTGAGTCGGCGAGGCAGTTGGAGAGGCGGTCAGTGAGTTGGAGGGGCAGTCGGTGAATTGGAGAGGCGGTCGGTGAGTCGGAGAGGCGGTCCGTGAGTCGGAAAGGCGGTCGGTGAGTCAGAGAGGTGATCGGTGAGTCGGAGAGGTGGTCGGTGAGTCGGAGAGGCGGGCGGTGAGTCGGAGAGGCAGTCGGTGCATCGGAGAGGCGGTCGGTGAGTCGGAGGGGCAGTCGGTGAATTGGAGAGTCGGTCGGTGAATCGGAGAGGTGGTCGGTGAGTCGGAGAGGCGGTCGGTGAGTCGGAGAGGTGATCGGTGAGTCGGAGAGGCGGTCGGGGAGTTGGAGAGGTGGTCGATGAGTAGGAGAGGCGGTCGGTGCATCGGAGAGGCGGTCGGTGAGTCAGAGAGGCGGTCGGTGAGTCAGAGAGGATTTTGGAGAGTCAAAAAGGCGGTCGGTGAGTCGGAGAGTCGGTCGGTGAATCGGAGAGGCGGTCGTTGAGTTGGAGAGGCTGTTGATGAGTCAGAGAGGCAGTCGGTGAGTCGGGGAGGCAGTCGGTGAGTCGAGGAGGCAGTCGGTGAGTCGAGGAGGCAGTCGGTGAGTAAAGGAGGCAGTCGGTGAGTCGAGGAGGCAGTCGGTGAGTCGAGGAGGCAGTCGGTGAGTCGAGGAGGCAGTCGGTGAGTCGAGGAGGCAGTCGGTGAGTCGGAGAGGCAGTCGGCGAGTCGGAAAAGCGGTCGGGAAGTCGGAGAGGCAGTCGGGGAGTCGGAAAGGTGGTCGGTGAATCGGAGAGGCGGTCGGTGATTCGGAGAGTCGGTCGGTGAGTCAGAGAGGTGATCGGTGAGTCGGAGAGGCGGTCGGTGAGTTGGAGAGGCGGGCGGTGAGTCGGAGAGGCGGTCGGTGCGTCGGAGAAGCGGTCGGTGAGTCGGAGAGGCGGTCGGTGAGTCGGAGAGGCTGTCGGAGAGTCGAAGAGGTGGTCGGTGAGTCGGAGAGGCGGTCGGTGTATCGGAGAGGCGATCGGTGAGTCGGAGAGGCAGTTGGTGAGTCGGAGCGGCAGTCGGTGAGTCGGAGCAGCAGTCGGTGAGTCGGGGAGGCTGTCGTTGAGTCGGAGAGGCGGTCGGTGAGTCGTTGAGGAGGTCGTTAAGTTGGAGAGGCAGTCGTTGCACAGAGAGGAGGTCGGTGAGTTGAAGAGGCGGTCGGTGAAGCGGCCGGTGAGTCGGAGGGGTGGTCGGTGCGCAGAGAGGAGGTCGGTGTGTCAGAGAAGCGGTCGGTGAGTCGGAGAGGCAGTCGGTGAGTCGGAGAGGCGGTAGGTGAGTCGGAGTGGTGGTCGGTGAGTCGGAGAGGTGGTTGGTGAGTCAGAGACACAGTTGGTGAGTCGGAGCGGCAGTCGGTGAGTCGGAGCGGCAGTCGGTGCGTTGGAGAGGCAGTCAGTGAGTCGGAGAGGCGGTCGTTGAGTCGGAGAGGCGGTCGGTGAGTCGGAGAGGTGGTCGTTAAGTTGGAGAGGCGGTCGGTGCGCAGAGAGGAGGTCGGTGTGTCAGAGAGGCGGTCGGTGAGTCGGAGAGGCAGTCGGTGAGTCGGAGAGGCGGTAGGTGAGTCGGAGGAGCGGTCGGTGCGCAGAGAGGAGGCCGGTGTGTCAGAGAGGCGGTCGGTGAGTCGGAGAGGCAGTCGGTGAGTCGGAGAGGCGGTAGGTGAGTCGGAGGAGCGGTCGGTGCGCAGAGAGGAGGCCGGTGAGTCAGAGAGTTGGTTTGTGAGTCGGTGAGGCGGTCAGTGAGTCAGAGAGGCGGTAGGTGAGTCGGAGTGGCGGTCGGTGAGTCAGAGAGGTGGTCGGTGAGTCGGAGAGGTGGACGGTGATTCAGAGGGGCAGTCGGCGAGTCGGAGAGGCAGTCGGTGAGTCGGAGAGGCAGTCGGTGAGTCGGAGAGGCAGTTGGAGAGGCGGTCGGTGAGTCAGAGGGCAGTCGGTGAATCGGAGAGGCAGTCGGTGAGTCGGAGAGGTGGTCGGTGAGTCGGAGAGGCTGTCGGGGAGTCGGAGAGGTGGTCGGTGAGTCGGAGACGCGGTCGGTGAGTCGGAGAGGCGGTCGGTGAGTCGGAGAGGCAGTCGGTGCGCAGAGAGGAGGTCGGTGAGTCGGAGAGGCGGTCGGTGAGTCGGAGAGGCGGTCAGTGAGTCGGAGAGGCAGTCGGTGAGTCAGAGAGGAGGTCGGTGAGTCGGAGAGGCGGTCGGTGAGTCGGAGAAATGGTCGGTGAGTCGGAGAGGCGGTCGGTGAGTCGGAGAGGCGGTCGGTGAGTCGGAGCGGCGGTAGGTGATTCAGAGAGGTGGTAGGTGAGTCGGAGCGGCGGTCGGTGAGCCGAAGAGGTGGTAGGTGAGTCGGAGAGGCAGTCGGAGAGTCGGAGAGGTGGTAGGTGAGTCAGAGAGGTGGTAGGTGAGTCAGAGAGGCGGTCGGTGAGTCAGAGGTGCAGTCGGTGAGTCGGAGAGGAAGTCGGAGAGTCGGAGAGGTGGTCGGTGAGTCGGAGAGGCGGTCAGTGAGTCAGAGAGGCAGTCGGTGAGTCAGAATGGCAGTCGTTGAGTCAGAGAGGCAGTCGGTGAGTCGGAGAGGCAGTCGGGGAGTCGGAGAGGTGGTCGGTGAATCGGAGAGGCAATCGGAGAGTCGGAGAGGTGGTCGGTGAGTCGGAGAGGCAGTCGGTGAGTCGGAGAGGTGGTCGGTTAGTCGGAGAGGAGGTCGGTGAGCCGGAGAGGCGGTAGGTAAGTCGGAGAGGCAGTCGGAGAGTCGGAGAGGCGGTAGGTGAGTCGGAGAGGCAGTCGGAGAGTCGGAGA
Source organism: Pristiophorus japonicus (assembly GCF_044704955.1). Taxonomy (NCBI): domain Eukaryota; kingdom Metazoa; phylum Chordata; class Chondrichthyes; family Pristiophoridae; genus Pristiophorus; species Pristiophorus japonicus. The sequence continues at coordinate 54,807,312 of NC_091993.1, forward strand.
GGCAGTAGGTGAGTCGGAGAGACAGTAGGTGAGTCGGAGAGGTGGTCGGTGAGTCGGAGAGGCGGTCGGTGAGTCGGAGAGGAAGACGGAGAGTTGGATAGGTGGTCGGTGAGTCAGAGAGGCGGTCAGTGAGTCGGAGAGGCGGTCAGTGAGTCAGAGAAGCAGTCGGTAAGTCGGAGAGGAAGACGGAGAGTTGGATAGGGGGTCGGTGAGTCAGAGAGGCAGTCGGTGAGTCGGAGGGGCAGTCAGTGAGTCGGAGAGGCAGTCGTTGCGTTGGAGCGGCAGTCGGTGAGTCGGAGAGGCAGTCGGTGAGTCGGAGAGGCGGTCGGTTAGTCGGAGAGGCGGTCGGTGAGTCAGAGAGGCAGTTGGAGAGGCGGTCGGTGAGTGGGAGAGGCGGTCGGTGAGTGGGAGAGGCAGTCGGTCAGTCGGGAGGCAGTCGGTGAGTCGGAGAGGCAGTCGGAGAGTCGGAGAGGTGGTCGGTGAATCGGAGAGGTGGTCGGTGAGTCAGAGAGCCGGTCGGTGAGTCGGAGAGGCAGTCAGTGAGTCGGCGAGGCAGTTGGAGAGGCGGTCGGTGAGTCAGAGGGGCGGTTAGTGAATCGGAGAGGCGGTCGGTGAGTCGGAGAGGCGGTCGGTGAGTCGGAAAAGTGGTCGGTGAGTCGGAGAGGTGATCGGTGAGTTGGAGAGACGGTCGGTGAGTCGGAGAGGTGGTCGGTGCCTCGGAGAGGCGGTCAGTGAGTCGGTAGGCGGTCGGTGAGTCGGAGAGGTGGTCGGTGAGTCATTGAGGAGGTTGTTAAGTCGAAGAGGCAGTCGGTGAGTCAGAGAGGCAGTCGATGAGTCGGAGAGGCGGTAGGTGAGTCGGAGTGGTGGTCGGTGAGTCAGAGAGGCGGTCGGTGAGTCAGAGATGCGGTCGGTGTGTCGGAGAGGCGGTCGGTGAGTCAGAGACACAGTCGGTGAGTCGGAGCAGCAGTCGGTGAGTCGGAGCGCCAGTCGGTGAGTTGGAGAGGCAGTCGGTGAGTCGGAGAGGCGGTCGTTAAGTCGGAGAGGCGGTCGGTGAGTCGGAGAGGTGGCCGGTATGTCGGAGAGACGGTCGGTGCGCAGTGAGGAGGTCGGTGAGTCGGAGAGGCGGTCGGTGAGTTGGAGAGGCGGTCGGTGCGCAGAGAGGAGGTCGGTGAGTCGGAGAGGCGGTCGGTGAGTCGGAGAGGCGGTAGGTGAGTCGGAGATGAATTCGGTGAGTCGGAGAGGCAGTCGGTGAGTCGGAGAGGCAGTCGGTGAGTCGGAGAGGCAGTCGGAGAGTCCGAGTGGCAGTCGGTGAGTCGGAGAGGAAGTCGGAGAGTCAGAGAGGTGGTCGGTGAGTCAGAGAGGCGGTCAGTGAGTCGGAGAGGCGCTCAGTGAGTCGGAGAGGCGCTCAGTGAGTCGGAGAGGCGGTCGGTGAGTCGGAGAGGCTGTCGGAGAGTCGAAGAGGCGGTCGGTGAGTCGGAGAGGTGGTCGGTGAATCGGAGAGGCGGTCGGTGAGTCGGAGAGGCGGTCGGTGAGTCGGAGCGGCATTCGGTGAGTTGGAGCGGCAGTCGGTGAGTCGGAGAGGCAGTCGGTGAGTTGGAGAGGCGGTCGTTGAGTCGGAGAGGCGGTCGGTGAGTCATTGAGGAGGTTGTTAAGTCGGAGAGGCAGTCAGTGCGCAGAGAGGAGGTTGGTGAGTCAGAGAGGCGGTCGTTGCGCAGAGAGGAGGGCGGTGAGTCAGAGAGGTGGTCGGTGAGTCGGAGAGGCAGTCGGTGACTCGGAGAGGCGGTAGGTGAGTCGGAGTGGTGGTCGGTGAGTCGGAGAGGTGGTAGGTGAGTCGGAGAGGCGGTCGGTGAGTCGGAGAGGCGGTCGGTGAGTCAGAGACACAGTCGGTGAGTCGGAGCGGCAGTCGGAGAGTCGGAGCGGCAGTCGGAGAGTCGGAGCGGCCGTCGGTGAGTTGGAGAGGCAGTCGGTGAGTCGGAGAGGCGGTCGTTGAGTCGGAGAGGCGGTCGGTGAGTCGGAGAGGTGGTCGGTAAGTCGGAGAGACGGTCGGTGCGCAGTGAGGAGGTCGGTGAGTCGGAGAGGCGGTCGGTGAGTTGGAGAGGCGGTCGGTGAGTTGGAGAGGCGGTCGGTGCGCAGAGAGGAGGTCGGTGAGTCGGAGAGGTGGTCGGTGAGTCGGAGAGGCGGTAGGTGAGTCGGAGAGGAATTCGTTGAGTCGGAGAGGCAGTCGGTGAGTTGGAGAGGCAGTCGGTGAGTCAGAGAGGCGGTCGATGAGTCGGAGGGGCAGTCGGTGAGTCGGAGAGGCAGTCGGAGAGTCGGAGTGGCAGTCGGTGAGTCGGAGAGGAAGTCGGAGAGGCGGTCTGTGAGTCAGAGAGGCGGTCAGTGAGTCAGAGAGGCGGTCAGTGAGTCAGAGAAGCAGTCGGTGAGTCGGAGAGGCAGTCGGTGAGTCGGAGAGGCAGTCGGTGAGTCGGAGAGGCAGTCGTTGAGTCGGAGAGGCAGTCGGTGAGTCGCAGAGGCAGTCGGAGAGTCGGAGAGGCAGTCGTTGAGTCGGAGAGGCAGTCGGTGAGTCGGAGAGGCAGTTGGAGAGTCAGAGAGGTGGTTGGTGAGTCGGAGAGGCGGTCGGTGAGTCGGAGAGGAATTCGGTGAGTCGGAGAGGCAGTCGGTGAGTTGGAGAGGCAGTCGGTGAGTCAGAGAGGCGGTCGATGAGTCGGAGAGGCGGTCGGTGAGTCATTGAGGAGGTTGTTAAGTCGGAGAGGCAGTCAGTGCGCAGAGAGGAGGTCGGTGAGTCGGAGAGGCGGTCGGTGCGCAGAGAGGAGGGCGGTGAGTCAGAGAGGTGGTCGGTGAGTCGGAGAGGCAGTCGGTGACTCGGAGAGGTGGTAGGTGAGTCGGAGTGGTGGTCGGTGAGTCGGAGAGGTGGTAGGTGAGTCGGAGAGGCGGTCGGTGAGTCGGAGACACTGTTGGTGAGTCGGAGCGGCAGTCGGAGAGTCGGAGCGGCAGTCGGTGAGTTGGAGAGGCAGTCGGTGAGTCGGAGATGCGGTCATTGAGTCGGAGAGGCGGTCGGTGAGTCGGAGAGGTGGTCGGTAAGTCGGAGAGACGGTCGGTGCGCAGTGAGGAGGTCGGTGAGTCGGAGAGGCGGTCGGTGAGTTGGAGAGGCGGTTGGTGAGTTGGAGAGGCGGTCGGTGCGCAGAGAGGAGGTCGGTGAGTCAGAGAGGTGGTCGGTGAGTCAGAGAGGCGGTAGGTGAGTCGGAGAGGAATTCGGTGAGTCGGAGAGGCAGTCGGTGAGTTGGAGAGGCTGTCGATGAGTCAGAGAGGCAGTCGGTGAGTCGGAGAGGCGGTCGGTGAGTCGGAGAGGCTGTCGGAGAGTCGAAAAGGTGGTCGGTGAGTCGGAGAGGCGGTCGGTGAGTCAGAGAGGCGGTCGGTGAGTCAGAGAGGATTTTGGAGAGTCAAAAAGGCGGTCGGTGAGTCGGAGAGTCGGTCGGTGAATCGGAGAGGCGGGCGGTGAGTCGGAGAGGCGGTCGGTGCGTCGGGGAAGCGGTCGGTGAGTCGGAGAGGCGGTCGGTGAGTCGGAGAGGCTGTCGGAGAGTCGAAAAGGTGGTCGGTGAGTCGGAGAGGCGGTCGGTGTATCGGAGAGGCGGTCGGTGAGTCGGAGAGGCAGTTGGTGAGTCGGAGCGGCAGTCGGTGAGTCGGAGCAGCGGTCGGTGAGTCGGGGAGGCTGTCGTTGAGTCGGAGAGGCGGTCGGTGAGTCGTTGAGGAGGTCGTTAAGTTGGAGAGGCAGTCGGTGCACAGAGAGGAGGTCGGTGAGTTGAAGAGGCGGTCGGTGAGTCGGAGAGGCGGTCGTTGAGTCGGAGAGGCGGTCGGTGAGTCGGAGAGGTGGCCGTTAAGTTGGAGAGGCGGCCGGTGCGCAGAGAGGAGGCCGGTGAGTCAGAGAGGTGGTTTGTGAGTCGGTGAGGCGGTCAGTGAGTCAGAGAGGCGGTAGGTGAGTCGGAGTGGCGGTCGGTGAGTCGGAGAGGTGGTCGGTGAGTCGGAGAGGTGGTCGGTGAGTCAGAGGGGCAGTCGGCGAGTCGGAGAGGCAGTCGGTGAGTCGGAGAGGCAGTCGGTGAGTCGGAGAGGCAGTTGGAGAGGCGGTCGGTGAGTCAGAGGGCAGTCGGTGAATCGGAGAGGCAGTCGGTGAGTCGGAGAGGTGGTCGGTGAGTCGGAGAGGCTGTTGGGGAGTCGGAGAGGTGGTCGGTGAGTCGGAGACGCGGTCGGTGAGTCGGAGAGGCGGTCGGTGAGTCGGAGAGGCAGTCGGTGCGCAGAGAGGAGGTCGGTGAGTCGGAGAGGCGGTCGGTGAGTCGGAGAGGCGGTCAGTGAGTCGGAGAGGCAGTCGGTGAGTCAGAGAGGAGGTCGGTGAGTCGGAGAGGCGGTCGGTGAGTCGGAGAAATGGTCGGTGAGTCGGAGAGGCGGTCGGTGAGTCGGAGAGGCGGTCGGTGAGTCGGAGAGGCGGTAGGTGATTCAGAGAGGTGGTAGGTGAGTCGGAGAGGCGGTCGGTGAGCCGAAGAGGTGGTAGGTGAGTCGGAGAGGCAGTCGGAGAGTCGGAGAGGTGGTAGGTGAGTCAGAGAGGTGGTAGGTGAGTCAGAGAGGCGGTCGGTGAGTCAGAGGTGCAGTCGGTGAGTCGGAGAGGAAGTCGGAGAGTCGGAGAGGTGGTCGGTGAGTCGGAGAGGCGGTCAGTGAGTCAGAGAGGCAGTCGGTGAGTCAGAATGGCAGTCGTTGAGTCAGAGAGGCAGTTGGTGAGTCAGAGAGGCAGTCGGGGAGTCGGAGAGGTGGTCGGTGAATCGGAGAGGCAATCGGAGAGTCGGAGAGGTGGTCGGTGAGTCGGAGAGGCAGTCGGTGAGTCGGAGAAGTGGTCGGTTAGTCGGAGAGGAGGTCGGTGAGCCGGAGAGGCGGTAGGTGAGTCGGAGAGGCAGTTGGAGAGTCGGAGAGGCGGTAGGTGAGTCGGAGAGGCAGTCGGAGAGTCGGAGAGGCAGTAGGTGAGTCGGAGAGACAGTAGGTGAGTCGGAGAGGTGGTCGGTGAGTCGGAGAGGCGGTCGGTGAGTCTGAGAGGAAGACGGAGAGTTGAATAGGTGGTCGGTGAGTCAGAGAGGCGGTCAGTGAGTCGGAGAGGCGGTCAGTGAGTCAGAGAAGCAGTCGGTAAGTCGGAGAGGAAGACGGAGAGTTGGATAAGTGGTCGGTAAGTCGGAGAGGCAGTCGGTGAGTCGGAGGGGCAGTCAGTGAGTCGGAGAGGCGGTCAGTGAGTCAGAGAAGCAGTCGGTAAGTCGGAGAGGAAGACGGAGAGTTGGATAAGTGGTCAGTGAGTCGGAGAGGCGGTCAGTGAGTCAGAGAAGCAGTCGGTAAGTCGGAGAGGAAGACGGAGAGTTGGATAAGTGGTCGGTAAGTCGGAGAGGCAGTCGGTGAGTCGGAGGGGCAGTCAGTGAGTCGGAGAGGCAGTCGGTGAGTCGGAGCGGCAGTCGGTGAGTCGGAGAGGCAGTCGGTGAGTCGGAGAGGCGGTCCGTGAGTCGGAAAGGCGGTCGGTGAGTCGGAGAGGTGATCGGTGAGTCGGAGAGGTGGTCGGTGAGTCGGAGAGGCGGGCGGTGAGTCGGAGAGGCAGTCGGTGCATCGGAGAGGCAGTCGGTGAGTCGGAGGGGCAGTCGGTGAATTGGAGAGTCGGTCGGTGAATCGGAGAGGTGGTCGGTGAGTCGGAGAGGCGGTCGGTGAGTCGGAGAGGTGATCGGTGAGTCGGAGAGGCGGTCGGGGAGTTGGAGAGGTGGTCGATGAGTAGGAGAGGCGGTCGGTGCATCGGAGAGGCGGTCGGTGAGTCAGAGAGGCGGTCGGTGAGTCAGAGAGGATTTTGGAGAGTCAAAAAGGCGGTCGGTGAGTCGGAGAGTCGGTCGGTGAATCGGAGAGGCGGTCGTTGAGTCAGAGAGGCTGTCGATGAGTCAGAGAGGCAGTCGGTGAGTCGGAGAGGCGGTCGGTGAGTCGGAGAGGCTGTCGGAGAGTCGAAAAGGTGGTCGGTGAGTCGGAGAGGCGGTCGGTGAGTCAGAGAGGCGGTCGGTGAGTCAGAGAGGATTTTGGAGAGTCAAAAAGGCGGTCGGTGAGTCGGAGAGTCGGTCGGTGAATCGGAGAGGCGGGCGGTGAGTCGGAGAGGCGGTCGGTGCGTCGGGGAAGCGGTCGGTGAGTCGGAGAGGCGGTCGGTGAGTCGGAGAGGCTGTCGGAGAGTCGAAAAGGTGGTCGGTGAGTCGGAGAGGCGGTCGGTGTATCGGAGAGGCGGTCGGTGAGTCGGAGAGGCAGTTGGTGAGTCGGAGCGGCAGTCGGTGAGTCGGAGCAGCGGTCGGTGAGTCGGGGAGGCTGTCGTTGAGTCGGAGAGGCGGTCGGTGAGTCGTTGAGGAGGTCGTTAAGTTGGAGAGGCAGTCGGTGCACAGAGAGGAGGTCGGTGAGTTGAAGAGGCGGTCGGTGAGTCGGAGAGGCGGTCGTTGAGTCGGAGAGGCGGTCGGTGAGTCGGAGAGGTGGCCGTTAAGTTGGAGAGGCGGTCGGTGCGCAGAGAGGAGGTCGGTGTGTCAGAGAGGTGGTTTGTGAGTCGGTGAGGCGGTCAGTGAGTCAGAGAGGCGGTAGGTGAGTCGGAGTGGCGGTCGGTGAGTCGGAGAGGCGGTAGGTGAGTCGGAGGAGCGGTCGGTGCGCAGAGAGGAGGCCGGTGAGTCAGAGAGGTGGTTTGTGAGTCGGTGAGGCGGTCAGTGAGTCAGAGAGGCGGTAGGTGAGTCGGAGTGGCGGTCGGTGAGTCGAAGAGGTGGTCGGTGAGTCGGAGAGGTGGTCGGTGAGTCAGAGGGGCAGTCGGCGAGTCGGAGAGGCAGTCGGTGAGTCGGAGAGGCAGTCGGTGAGTCGGAGAGGCAGTTGGAGAGGCGGTCGGTGAGTCAGAGGGCAGTCGGTGAATCGGAGAGGCAGTCGGTGAGTCGGAGAGGTGGTCGGTGAGTCGGAGAGGCTGTCGGGGAGTCGGAGAGGTGGTCGGCGAGTCGGAGACGCGGTCGGTGAGTCGGAGAGGCGGTCGGTGAGTCGGAGAGGCAGTCGGTGCGCAGAGAGGAGGTCGGTGAGTCGGAGAGGCGGTCGGTGAGTCGGAGAGGCGGTCAGTGAGTCGGAGAGGCAGTCGGTGAGTCAGAGAGGAGGTCGGTGAGTCGGAGAGGCGGTCGGTGAGTCGGAGAAATGGTCGGTGAGTCGGAGAGGCGGTCGGTGAGTCGGAGAGGCGGTCGGTGAGTCGGAGAGGCGGTAGGTGATTCAGAGAGGTGGTAGGTGAGTCGGAGAGGCGGTCGGTGAGCCGAAGAGGTGGTAGGTGAGTCGGAGAGGCAGTCGGAGAGTCGGAGAGGTGGTAGGTGAGTCAGAGAGGTGGTAGGTGAGTCAGAGAGGCGGTCGGTGAGTCAGAGGTGCAGTCGGTGAGTCGGAGAGGAAGTCGGAGAGTCGGAGAGGTGGTCGGTGAGTCGGAGAGGCGGTCAGTGAGTCAGAGAGGCAGTCGGTGAGTCAGAATGGCAGTCGTTGAGTCAGAGAGGCAGTCGGTGAGTCGGAGAGGCAGTCGGGGAGTCGGAGAGGTGGTCGGTGAATCGGAGAGGCAATCGGAGAGTCGGAGAGGTGGTCGGTGAGTCGGAGAGGCAGTCGGTGAGTCGGAGAAGTGGTCGGTTAGTCGGAGAGGAGGTCGGTGAGCCGGAGAGGCGGTAGGTGAGTCGGAGAGGCAGTCGGAGAGCCGGAGAGGCGGTAGGTGAGTCGGAGAGGCAGTCGGAGAGTCGGAGAGGCAGTAGGTGAGTCGGAGAGACAGTCGGAGAGTCGGAGAGGCAGTAGGTGAGTCGGAGAGACAGTAGGTGAGTCGGAGAGGTGGTCGGTGAGTCGGAGAGGCGGTCGGTGAGTCGGAGAGGCAGTCGGAGAGTCGGAGAGGCAGTAGGTGAGTCGGAGAGACAGTAGGTGAGTCGGAGAGGTGGTCGGTGAGTCGGAGAGGCGGTCGGTGAGTCGGAGAGGAAGACGGAGAGTTGGATAGGTGGTCGGTGAGTCAGAGAGGCGGTCAGTGAGTCGGAGAGGCGGTCAGTGAGTCAGAGAAGCAGTCGGTAAGTCGGAGAGGAAGACGGAGAGTTGGATAAGTGGTCGGTGAGTCAGAGAGGCGGTCAGTGAGTCAGAGAAGCAGTCGGTAAGTCGGAGAGGCAGTCGGTGAGTCGGAGGGGCAGTCAGTGAGTCGGAGAGGCAGTCGTTGCGTTGGAGCGGCAGTCGGTGAGTCGGAGAGGCAGTCGGTGAGTCGGAGAGGCGGTCGGTTAGTCGGAGAGGCGGTCGGTGAGTCAGAGAGGCAGTTGGAGAGGCGGTCGGTGAGTGGGAGAGGCGGTCGGTGAGTGTGAGAGGCAGTCGGTCAGTCGGGAGGCAGTCGGTGAGTCGGAGAGGCAGTCGGAGAGTCGGAGAGGTGGTCGGTGAATCGGAGAGGTGGTCGGTGAGTCAGAGAGCCAGTCGGTGAGTCGGAGAGGCAGTCAGTGAGTCGGCGAGGTAGTTGGAGAGGCGGTCGGTGAGTCAGAGGGGCGGTTAGTGAATCGGAGAGGCGTTCGGTGAGTTGGAGAGGCGGTCGGTGAGTCGGAAAGGCGGTCGGTGAGTCGGAGAGGTGATCGGTGAGTTGGAGAGGCGGTCGGTGAGTCGGAGAGGCGGTCGGTGCGTCGGAGAGGCGGTCGGTGAGTCGGTAGGCGGTCGGTGAGTCGGAGAGGTGGTCGGTGAGTCATTGAGGAGGTTGTTAAGTCGAAGAGGCAGTCGGTGCGCAGAGAGGAGGTCGGTGAGTCAGAGATGCGGTCGGTGTGTCGGAGAGGCGGTCGGTGAGTCAGACACACAGTCGGTGAGTCGGAGCGGCAGTCGGTGAGTCGGAGCACCAGTCGGTGAGTTGGAGAGGCAGTCGATGAGTCGGAGAGGCGGTCGTTAAGTCGGAGAGGCGGTCGGTGAGTCGGAGAGGTGGCCGGTATGTCGGAGAGACGGTCGGTGAGTTGGAGAGGCGGTCGGTGAGTTGGAGAGGCGGTCGGTGCGCAGAGAGGAGGTCGGTGAGTCGGAGAGGCGGTCGGTGAGCCGGAGAGGCGGTAGGTGAGTCGGAGATGAATTCGGTGAGTCGGAGAGGCAGTCGGTGAGTCGGAGAGGCAGTCGGTGAGTCGGAGAGGCAGTCGGAGAGTCCGAGTGGCAGTCGGTGAGTCGGAGAGGAAGTCGGAGAGTCAGAGAGGTGGTCGGTGAGTCGGAGAGGCGGTCAGTGAGTCGGAGAGGCGGTCAGTGAGTCGGAGAGGCGGTCAGTGAGTCGGAGAGGCGGTCGGTGAGTCGGAGAGGCTGTCGGAGAGTCGAAGAGGCGGTCGGTGAGTCGGAGAGGTGGTCGGTGAATCGGAGAGGCGGTCGGTGAGTCGGAGAGGCGGTCGGTGAGTCGGAGCGGCATTCGGTGAGTTGGAGCGGCAGTCGGTGAGTCGGAGAGGCAGTCGGTGAGTTGGAGAGGCGGTCGTTGAGTCGGAGCGGCGGTCGGTGAGTCATTGAGGAGGTTGTTAAGTCGGAGAGGCAGTCAGTGCGCAGAGAGGAGGTTGGTGAGTCAGAGAGGCGGTCGTTGCGCAGAGAGGAGGGCGGTGAGTCAGAGAGGTGGTCGGTGAGTCGGAGAGGCAGTCGGTGACTCGGAGAGGCGGTAGGTGAGTCGGAGTGGTGGTCGGTGAGTCGGAGAGGTGGTAGGTGAGTCGGAGAGGCGGTCGGTGAGTCGGAGAGGCGGTCGGTGAGTCAGAGACACAGTCGGTGAGTCGGAGCGGCAGTCGGAGAGTCGGAGCGGCAGTCGGAGAGTCGGAGCGGCAGTCGGTGAGTTGGAGAGGCAGTCGGTGAGTCGGAGAGGCGGTCGTTGAGTCGGAGAGGCGGTCGGTGAGTCGGAGAGGTTGTCGGTAAGTCGGAGAGACGGTCGGTGCGCAGTGAGGAGGTCGGTGAGTCGGAGAGGCGGTCGGTGAGTTGGAGAGGCGGTCGGTGAGTTGGAGAGGCGGTCGGTGCACAGAGAGGAGGTCGGTGAGTCGGAGAGGAGGTCGGTGAGTCGGAGAGGCGGTAGGTGAGTCGGAGAGGAATTCGGTGAGTCGGAGAGGCAGTCGGTGAGTTGGAGAGGCAGTCGGTGAGTCAGAGAGGCGGTCGATGAGTCGGAGGGGCAGTCGGTGAGTCGGAGAGGCAGTCGGAGAGTCGGAGTGGCAGTCGGTGAGTCGGAGAGGAAGTCGGAGAGTCGGAGAGGCGGTCTGTGAGGCAGAGAGGCGGTCAGTGAGTCAGAGAGGCGGTCAGTGAGTCAGAGAAGCAGTCGGTGAGTCGGAGAGGCAGTCGGTGAGTCGGAGAGGCAGTCGGTGAGTCGGAGAGGCAGTCGTTGAGTCGGAGAGGCAGTCGGTGAGTCGCAGAGGCAGTCGGAGAGTCGGAGAGGCAGTCGTTGAGTCGGAGAGGCAGTCGGTGAGTCGGAGAGGCAGTTGGAGAGTCAGAGAGGTGGTTGGTGAGTCGGAGAGGCGGTCGGTGAGTCGGAGATGAATTCGGTGAGTCGGAGAGGCAGTCGGTGAGTCGGAGAGGCAGTCGGTGAGTCGGAGAGGCAGTCGGAGAGTCCGAGTGGCAGTCGGTGAGTCGGAGAGGAAGTCGGAGAGTCAGAGAGGTGGTCGGTGAGTCGGAGAGGCGGTCAGTGAGTCGGAGAGGCGGTCAGTGAGTCGGAGAGGCGGTCAGTGAGTCGAAGAGGCGGTCGGTGAGTCGGAGAGGCTGTCGGAGAGTCGAAGAGGCGGTCGGTGAGTCGGAGAGGTGGTCGGTGAATCGGAGAGGCGGTCGGTGAGTCGGAGAGGCGGTCGGTGAGTCGGAGCGGCATTCGGTGAGTTGGAGCGGCAGTCGGTGAGTCGGAGAGGCAGTCGGTGAGTTGGAGAGGCGGTCGTTGAGTCGGAGAGGCGGTCGGTGAGTCATTGAGGAGGTTGTTAAGTCGGAGAGGCAGTCAGTGCGCAGAGAGGAGGTTGGTGAGTCAGAGAGGCGGTCGTTGCGCAGAGAGGAGGGCGGTGAGTCAGAGAGGTGGTCGGTGAGTCGGAGAGGCAGTCGGTGACTCGGAGAGGTGGTAGGTGAGTCGGAGTGGTGGTCGGTGAGTCGGAGAGGTGGTAGGTGAGTCGGAGAGGCGGTCGGTGAGTCGGAGAGGCGGTCGGTGAGTCAGAGACACAGTCGGTGAGTCGGAGCGGCAGTCGGAGAGTCGGAGCGGCAGTCGGAGAGTCGGAGCGGCAGTCGGTGAGTTGGAGAGGCAGTCGGTGAGTCGGAGAGGCGGTCGTTGAGTCGGAGAGGCGGTCGGTGAGTCGGAGAGGTGGTCGGTAAGTCGGAGAGACGGTCGGTGCGCAGTGAGGAGGTCGGTGAGTCGGAGAGGCGGTCGGTGAGTTGGAGAGGCGGTCGGTGAGTTGGAGAGGCGGTCGGTGCGCAGAGAGGAGGTCGGTGAGTCGGAGAGGAGGTCGGTGAGTCGGAGAGGCGGTAGGTGAGTCGGAGAGGAATTCGGTGAGTCGGAGAGGCAGTCGGTGAGTTGGAGAGGCAGTCGGTGAGTCGGAGAGGCGGTCGTTGAGTCGGAGAGGCGGTCGGTGAGTCGGAGAGGTGGTCGGTCTGTCGGAGAGACGGTCGGTGCGCAGTGAGGAGGTCGGTGAGTCGGAGAGGCAGTTGGAGAGTCAGAGAGGTGGTTGGTGAGTCGGAGAGGCGGTCGGTGAGTCGGAGAGGAATTCGGTGAGTCGGAGAGGCAGTCGGTGAGTCAGAGAGGCGGTCGGTGAGTCGGAGAGGCAGTCGTTGAGTCGGAGATGCAGTCGTTGAGTCGGAGAGGCAGTCGGAGAGTCGGAGTGGCAGTCGGTGAGTCGGAGAGGAAGTCGGAGAGTCGGAGAGGCGGTCTGTGAGTCAGAGAGGCGGTCAGTGAGTCAGAGAGGCGGTCAGTGAGTCAGAGAAGCAGTCGGTGAGTCGGAGAGGCAGTCGGTGAGTCGGAGAGGCAGTCGTTGAGTCGGAGAGGCAGTCGTTGAGTCGGAGAGGCAGTCGGTGAGTCGGAGATGCAGTCGTTGAGTCGGAGAGGCAGTCGGTGAGTTGGAGAGGCAGTCGTTGAGTCGGAGAGGCAGTCGGTGAGTCGGAGAGGCAGTCGGTGAGTCGCAGAGGCAGTCGGAGAGTCGGAGAGGCAGTCGTTGAGTCGGAGAGGCAGTCGGTGAGTCGGAGAGACAGTTGGAGAGTCAGAGAGGTGGTTGGTGAGTCGGAGAGGCGGTCGGTGAGTTGGAGAGGTGGTCGGTGAGTCGAAGGGGCAGTCGGTGAGTCGGAGAGGCAGTCGTTAGTCGGAGAGGCAGTCGGTGAGTCGCAGAGGCAGTCGGTGAGTCGGAGAGGCGGTCGTTGAGTCGGAGAGGCGGTCGGTGAGTCGGAGAGGTGGTCGGTCTGTCGGAGAGACGGTCGGTGCGCAGTGAGGAGGTCGGTGAGTCGGAGAGGCGGCCGGTTAGTTGGAGAGGTGGGCGGTGTGCAGAGAGGAGGTCGGTGAGTCGAAGAGGCGGCCGGTGAGTCGGAGAGGCAGTCGGTGAGTCGAGGAGGCAGTCGGTGAGTCGAGGAGGCAGTCGGTGAGTCAGGGAGGCAGTCGGTGAGTCGAGGAGGCAGTCGGTGAGTCGAGGAGGCAGTCGGTGAGTCGAGGAGGCAGTCGGTGAGTCAGGGAGGCAGTCGGTGAGTCGAGGAGGCAGTCGGTGAGTCGAGGAGGCAGTCGGTGAGTCGGGGAGGCAGTCGGTGAGTCGAGGAGTCAGTCGGTGAGTCGAGGAGGCAGTCGGTGATTCGAGGAGGCAGTCGGTGAGTCGGAGAGGCAGTCGGCGAGTCGGAAAAGCGGTCGGGGAGTCGGAGAGGCAGCCGGGGAGTCGGAGAGGCAGTCTGTCAGTCGAGGAGGCAGTCGGGGTGTCGGAGAGGCAGTCGGGGAGTCGGAGAGGCAGTCGAGGAGTCTGAAAGTCGGTCGGGGAGTCGAAAAGGCAGTCGGGGAGTCGGAAAGGCGGTCGGTGAGTCGGAGAGGCAGTTGGTGCACAGAGAGGAGGTCGGTGAGTCGGAGATGCGATCGGTGAGTCGGAGAGGCGGTCGGTGAGTCGGAGAGGTGGTTGGTGAGTGGGAAAGGCGGTGGGTGAGTCAGAGAGGTGGTAGGTGATTCGGAGAGGCGGTAGGTGAGTCGGAGAGGTGGTAGGTGATTCGGAGAGGCGGTAGGTGAGTTGGAGAGGCGGTAGGTGAGTCGGAGAGGTGGTAGGTGATTCGGAGAGGTGGTAGGAGATTCGGAGAGGCAGTAGGTGAGTTGGAGAGGCGGTCGGTGAGCCGGAGAGGCGGTAGGTGAGTCGGAGAGGCAGTCGGAGAGTCGGAGAGGCGGTAGGTGAGTCGGAGGTGCAGTCGGTGAGTCAGAGAGGAAGTCGGAGAGTCGGAGAGGTGGTCGGTGAGTCGGAGAGGCGTTCAGTGAGTCAGAGAAGCAGTTGGTGAGTCAGAGGAGCGGCCAGTCAGTCAGAGAGGCAGTCGGTGAGTCAGAGTGGCAGTCGGTGAGTCAGAGAGGCAGTCGTTGAGTCAGAGAGGCAGTCGGTGAGTCGGAGAGGTGGTCGGTGTGTCGGAGAGGCAGTTGGAGAGGCGGTCGGTGAGTCGGAGGGCAGTCGGTGAATCAGAGAGGTGGTCGGTGTGTCGGAGAGGCAGTTGGAGAGGTGGTCGGTGAGTCGGAGGGCAGTCGGTGAATCGGAGAGGTGGTCGGTGTGTCGGAGAGGCAGTTGGAGAGGCGGTCGGTGAGTCGGAGAGGTGGTCGGTGAGTCGGCGAGGTGGTCGGTGAATCGGAGAAGCTGTCGGGGAGTCGGAGAGGCGGTCGGGGTGTCGGAGAGGCAGTCGGTGAGTCGGAGAGGCGATCGGTGTGCAGAGAGGAGGTCGGTGAGTCGGAGAGGCAGTCGGTGCGCAGAGAGGAGGTCGGTGAGTCAGAGAGGCAGTTGGTGAGTCGGAGAGGTGGTAAGTGAGTCGGAGAGGCGGTCGGTGAGTCGGAGAGGCGGTCGGTGAGTCGGAGAGGTGGTAGGTGAGTCGGAGAGGTGGTCGGTGAGTCGGAGAGGCGGTCGGTGAGTCGGAGAGGGGGTCGGTGAGTCGGAGAGGCGGTCGGTGAGCCGGAGAGGCGGTCAGTGAGTCGGAGAGGCGGTCGGTGAATCCGAGAGGCGGTCGGTGAGTCGGAGAGGCAGTCGGTGAGTCGGAGAGGCGGTCGGTGAGTCAGAGAGGCGGTCGGTGCGCAGAGAGGAGGTCGGTGCATCAGAGAGGTAGTCGGTGAGTCAGAGAGGTGGTCGGTGAGTCAGAGAGGTGGTCGGTGAGTCGGAGAGGCGGTCGGTGAGTCGGAGAGACAGTCGGTGAGTCAGAGAGGCGGTCGGTGAGTCGGAGCGTCGGTCGGTGAGTCATAGAGGCAGTCGGTGAGTCGGAGAGGTGGTCGGTGAATCGGAGAGGAGGTCGGTGAGTCGGAGAGGTGGTAGGTGATTCGGAGAGGCGGTAGGTGATTCAGAGAGGCGGTAGGTGAGTCGGAGAGGCGGTCGGTGAGTCGGAGAGGCGGTAGGTGATTCAGAGAGGCGGTAGGTGAGTTGGAGAGGCGGTAGGTGAAACGGAGAGGCAGTCGGAGAGTCGGAGAAGTGGTAGGTGAGTCGGAGAGGTGGTAGGTGAGTCGGAGAGGCGGTCGGTGAGTCGGAGGTGCAGTCGGTGAGTCGGAGAGGCAGTCGGTGAGTCAGAGAGGCAGTCGGGGAGTCGGAGAGGCAGTCGGTGAGTCGGAGAGGCGGTTAGTGAGTCAGAGAGGCAGTCGGTTAGTCGGAGAGGCGGTCGGTGAGTCAGAGAGGCGGTTGGTGAGTCGGAGAGCCGGTCGGTGAGTCGGAGAGGCAGTCGGTGAGTCGGCGAGGCAGTTGGAGAGGTGGTCGGTGAGTCGGAGAGGCGGTCGGTGAGTCGGAGAGGTGGTCAGTGAGTCGGAGAGGTGATCGGTGAGTCGGAGAGGCGGTTGGGGAGTCGAAGAGGCGGTCGATGAGTTGGAGAGGCGGTCGGTGCATCGGAGAGGCGGTCGGTGAGTCAGAGAGGCGGTCGGCGAGTCAGAGAGGATTTCGGAGAGTCAAAAAGGCGGTCGGTGAGTCGGAGAGTCGGTCGGTGAATCGGAGAGGTGGTCGGTGAGTCGGAGAGGTGGTCGGTGATTCGGAGCGGCAGTCGGTGAGTTGGAGCGGCAGTCGGTGAGTCGGAGAGGCAGTCGGTGAGTCGGAGAGGCAGTCGGTGAGTCGGAGAGGTGGTCGTTGAGTCGGAGAGGCAGTCGGTGCGCAGAGAGGAGGTCGGTGAGTTGAAGAGGTGGTCGGTGAGGCGATCGGTGAGTCGGAGGGGCGGTCGGTGTGCAGAGAGGAGGCCGGTGAGTCAGAGAGGCGGTTTGTGAGTCGGTGAGTGGGTCGGTGAGTCAGAGAGGCGGTAGGTGAGTCGGAGTGGCGGTCGGTGAGTCGGAGAGGTGGTCGGTGAGTCGGAGAGGCAGTCAGTGAGTTGGCGAGGCAGTTGGAGAGGCGGTCGGTGAGTCGGAGGGGCAGTCGGTGAATCGGAGAGGCGGTCGGTGAGTCGGAGAGGCGTTCGGTGAGTCGGAAAGGCGGTCGGTGAGTCGGAGAGGTGATCGGTGAGTCGGAGAGGTGGTCGGTGAGTCGGAGAGGCAAGCGGTGAGTCGGAGAGGGGGTCGGTGAGTCGGAGAGGCGGTCGGTGAGCCGGAGAGGCGGTCGGTGAGTCGGAGAGGCAGTCGGTGAATCCGAGAGGCGGTCGGTGAGTCGGAGAGGCAGTCGGTGAGTCAGAGAGGCGGTCGGTGAGTCAGAGAGGCGGTCGGTGCGCAGAGAGGAGGTCGGTGCATCCGAGAGGCGGTCGGTGCATCCGAGAGGCGGTCGGTGAGTCAGAGAGGTGGTCGGTGAGTCGGAGAGGCGGTCGGTGAGTCGGAGCGTCGGTCGGTGAGTCATAGAGGCGGTCGGTGAGTCGGAGAGGTGGTCGGTGAGTCGGAGAGGAGGTCGGTGAGTGGGAGAGGCGGTAGGTGTGTCGGAGAGGTGGTAGGTGATTCGGAGAGGCGGTAGGTGATTCAGAGAGGCGGTAGGTGAGTCGGAGAGGCGGTCGGTGAGTCGGAGAGGAGGTAGGTGATTCAGAGAGGCGGTTGGTGAGTTGGAGAGGCAGTCGGTGAGTCGGAGAGGAAGTTCGGAGAGTCGGAGAGGTGGTAGGTGAGTCGGAGAAGCAGTCGGTGAGTCGGAGGAGCGGCCAGTCAGTCGGAGAGGCAGTCGGTGAGTCGGAGAGGCAGTCGGTGAGTCAGAGAGGCAGTCGGGAAGTCGGAGAGGCAGACGGTGAGTCGGAGAGGCGGTTAGTGAGTCAGAGAGGCAGTCGGTTAGTCGGAGAGGCGGTCGGTGAGTCAGAGAGGCGGTTGGTGAGTCGGAGAGCCGGTCGGTGAGTTGGAGAGGCAGTCGGTGAGTCAGAGAGGCAGTCGGGAAGTCGGAGAGGCAGACGGTGAGTCGGAGAGGCGGTTGGTGAGTCAGAGAGGCAGTCGGTTAGTCGGAGAGGCAGTCGGTGAGTCAGAGAGGCGGTTGGTGAGTCGGAGAGCCGGTCGGTGAGTTGGAGAGGCAGTCGGTGAGTCGGCGAGGCAGTTGGAGAGGCGGTCGGTGAGTCGGAGAGGCGGTCGGTGAGTCGGAGAGGTGGTCAGTGAGTCGGAGAGGTGATCGGTGAGTCGGAGAGGTGGCCGGTGAGTCGGAGAGGCGGTCGGTGAGTCAGAAAGGCGGTTGGTGCATCGGAGAGGCGGTCGGTGAGTCGGAGAGGCGGTCGGTGAGTCAGAGAGGCTGTCGGAGAGTCGAAGAAGTGGTCGGTGAGTCGGAGAATCGGTCGGTGAATCGGAGAGGCGGTCGGTGAGTGGGAGAGACAGACAGAGAGGCGGTCGGTGAGTGGGAGAGGCGATCGGTGAGTGAGAGAGGCAGTCGATCAGTCGGGAGGCAGTCGGTGAATAGGAGAGGTGGTCGGTGAGTCGGAGAGGCAGTCGGTGAGTCGGCGAGGCTGTTGGACAGGCGGTCGGTGAGTCGGAGGGGCAGTCGGTGAATCGGAGAGTCGGTCGGTGAATCGGAGAGGTGGTTGGTGAGTCAGAGTGGCGGTCGGTGAGTCGGAGAGGCAGTCGGTGAGTCGGAGAGGCAGTCGGTGAGTCGGAGAGGTGGTCGTTGAGTCGGAGAGGCAGTCGGTGCGCAGAGAGGAGGTCGGTGAGTTGAAGAGGCGGTCGGTGAGGTGGTCAGTGAGTCGGAGGGGCGGTCGGTGTGCAGAGAGGAGGCCGGTGAGTCAGAGAGGCGGTTTGTGAGTCGGTGAGTGGGTCGGTGAGTCAGAGAGGCGGTAGGTGAGTCGGAGTGGCGGTCGGTGAGTCGGAGAGGTGGTCGGTGAGTCGGAGAGGCAGTCAGTGAGTTGGCGAGGCAGTTGGAGAGGCGGTCGGTGAGTCGGAGGGGCAGTCAGTGAATCGGAGAGGCGGTCGGTGAGTCGGAGAGGCGTTCGGTGAGTCGGAAAGGCGGTCGGTGAGTCGGAGAGGTGATCGGTGAGTCGGAGAGGTGGTCTGTGAGTCGGAGAGGCAGGCGGTGAGTCGGAGAGGGGGTCGGTGAGTCGGAGAGGAGGTCGGTGAGCCGGAGAGGCGGTCGGTGAGTCGGAGAGGTTGTCGGTAAGTCGGAGAGACGGTCGGTGCGCAGTGAGGAGGTCGGTGAGTCGGAGAGGCGGTCGGTGAGTTGGAGAGGCGGTCGGTGAGTTGGAGAGGCGGTCGGTGCGCAGAGAGGAGGTCGGTGAGTCGGAGAGGAGGTCGGTGAGTCGGAGAGGCGGTAGGTGAGTCGGAGAGGAATTCGGTGAGTCGGAGAGGCAGTCGGTGAGTTGGAGAGGCAGTCGGTGAGTCAGAGAGGCGGTCGATGAGTCGGAGGGGCAGTCGGTGAGTCGGAGAGGCAGTCGGAGAGTCGGAGTGGCAGTCGGTGAGTCGGAGAGGAAGTCGGAGAGTCGGAGAGGCGGTCTGTGAGGCAGAGAGGTGGTCAGTGAGTCAGAGAGGCGGTCAGTGAGTCAGAGAAGCAGTCGGTGAGTCGGAGAGGCAGTCGGTGAGTCGGAGAGGTGGTTGGTGAGTCGGAGAGGCGGTCGGTGAGTCGGAGATGAATTCGGTGAGTCGGAGAGGCAGTCGGTGAGTCGGAGAGGCAGTCGGTGAGTCGCAGAGGCAGTCGGAGAGTCGGAGAGGCAGTCGTTGAGTCGGAGAGGCAGTCGGTGAGTCGGAGAGGCAGTTGGAGAGTCAGAGAGGTGGTTGGTGAGTCGGAGAGGCGGTCGGTGAGTCGGAGATGAATTCGGTGAGTCGGAGAGGCAGTCGGTGAGTCGGAGAGGCAGTCGGTGAGTCGGAGAGGCAGTCGGAGAGTCCGAGTGGCAGTCGGTGAGTCGGAGAGGAAGTCGGAGAGTCAGAGAGGTGGTCGGTGAGTCGGAGAGGCGGTCAGTGAGTCGGAGAGGCGGTCAGTGAGTCGGAGAGGTGGTCAGTGAGTCGAAGAGGCGGTCGGTGAGTCGGAGAGGCTGTCGGAGAGTCGAAGAGGCGGTCGGTGAGTCGGAGAGGTGGTCGGTGAATCTGAGAGGCGGTCGGTGAGTCGGAGAGGCGGTCGGTGAGTCGGAGCGGCATTCGGTGAGTTGGAGCGGCAGTCGGTGAGTCGGAGAGGCAGTCGGTGAGTTGGAGAGGCGGTCGTTGAGTCGGAGCGGCGGTCGGTGAGTCATTGAGGAGGTTGTTAAGTCGGAGAGGCAGTCAGTGCGCAGAGAGGAGGTTGGTGAGTCAGAGAGGCGGTCGTTGCGCAGAGAGGAGGGCGGTGAGTCAGAGAGGTGGTCGGTGAGTCGGAGAGGCAGTCGGTGACTCGGAGAGGCGGTAGGTGAGTCGGAGTGGTGGTCGGTGGGTCGGAGAGGTGGTAGGTGAGTCGGAGAGGCGGTCGGTGAGTCGGAGAGGCGGTCGGTGAGTCAGAGACACAGTCGGTGAGTCGGAGCGGCAGTCGGAGAGTCGGAGCGGCAGTCGGAGAGTCGGAGCGGCAGTCGGTGAGTTGGAGAGGCAGTCGGTGAGTCGGAGAGGCGGTCGTTGAGTCGGAGAGGCGGTCGGTGAGTCGGAGAGGTTGTCGGTAAGTCGGAGAGACGGTCGGTGCGCAGTGAGGAGGTCGGTGAGTCGGAGAGGCGGTCGGTGAGTTGGAGAGGCGGTCGGTGAGTTGGAGAGGCGGTCGGTGCGCAGAGAGGAGGTCGGTGAGTCGGAGAGGAGGTCGGTGAGTCGGAGAGGCGGTAGGTGAGTCGGAGAGGAATTCGGTGAGTCGGAGAGGCAGTCGGTGAGTTGGAGAGGCAGTCGGTGAGTCAGAGAGGCGGTCGATGAGTCGGAGGGGCAGTCGGTGAGTCGGAGAGGCAGTCGGAGAGTCGGAGTGGCAGTCGGTGAGTCGGAGAGGAAGTCGGAGAGTCGGAGAGGCGGTCTGTGAGGCAGAGAGGCGGTCAGTGAGTCAGAGAGGCGGTCAGTGAGTCAGAGAAGCAGTCGGTGAGTCGGAGAGGCAGTCGGTGAGTCGGAGAGGCAGTCGGTGAGTCGGAGAGGCAGTCGTTGAGTCGGAGAGGCAGTCGGTGAGTCGCAGAGGCAGTCGGAGAGTCGGAGAGGCAGTCGTTGAGTCGGAGAGGCAGTCGGTGAGTCGGAGAGGCAGTTGGAGAGTCAGAGAGGTGGTTGGTGAGTCGGAGAGGCGGTCGGTGAGTCGGAGATGAATTCGGTGAGTCGGAGAGGCAGTCGGTGAGTCGGAGAGGCAGTCGGTGAGTCGGAGAGGCAGTCGGAGAGTCCGAGTGGCAGTCGGTGAGTCGGAGAGGAAGTCGGAGAGTCAGAGAGGTGGTCGGTGAGTCGGAGAGGCGGTCAGTGAGTCGGAGAGGCGGTCCGTGAGTCGGAGAGGCGGTCAGTGAGTCGAAGAGGCGGTCGGTGAGTCAGAGAGGCTGTCGGAGAGTCGAAGAGGCGGTCGGTGAGTCGGAGAGGTGGTCGGTGAATCGGAGAGGCGGTCGGTGAGTCGGAGAGGCGGTCGGTGAGTCGGAGCGGCATTCGGTGAGTTGGAGCGGCAGTCGGTGAGTCGGAGAGGCAGTCGGTGAGTTGGAGAGGCGGTCGTTGAGTCGGAGAGGCGGTCGGTGAGTCATTGAGGAGGTTGTTAAGTCGGAGAGGCAGTCAGTGCGCAGAGAGGAGGTTGGTGAGTCAGAGAGGCGGTCGTTGCGCAGAGAGGAGGGCGGTGAGTCAGAGAGGTGGTCGGTGAGTCGGAGAGGCAGTCGGTGACTCGGAGAGGCGGTAGGTGAGTCGGAGTGGTGGTCGGTGAGTCGGAGAGGTGGTAGGTGAGTCGGAGAGGCGGTCGGTGAGTCGGAGAGGCGGTCGGTGAGTCAGAGACACAGTCGGTGAGTCGGAGCGGCAGTCGGAGAGTCGGAGCGGCAGTCGGAGAGTCGGAGCGGCAGTCGGTGAGTTGGAGAGGCAGTCGGTGAGTCGGAGAGGCGGTCGTTGAGTCGGAGAGGCGGTCGGTGAGTCGGAGAGGTGGTCGGTAAGTCGGAGAGACGGTCGGTGCGCAGTGAGGAGGTCGGTGAGTCGGAGAGGCGGTCGGTGAGTTGGAGAGGCGGTCGGTGAGTTGGAGAGGCGGTCGGTGCGCAGAGAGGAGGTCGGTGAGTCGGAGAGGAGGTCGGTGAGTCGGAGAGGCGGTAGGTGAGTCGGAGAGGAATTCGGTGAGTCGGAGAGGCAGTCGGTGAGTTGGAGAGGCAGTCGGTGAGTCGGAGAGGCGGTCGTTGAGTCGGAGAGGCGGTCGGTGAGTCGGAGAGGTGGTCGGTCTGTCGGAGAGACGGTCGGTGCGCAGTGAGGAGGTCGGTGAGTCGGAGAGGCAGTTGGAGAGTCAGAGAGGTGGTTGGTGAGTCGGAGAGGCGGTCGGTGAGTCGGAGAGGAATTCGGTGAGTCGGAGAGGCAGTCGGTGAGTTGGAGAGGCAGTCGGTGAGTCGGAGAGGCAGTCGTTGAGTCGGAGATGCAGTCGTTGAGTCGGAGAGGCAGTCGGAGAGTCGGAGTGGCAGTCGGTGAGTCGGAGAGGAAGTCGGAGAGTCGGAGAGGCGGTCTGTGAGTCAGAGAGGCGGTCAGTGAGTCAGAGAGGCGGTCAGTGAGTCAGAGAAGCAGTCGGTGAGTCGGAGAGGCAGTCGGTGAGTCGGAGAGGCAGTCGTTGAGTCGGAGAGGCAGTCGTTGAGTCGGAGAGGCAGTCGGTGAGTCGGAGATGCAGTCGTTGAGTCGGAGAGGCAGTCGGTGAGTTGGAGAGGCAGTCGTTGAGTCGGAGAGGCAGTCGGTGAGTCGGAGGGGCAGTCGGTGAGTCGGAGAGGCAGTCGGTGAGTCGCAGAGGCAGTCGGAGAGTCGGAGAGGCAGTCGGTGAGTCGGAGAGACAGTTGGAGAGTCAGAGAGGTGGTTGGTGAGTCGGAGAGGCGGTCGGTGAGTCGGAGAGGTGGTCGGTGAGTCGAAGGGGCAGTCGGTGAGTCGGAGAGGCAGTCGTTAGTCGGAGAGGCAGTCGGTGAGTCGCAGAGGCAGTCGGTGAGTCGGAGAGGCGGTCGTTGAGTCGGAGAGGCGGTCGGTGAGTCGGAGAGGTGGTCGGTCTGTCGGAGAGACGGTCGGTGCGCAGTGAGGAGGTCGGTGAGTCGGAGAGGCGGCCGGTTAGTTGGAGAGGTGGGCGGTGTGCAGAGAGGAGGTCGGTGAGTCGAAGAGGCGGCCGGTGAGTCGGAGAGGCAGTCGGTGAGTCGAGGAGGCAGTTGGTGAGTCGAGGAGGCAGTCGGTGAGTCAGGGAGGCAGTCGGTGAGTCGAGGAGGCAGTCGGTGAGTCGAGGAGGCAGTCGGTGAGTCGAGGAGGCAGTCGGTGAGTCAGGGAGGCAGTCGGTGAGTCGAGGAGGCAGTCGGTGAGTCGAGGAGGCAGTCGGTGAGTCGGGGAGGCAGTCGGTGAGTCGAGGAGTCAGTCGGTGAGTCGAGGAGGCAGTCGGTGATTCGAGGAGGCAGTCGGTGAGTCGGAGAGGCAGTCGGCGAGTCGGAAAAGCGGTCGGGGAGTCGGAGAGGCAGCCGGGGAGTCGGAGAGGCAGTCTGTCAGTCGAGGAGGCAGTCGGGGTGTCGGAGAGGCAGTCGGGGAGTCGGAGAGGCAGTCGAGGAGTCTGAAAGTCGGTCGGGGAGTCGAAAAGGCAGTCGGGGAGTCGGAAAGGCGGTCGGTGAGTCGGAGAGGCAGTTGGTGCACAGAGAGGAGGTCGGTGAGTCGGAGATGCGATCGGTGAGTCGGAGAGGCGGTCGGTGAGTCGGAGAGGTGGTCGGTGAGTGGGAAATGCGGTGGGTGAGTCAGAGAGGTGGTAGGTGATTCGGAGAGGCGGTAGGTGAGTCGGAGAGGTGGTAGGTGATTCGGAGAGGCGGTAGGTGAGTTGGAGAGGCGGTAGGTGAGTCGGAGAGGTGGTAGGTGATTCGGAGAGGTGGTAGGAGATTCGGAGAGGCAGTAGGTGAGTTGGAGAGGCGGTCGGTGAGCCGGAGAGGCGGTAGGTGAGTCGGAGAGGCAGTCGGAGAGTCGGAGAGGCGGTAGGTGAGTCGGAGGTGCAGTCGGTGAGTCAGAAAGGAAGTCGGAGAGTCGGAGAGGTGGTCGGTGAGTCGGAGAGGCGTTCAGTGAGTCAGAGAAGCAGTTGGTGAGTCAGAGGAGCGGCCAGTCAGTCAGAGAGGCAGTCGGTGAGTCAGAGTGGCAGTCGGTGAGTCAGAGAGGCAGTCGTTGAGTCAGAGAGGCAGTCGGTGAGTCGGAGAGGTGGTCGGTGTGTCGGAGAGGCAGTTGGAGAGGCGGTCGGTGAGTCGGAGGGCAGTCGGTGAATCAGAGAGGTGGTCGGTGTGTCGGAGAGGCAGTTGGAGAGGTGGTCGGTGAGTCGGAGGGCAGTCGGTGAATCGGAGAGGTGGTCGGTGTGTCGGAGAGGCAGTTGGAGAGGCGGTCGGTGAGTCGGAGAGGTGGTCGGTGAGTCGGCGAGGTGGTCGGTGAATCGGAGAAGCTGTCGGGGAGTCGGAGAGGCGGTCGGGGTGTCTGAGAGGCAGTCGGTGAGTCGGAGAGGCGATCGGTGTGCAGAGAGGAGGTCGGTGAGTCGGAGAGGCAGTCGGTGCGCAGAGAGGAGGTCGGTGAGTCAGAGAGGCAGTTGGTGAGTCGGAGAGGTGGTAAGTGAGTCGGAGAGGCGGTCGGTGAGTCGGAGAGGCGGTCGGTGAGTCGGAGAGGTGGTAGGTGAGTCGGAGAGGTGGTCGGTGAGTCGGAGAGGCGGTCGGTGAGTCGGAGAGGGGGTCGGTGAGTCGGAGAGGCGGTCGGTGAGCCGGAGAGGCGGTCAGTGAGTCGGAGAGGCGGTCGGTGAATCCGAGAGGCGGTCGGTGAGTCGGAGAGGCAGTCGGTGAGTCGGAGAGGCGGTCGGTGAGTCAGAGAGGCGGTCGGTGCGCAGAGAGGAGGTCGGTGCATCAGAGAGGTAGTCGGTGAGTCAGAGAGGTGGTCGGTGAGTCAGAGAGGTGGTCGGTGAGTCGGAGAGGCGGTCGGTGAGTCGGAGAGACAGTCGGTGAGTCAGAGAGGCGGTCGGTGAGTCGGAGCGTCGGTCGGTGAGTCATAGAGGCAGTCGGTGAGTCGGAGAGGTGGTCGGTGAATCGGAGAGGAGGTCGGTGAGTCGGAGAGGTGGTAGGTGATTCGGAGAGGCGGTAGGTGATTCAGAGAGGCGGTAGGTGAGTCGGAGAGGCGGTCGGTGAGTCGGAGAGGCGGTAGGTGATTCAGAGAGGCGGTAGGTGAGTTGGAGAGGCGGTAGGTGAAACGGAGAGGCAGTCGGAGAGTCGGAGAGGTGGTAGGTGAGTCGGAGAGGTGGTAGGTGAGTCGGAGAGGCGGTCGGTGAGTCGGAGGTGCAGTCGGTGAGTCGGAGAGGCAGTCGGTGAGTCAGAGAGGCAGTCGGGGAGTCGGAGAGGCAGTCGGTGAGTCGGAGAGGCGGTTAGTGAGTCAGAGAGGCAGTCGGTTAGTCGGAGAGGCGGTCGGTGAGTCAGAGAGGCGGTTGGTGAGTCGGAGAGCCGGTCGGTGAGTCGGAGAGGCAGTCGGTGAGTCGGCGAGGCAGTTGGAGAGGCGGTCGGTGAGTCGGAGAGGCGGTCGGTGAGTCGGAGAGGTGGTCAGTGAGTCGGAGAGGTGATCGGTGAGTCGGAGAGGCGGTTGGGGAGTCGAAGAGGCGGTCGATGAGTTGGAGAGGCGGTCGGTGCATCGGAGAGGCGGTCCGTGAGTCAGAGAGGCGGTCGGTGAGTCAGAGAGGATTTCGGAGAGTCAAAAAGGCGGTCGGTGAGTCGGAGAGTCGGTCGGTGAATCGGAGAGGTGGTCGGTGAGTCGGAGAGGTGGTCGGTGATTCGGAGCGGCAGTCGGTGAGTTGGAGCGGCAGTCGGTGAGTCGGAGAGGCAGTCGGTGAGTCGGAGAGGCAGTCGGTGAGTCGGAGAGGTGGTCGTTGAGTCGGAGAGGCAGTCGGTGCGCAGAGAGGAGGTCGGTGAGTTGAAGAGGTGGTCGGTGAGGCGATCGGTGAGTCGGAGGGGCGGTCGGTGTGCAGAGAGGAGGCCGGTGAGTCAGAGAGGCGGTTTGTGAGTCGGTGAGTGGGTCGGTGAGTCAGAGAGGCGGTAGGTGAGTCGGAGTGGCGGTCGGTGAGTCGGAGAGGTGGTCGGTGAGTCGGAGAGGCAGTCAGTGAGTTGGCGAGGCAGTTGGAGAGGCGGTCGGTGAGTCGGAGGGGCAGTCGGTGAATCGGAGAGGCGGTCGGTGAGTCGGAGAGGCGTTCGGTGAGTCGGAAAGGCGGTCGGTGAGTCGGAGAGGTGATCGGTGAGTCGGAGAGGTGGTCGGTGAGTCGGAGAGGCAGGCGGTGAGTCGGAGAGGGGGTCGGTGAGTCGGAGAGGCGGTCGGTGAGCCGGAGAGGCGGTCGGTGAGTCGGAGAGGCAGTCGGTGAATCCGAGAGGCGGTCGGTGAGTCGGAGAGGCAGTCGGTGAGTCAGAGAGGCGGTCGGTGAGTCAGAGAGGCGGTCGGTGCGCAGAGAGGAGGTCGGTGCATCCGAGAGGCGGTCGGTGAGTCAGAGAGGTAGTCGGTGAGTCAGAGAGGTGGTCGGTGAGTCGGAGAGGCGGTCGGTGAGTCGGAGAGACAGTCGGTGAGTCAGAGAGGCGGTCGGTGAGTCGGAGCGTCGGTCGGTGAGTCATAGAGGCGGTCGGTGAGTCGGAGAGGTGGTCGGTGAGTCGGAGAGGAGGTCGGTGAGTGGGAGAGGCGGTAGGTGTGTCGGAGAGGTGGTAGGTGATTCGGAGAGGCGGTAGGTGATTCAGAGAGGCGGTAGGTGAGTCGGAGAGGCGGTCGGTGAGTCGGAGAGGAGGTAGGTGATTCAGAGAGGCGGTTGGTGAGTTGGAGAGGCAGTCGGTGAGTCGGAGAGGAAGTTCGGAGAGTCGGAGAGGTGGTAGGTGAGTCGGAGAAGCAGTCGGTGAGTCGGAGGAGCGGCCAGTCAGTCGGAGAGGCAGTCGGTGAGTCGGAGAGGCAGTCGGTGAGTCAGAGAGGCAGTCGGGAAGTCGGAGAGGCAGACGGTGAGTCGGAGAGGCGGTTAGTGAGTCAGAGAGGCAGTCGGTTAGTCGGAGAGGCGGTCGGTGAGTCAGAGAGGCGGTTGGTGAGTCGGAGAGCCGGTCGGTGAGTTGGAGAGGCAGTCGGTGAGTCAGAGAGGCAGTCGGGAAGTCGGAGAGGCAGACGGTGAGTCGGAGAGGCGGTTAGTGAGTCAGAGAGGCAGTCGGTTAGTCGGAGAGGCAGTCGGTGAGTCAGAGAGGCGGTTGGTGAGTCGGAGAGCCGGTCGGTGAGTTGGAGAGGCAGTCGGTGAGTCGGCGAGGCAGTTGGAGAGGCGGTCGGTGAGTCGGAGAGGCGGTCGGTGAGTCGGAGAGGTGGTCAGTGAGTCGGAGAGGTGATCGGTGAGTCGGAGAGGTGGCCGGTGAGTCGGAGAGGCGGTCGGTGAGTCAGAAAGGCGGTTGGTGCATCGGAGAGGCGGTCGGTGAGTCGGAGAGGCGGTCGGTGAGTCAGAGAGGCTGTCGGAGAGTCGAAGAGGTGGTCGGTGAGTCGGAGAATCGGTCGGTGAATCGGAGAGGCGGTCGGTGAGTGGGAGAGACAGACAGAGAGGCGGTCGGTGAGTGGGAGAGGCGATCGGTGAGTGAGAGAGGCAGTCGATCAGTCGGGAGGCAGTCGGTGAATAGGAGAGGTGGTCGGTGAGTCGGAGAGGCAGTCGGTGAGTCGGCGAGGCTGTTGGACAGGCGGTCGGTGAGTCGGAGGGGCAGTCGGTGAATCGGAGAGTCGGTCGGTGAATCGGAGAGGTGGTTGGTGAGTCAGAGTGGCGGTCGGTGAGTCGGAGAGGCAGTCGGTGAGTCGGAGAGGCAGTCGGTGAGTCGGAGAGGTGGTCGTTGAGTCGGAGAGGCAGTCGGTGCGCAGAGAGGAGGTCGGTGAGTTGAAGAGGCGGTCGGTGAGGTGGTCGGTGAGTCGGAGGGGCGGTCGGTGTGCAGAGAGGAGGCCGGTGAGTCAGAGAGGCGGTTTGTGAGTCGGTGAGTGGGTCGGTGAGTCAGAGAGGCGGTAGGTGAGTCGGAGTGGCGGTCGGTGAGTCGGAGAGGTGGTCGGTGAGTCGGAGAGGCAGTCAGTGAGTTGGCGAGGCAGTTGGAGAGGCGGTCGGTGAGTCGGAGGGGCAGTCAGTGAATCGGAGAGGCGGTCGGTGAGTCGGAGAGGCGTTCGGTGAGTCGGAAAGGCGGTCGGTGAGTCGGAGAGGTGATCGGTGAGTCGGAGAGGTGGTCTGTGAGTCGGAGAGGCAGGCGGTGAGTCGGAGAGGGGGTCGGTGAGTCGGAGAGGAGGTCGGTGAGCCGGAGAGGCGGTCGGTGAGTCGGAGAGGTTGTCGGGAAGTCGGAGAGACGGTCGGTGCGCAGTGAGGAGGTCGGTGAGTCGGAGAGGCGGTCGGTGAGTTGGGGAGGCGGTCGGTGAGTTGGAGAGGCGGTCGGTGCGCAGAGAGGAGGTCGGTGAGTCGGAGAGGAGGTCGGTGAGTCGGAGAGGCGGTAGGTGAGTCGGAGAGGAATTCGGTGAGTCGGAGAGGCAGTCGGTGAGTTGGAGAGGCAGTCGGTGAGTCGGAGTGGCAGTCGGAGAGTCGGAGTGGCAGTCGGTGAGTCGGAGAGGCAGTCGGAGAGTCGGAGTGGCAGTCGGTGAGTCGGAGAGGAAGTCGGAGAGTCGGAGAGGCGGTCTGTGAGGCAGAGAGGTGGTCAGTGAGTCAGAGAGGCGGTCAGTGAGTCAGAGAAGCAGTCGGTGAGTCGGAGAGGCAGTCGGTGAGTCGGAGAGGTGGTTGGTGAGTCGGAGAGGCGGTCGGTGAGTCGGAGATGAATTCGGTGAGTCGGAGAGGCAGTCGGTGAGTCGGAGAGGCAGTCGGTGAGTCGCAGAGGCAGTCGGAGAGTCGGAGAGGCAGTCGTTGAGTCGGAGAGGCAGTCGGTGAGTCGGAGAGGCAGTTGGAGAGTCAGAGAGGTGGTTGGTGAGTCGGAGAGGCGGTCGGTGAGTCGGAGATGAATTCGGTGAGTCGGAGAGGCAGTCGGTGAGTCGGAGAGGCAGTCGGTGAGTCGGAGAGGCAGTCGGAGAGTCCGAGTGGCAGTCGGTGAGTCGGAGAGGAAGTCGGAGAGTCAGAGAGGTGGTCGGTGAGTCGGAGAGGCGGTCAGTGAGTCGGAGAGGCGGTCAGTGAGTCGGAGAGGTGGTCAGTGAGTCGAAGAGGCGGTCGGTGAGTCGGAGAGGCTGTCGGAGAGTCGAAGAGGCGGTCGGTGAGTCGGAGAGGTGGTCGGTGAATCTGAGAGGCGGTCGGTGAGTCGGAGAGGCGGTCGGTGAGTCGGAGCGGCATTCGGTGAGTTGGAGCGGCAGTCGGTGAGTCGGAGAGGCAGTCGGTGAGTTGGAGAGGCGGTCGTTGAGTCGGAGAGGCGGTCGGTGAGTCATTGAGGAGGTTGTTAAGTCGGAGAGGCAGTCAGTGCGCAGAGAGGAGGTTGGTGAGTCAGAGAGGCGGTCGTTGCGCAGAGAGGAGGGCGGTGAGTCAGAGAGGTGGTCGGTGAGTCGGAGAGGCAGTCGGTGACTCGGAGAGGTGGTAGGTGAGTCGGAGACACAGTCGGTGAGTCGGAGCGGCAGTCGGAGAGTCGGAGCGGCAGTCGGAGAGTCGGAGCGGCAGTCGGTGAGTTGGAGAGGCAGTCGGTGAGTCGGAGAGGCGGTCGTTGAGTCGGAGAGGCGGTCGGTGAGTCGGAGAGGTGGTCGGTAAGTCGGAGAGACGGTCGGTGCGCAGTGAGGAGGTCGGTGAGTCGGAGAGGCGGTCGGTGAGTTGGAGAGACGGTCGGTGCGCAGAGAGGAGGTCGGTGAGTCGGAGAGGAGGTCGGTGAGTCGGAGAGGCGGTAGGTGAGTCGGAGAGGAATTCGGTGAGTCGGAGAGGCAGTCGGTGAGTTGGAGAGGCAGTCGGTGAGTCGGAGAGGCGGTCGTTGAGTCGGAGAGGCGGTCGGTGAGTCGGAGAGGTGGTCGGTCTGTCGGAGAGACGGTCGGTGCGCAGTGAGGAGGTCGGTGAGTCGGATAGGCAGTTGGAGAGTCAGAGAGGTGGTTGGTGAGTCGGAGAGGCAGTCGGTGAGTCGGAGAGGAATTCGGTGAGTCGGAGAGGCAGTCGGTGAGTTGGAGAGGCAGTCGGTGAGTCAGAGAGGCGGTCGATGAGTTGGAGGGGCAGTCGGTGAGTCGGAGAGGCAGTCGGAGAGTCGGAGTGGCAGTCGGTGAGTCGGAGAGGAAGTCGGAGAGTCGGAGAGGCGGTCTGTGAGTCAGAGAGGCGGTCAGTGAGTCAGAGAGGCGGTCAGTGAGTCAGAGAAGCAGTCGGTGAGTCGGAGAGGCAGTCGGTGAGTCGGAGAGGCAGTCGGTGAGTCGGAGAGGCAGTCGTTGAGTCGGAGAGGCAGTCGGTGAGTCGGAGATGCAGTCGTTGAGTCGGAGAGGCAGTCGTTGAGTCGGAGAGGCAGTCGGTGAGTCGGAGGGGCAGTCGGTGAGTCGGAGAGGCAGTCGGTGAGTCGGAGAGGCAGTCGGTGAGTCGGAGGGGCAGTCGGAGAGTCGGAGAGGCAGTCGTTGAGTCGGAGAGGCAGTCGGTGAGTCGGAGAGACAGTTGGAGAGTCAGAGAGGTGGTTGGTGAGTCGGAGGGGCAGTCGGTGAGTCGGAGAGGCAGTCGGTGAGTCGCAGAGGCAGTCGGAGAGTCGGAGAGGCAGTCGTTGAGTCGGAGAGGCAGTCGGTGAGTCGGAGAGACAGTTGGAGAGTCAGAGAGGTGGTTGGTGAGTCGGAGAGGCGGTCGGTGAGTCGGAGAGGTGGTCGGTGAGTCGAAGGGGCAGTCGGTGAGTCGGAGAGGCAGTCGTTAGTCGGAGAGGCAGTCGGTGAGTCGCAGAGGCAGTCGGTGAGTCGGAGAGGCGGTCGTTGAGTCGGAGAGGCGGTCGGTAAGTCGGAGAGGTGGTCGGTCTGTCGGAGAGACGGTCGGTGCGCAGTGAGGAGGTCGGTGAGTCGGAGAGGCGGCCGGTTAGTTGGAGAGGTGGGCGGTGTGCAGAGAGGAGGTCGGTGAGTCGAAGAGGCGGCCGGTGAGTCGGAGAGGCAGTCGGTGAGTCGAGGAGGCAGTCGGTGAGTCGAGGAGGCAGTCGGTGAGTCAGGGAGGCAGTCGGTGAGTCGAGGAGGCAGTCGGTGAGTCGAGGAGGCAGTCGGTGAGTCGAGGAGGCAGTCGGTGAGTCAGGGAGGCAGTCGGTGAGTCGAGGAGGCAGTCGGTGAGTCGAGGAGGCAGTCGGTGAGTCGGGGAGGCAGTCGGTGAGTCGAGGAGTCAGTCGGTGAGTCGAGGAGGCAGTCGGTGATTCGAGGAGGCAGTCGGTGAGTCGGAGAGGCAGTCGGCGAGTCGGAAAAGCGGTCGGGGAGTCGGAGAGGCAGCCGGGGAGTCGGAGAGGCAGTCTGTCAGTCGAGGAGGCAGTCGGGGTGTCGGAGAGGCAGTCGGGGAGTCGGAGAGGCAGTCGAGGAGTCTGAAAGTCGGTCGGGGAGTCGAAAAGGCAGTCGGGGAGTCGGAAAGGCGGTCGGTGAGTCGGAGAGGCAGTTGGTGCACAGAGAGGAGGTCGGTGAGTCGGAGATGCGATCGGTGAGTCGGAGAGGCGGTCGGTGAGTCGGAGAGGTGGTCGGTGAGTGGGAAAGGCGGTGGGTGAGTCAGAGAGGTGGTAGGTGATTCGGAGAGGCGGTAGGTGAGTCGGAGAGGTGGTAGGTGATTCGGAGAGGCGGTAGGTGAGTTGGAGAGGCGGTAGGTGAGTCGGAGAGGTGGTAGGTGATTCGGAGAGGTGGTAGGAGATTCGGAGAGGCAGTAGGTGAGTTGGAGAGGCGGTCGGTGAGCCGGAGAGGCGGTAGGTGAGTCGGAGAGGCAGTCGGAGAGTCGGAGAGGCGGTAGGTGAGTCGGAGGTGCAGTCGGTGAGTCAGAGAGGAAGTCGGAGAGTCGGAGAGGTGGTCGGTGAGTCGGAGAGGCGTTCAGTGAGTCAGAGAAGCAGTTGGTGAGTCAGAGGAGCGGCCAGTCAGTCAGAGAGGCAGTCGGTGAGTCAGAGTGGCAGTCGGTGAGTCAGAGAGGCAGTCGTTGAGTCAGAGAGGCAGTCGGTGAGTCGGAGAGGTGGTCGGTGTGTCGGAGAGGCAGTTGGAGAGGCGGTCGGTGAGTCGGAGGGCAGTCGGTGAATCAGAGAGGTGGTCGGTGGGTCGGAGAGGCAGTTGGAGAGGTGGTCGGTGAGTCGGAGGGCAGTCGGTGAATCGGAGAGGTGGTCGGTGTGTCGGAGAGGCAGTTGGAGAGGCGGTCGGTGAGTCGGAGAGGTGGTCGGTGAGTCGGCGAGGTGGTCGGTGAATCGGAGAAGCTGTCGGGGAGTCGGAGAGGCGGTCGGGGTGTCGGAGAGGCAGTCGGTGAGTCGGAGAGGCGGTCGGTGTGCAGAGAGGAGGTCGGTGAGTCGGAGAGGCAGTCGGTGCGCAGAGAGGAGGTCGGTGAGTCAGAGAGGCAGTTGGTGAGTCGGAGAGGTGGTAAGTGAGTCGGAGAGGCGGTCGGTGAGTCGGAGAGGCGGTCGGTGAGTCGGAGAGGTGGTAGGTGAGTCAGAGAGGTGGTCGGTGAGTCGGAGAGGCGGTCGGTGAGTCGGAGAGGGGGTCGGTGAGTCGGAGAGGTGGTCGGTGAGCCGGAGAGGCGGTCAGTGAGTCGGAGAGGCGGTCGGTGAATCCGAGAGGCGGTCGGTGAGTCGGAGAGGCAGTCGGTGAGTCGGAGAGGCGGTCGGTGAGTCAGAGAGGCGGTCGGTGCGCAGAGAGGAGGTCGGTGCATCAGAGAGGTAGTCGGTGAGTCAGAGAGGTGGTCGGTGAGTCAGAGAGGTGGTCGGTGAGTCGGAGAGGCGGTCGGTGAGTCGGAGAGACAGTCGGTGAGTCAGAGAGGCGGTCGGTGAGTCGGAGCGTCGGTCGGTGAGTCATAGAGGCAGTCGGTGAGTCGGAGAGGTGGTCGGTGAATCGGAGAGGAGGTCGGTGAGTCGGAGAGGTGGTAGGTGATTCGGAGAGGCGGTAGGTGATTCAGAGAGGCGGTAGGTGAGTCGGAGAGGCGGTCGGTGAGTCGGAGAGGCGGTAGGTGATTCAGAGAGGCGGTAGGTGAGTTGGAGAGGCGGTAGGTGAAACGGAGAGGCAGTCGGAGAGTCGGAGAGGTGGTAGGTGAGTCGGAGAGGTGGTAGGTGAGTCAGAGAGGCGGTCGGTGAGTCGGAGGTGCAGTCGGTGAGTCGGAGAGGCAGTCGGTGAGTCAGAGAGGCAGTCGGGGAGTCGGAGAGGCAGTCGGTGAGTCGGAGAGGCGGTTAGTGAGTCAGAGAGGCAGTCGGTTAGTCGGAGAGGCGGTCGGTGAGTCAGAGAGGCGGTTGGTGAGTCGGAGAGCCGGTCGGTGAGTCGGAGAGGCAGTCGGTGAGTCGGCGAGGCAGTTGGAGAGGCGGTCGGTGAGTCGGAGAGGCGGTCGGTGAGTCGGAGAGGTGGTCAGTGAGTCGGAGAGGTGATCGGTGAGTCGGAGAGGTGGCCGGTGAGTCGGAGAGGCGGTCGGTGAGTCAGAGAGGCGGTTGGTGCATCGGAGAGGCGGTCGGTGAGTCAGAGAGGCGGTTGGTGAGTCAGAGAGGCTGTCGGAGAGTCGAAGAGGTGGTCGGTGAGTCGGAGAATCGGTCGGTGAATCGGAGAGGCGGTCGGTGAGCCGGAGAGGCGGTAGGTGAGTCGGAGAGGCAGTCGGAGAGTCGGAGAGGCGGTAGGTGAGTCGGAGGTGCAGTCGGTGAGTCAGAGAGGAAGTCGGAGAGTCGGAGAGGTGGTCGGTGAGTCGGAGAGGCGTTCAGTGAGTCAGAGAAGCAGTTGGTGAGTCAGAGGAGCGGCCAGTCAGTCAGAGAGGCAGTCGGTGAGTCAGAGTGGCAGTCGGTGAGTCAGAGAGGCAGTCGTTGAGTCAGAGAGGCAGTCGGTGAGTCGGAGAGGTGGTCGGTGTGTCGGAGAGGCAGTTGGAGAGGCGGTCGGTGAGTCGGAGGGCAGTCGGTGAATCAGAGAGGTGGTCGGTGTGTCGGAGAGGCAGTTGGAGAGGTGGTCGGTGAGTCGGAGGGCAGTCGGTGAATCGGAGAGGTGGTCGGTGTGTCGGAGAGGCAGTTGGAGAGGCGGTCGGTGAGTCGGAGAGGTGGTCGGTGAGTCGGCGAGGTGGTCGGTGAATCGGAGAAGCTGTCGGGGAGTCGGAGAGGCGGTCGGGGTGTCGGAGAGGCAGTCGGTGAGTCGGAGAGGCGATCGGTGTGCAGAGAGGAGGTCGGTGAGTCGGAGAGGCAGTCGGTGCGCAGAGAGGAGGTCGGTGAGTCAGAGAGGCAGTTGGTGAGTCGGAGAGGTGGTAAGTGAGTCGGAGAGGCGGTCGGTGAGTCGGAGAGGCGGTCGGTGAGTCGGAGAGGTGGTAGGTGAGTCGGAGAGGTGGTCGGTGAGTCGGAGAGGCGGTCGGTGAGTCGGAGAGGGGGTCGGTGAGTCGGAGAGGCGGTCGGTGAGCCGGAGAGGCGGTCAGTGAGTCGGAGAGGCGGTCGGTGAATCCGAGAGGCGGTCGGTGAGTCGGAGAGGCAGTCGGTGAGTCGGAGAGGCGGTCGGTGAGTCAGAGAGGCGGTCGGTGCGCAGAGAGGAGGTCGGTGCATCAGAGAGGTAGTCGGTGAGTCAGAGAGGTGGTCGGTGAGTCAGAGAGGTGGTCGGTGAGTCGGAGAGGCGGTCGGTGAGTCGGAGAGACAGTCGGTGAGTCAGAGAGGCGGTCGGTGAGTCGGAGCGTCGGTCGGTGAGTCATAGAGGCAGTCGGTGAGTCGGAGAGGTGGTCGGTGAATCGGAGAGGAGGTCGGTGAGTCGGAGAGGTGGTAGGTGATTCGGAGAGGCGGTAGGTGATTCAGAGATGCGGTAGGTGAGTCGGAGAGGCGGTCGGTGAGTCGGAGAGGCGGTAGGTGATTCAGAGAGGCGGTAGGTGAGTTGGAGAGGCGGTAGGTGAAACGGAGAGGCAGTCGGAGAGTCGGAGAGGTGGTAGGTGAGTCGGAGAGGTGGTAGGTGAGTCGGAGAGGCGGTCGGTGAGTCGGAGGTGCAGTCGGTGAGTCGGAGAGGCAGTCGGTGAGTCAGAGAGGCAGTCGGGGAGTCGGAGAGGCAGTCGGTGAGTCGGAGAGGCGGTTAGTGAGTCAGAGAGGCAGTCGGTTAGTCGGAGAGGCGGTCGGTGAGTCAGAGAGGCGGTTGGTGAGTCGGAGAGCCGGTCGGTGAGTCGGAGAGGCAGTCGGTGAGTCGGCGAGGCAGTTGGAGAGGCGGTCGGTGAGTCGGAGAGGCGGTCGGTGAGTCGGAGAGGTGGTCAGTGAGTCGGAGAGGTGATCGGTGAGTCGGAGAGGCGGTTGGGGAGTCGAAGAGGCGGTCGATGAGTTGGAGAGGCGGTCGGTGCATCGGAGAGGCGGTCGGTGAGTCAGAGAGGCGGTCGGTGAGTCAGAGAGGATTTCGGAGAGTCAAAAAGGCGGTCGGTGAGTCGGAGAGTCGGTCGGTGAATCGGAGAGGTGGTCGGTGAGTCGGAGAGGTGGTCGGTGATTCGGAGCGGCAGTCGGTGAGTTGGAGCGGCAGTCGG
The DNA here is from genome assembly GCF_044704955.1 of Pristiophorus japonicus. NCBI lineage: Eukaryota > Metazoa > Chordata > Chondrichthyes > Pristiophoridae > Pristiophorus > Pristiophorus japonicus. Next base: position 54,841,451 of record NC_091993.1, read on the forward strand.
TGAGTCGGAGAGGCAGTCGGTGAGTCGGAGAGGCAGTCGGTGAGTCGGAGAGGTGGTCGTTGAGTCGGAGAGGCAGTCGGTGCGCAGAGAGGAGGTCGGTGAGTTGAAGAGGTGGTCGGTGAGGCGATCGGTGAGTCGGAGGGGCGGTCGGTGTGCAGAGAGGAGGCCGGTGAGTCAGAGAGGCGGTTTGTGAGTCGGTGAGTGGGTCGGTGAGTCAGAGAGGCGGTAGGTGAGTCGGAGTGGCGGTCGGTGAGTCGGAGAGGTGGTCGGTGAGTCGGAGAGGCAGTCAGTGAGTTGGCGAGGCAGTTGGAGAGGCGGTCGGTGAGTCGGAGGGGCAGTCGGTGAATCGGAGAGGCGGTCGGTGAGTCGGAGAGGCGTTCGGTGAGTCGGAAAGGCGGTCGGTGAGTCGGAGAGGTGATCGGTGAGTCGGAGAGGTGGTCGGTGAGTCGGAGAGGCAGGCGGTGAGTCGGAGAGGGGGTCGGTGAGTCGGAGAGGCGGTCGGTGAGCCGGAGAGGCGGTCGGTGAGTCGGAGAGGCAGTTGGTGAATCCGAGAGGCGGTCGGTGAGTCGGAGAGGCAGTCGGTGAGTCAGAGAGGCGGTCGGTGAGTCAGAGAGGCGGTCGGTGCGCAGAGAGGAGGTCGGTGCATCCGAGAGGCGGTCGGTGAGTCAGAGAGGTAGTCGGTGAGTCAGAGAGGTGGTCGGTGAGTCGGAGAGGCGGTCGGTGAGTCGGAGAGACAGTCGGTGAGTCAGAGAGGCGGTCGGTGAGTCGGAGCGTCGGTCGGTGAGTCATAGAGGCGGTCGGTGAGTCGGAGAGGTGGTCGGTGAGTCGGAGAGGAGGTCGGTGAGTGGGAGAGGCGGTAGGTGTGTCGGAGAGGTGGTAGGTGATTCGGAGAGGCGGTAGGTGATTCAGAGAGGCGGTAGGTGAGTCGGAGAGGCGGTCGGTGAGTCGGAGAGGAGGTAGGTGATTCAGAGAGGCGGTTGGTGAGTTGGAGAGGCAGTCGGTGAGTCGGAGAGGAAGTTCGGAGAGTCGGAGAGGTGGTAGGTGAGTCGGAGAAGCAGTCGGTGAGTCGGAGGAGCGGCCAGTCAGTCGGAGAGGCAGTCGGTGAGTCGGAGAGGCAGTCGGTGAGTCAGAGAGGCAGTCGGGAAGTCGGAGAGGCAGACGGTGAGTCGGAGAGGCGGTTAGTGAGTCAGAGAGGCAGTCGGTTAGTCGGAGAGGCGGTCGGTGAGTCAGAGAGGCGGTTGGTGAGTCGGAGAGCCGGTCGGTGAGTTGGAGAGGCAGTCGGTGAGTCAGAGAGGCAGTCGGGAAGTCGGAGAGGCAGACGGTGAGTCGGAGAGGCGGTTAGTGAGTCAGAGAGGCAGTCGGTTAGTCGGAGAGGCAGTCGGTGAGTCAGAGAGGCGGTTGGTGAGTCGGAGAGCCGGTCGGTGAGTTGGAGAGGCAGTCGGTGAGTCGGCGAGGCAGTTGGAGAGGCGGTCGGTGAGTCGGAGAGGCGGTCGGTGAGTCGGAGAGGTGGTCAGTGAGTCGGAGAGGTGATCGGTGAGTCGGAGAGGTGGCCGGTGAGTCGGAGAGGCGGTCGGTGAGTCAGAAAGGCGGTTGGTGCATCGGAGAGGCGGTCGGTGAGTCGGAGAGGCGGTCGGTGAGTCAGAGAGGCTGTCGGAGAGTCGAAGAGGTGGTCGGTGAGTCGGAGAATCGGTCGGTGAATCGGAGAGGCGGTCGGTGAGTGGGAGAGACAGACAGAGAGGCGGTCGGTGAGTGGGAGAGGCGATCGGTGAGTGAGAGAGGCAGTCGATCAGTCGGGAGGCAGTCGGTGAATAGGAGAGGTGGTCGGTGAGTCGGAGAGGCAGTCGGTGAGTCGGCGAGGCTGTTGGACAGGCGGTCGGTGAGTCGGAGGGGCAGTCGGTGAATCGGAGAGTCGGTCGGTGAATCGGAGAGGTGGTTGGTGAGTCAGAGTGGCGGTCGGTGAGTCGGAGAGGCAGTCGGTGAGTCGGAGAGGCAGTCGGTGAGTCGGAGAGGTGGTCGTTGAGTCGGAGAGGCAGTCGGTGCGCAGAGAGGAGGTCGGTGAGTTGAAGAGGCGGTCGGTGAGGTGGTCGGTGAGTCGGAGGGGCGGTCGGTGTGCAGAGAGGAGGCCGGTGAGTCAGAGAGGCGGTTTGTGAGTCGGTGAGTGGGTCGGTGAGTCAGAGAGGCGGTAGGTGAGTCGGAGTGGCGGTCGGTGAGTCGGAGAGGTGGTCGGTGAGTCGGAGAGGCAGTCAGTGAGTTGGCGAGGCAGTTGGAGAGGCGGTCGGTGAGTCGGAGGGGCAGTCAGTGAATCGGAGAGGCGGTCGGTGAGTCGGAGAGGCGTTCGGTGAGTCGGAAAGGCGGTCGGTGAGTCGGAGAGGTGATCGGTGAGTCGGAGAGGTGGTCTGTGAGTCGGAGAGGCAGGCGGTGAGTCGGAGAGGGGGTCGGTGAGTCGGAGAGGAGGTCGGTGAGCCGGAGAGGCGGTCGGTGAGTCGGAGAGGTTGTCGGTAAGTCGGAGAGACGGTCGGTGCGCAGTGAGGAGGTCGGTGAGTCGGAGAGGCGGTCGGTGAGTTGGGGAGGCGGTCGGTGAGTTGGAGAGGCGGTCGGTGCGCAGAGAGGAGGTCGGTGAGTCGGAGAGGAGGTCGGCGAGTCGGAGAGGCGGTAGGTGAGTCGGAGAGGAATTCGGTGAGTCGGAGAGGCAGTCGGTGAGTTGGAGAGGCAGTCGGTGAGTCAGAGAGGCGGTCGATGAGTCGGAGGGGCAGTCGGTGAGTCGGAGAGGCAGTCGGAGAGTCGGAGTGGCAGTCGGTGAGTCGGAGAGGAAGTCGGAGAGTCGGAGAGGCGGTCTGTGAGGCAGAGAGGTGGTCAGTGAGTCAGAGAGGCGGTCAGTGAGTCAGAGAAGCAGTCGGTGAGTCGGAGAGGCAGTCGGTGAGTCGGAGAGGTGGTTGGTGAGTCGGAGAGGCGGTCGGTGAGTCGGAGATGAATTCGGTGAGTCGGAGAGGCAGTCGGTGAGTCGGAGAGGCAGTCGGTGAGTCGCAGAGGCAGTCGGAGAGTCGGAGAGGCAGTCGTTGAGTCGGAGAGGCAGTCGGTGAGTCGGAGAGGCAGTTGGAGAGTCAGAGAGGTGGTTGGTGAGTCGGAGAGGCGGTCGGTGAGTCGGAGATGAATTCGGTGAGTCGGAGAGGCAGTCGGTGAGTCGGAGAGGCAGTCGGTGAGTCGGAGAGGCAGTCGGAGAGTCCGAGTGGCAGTCGGTGAGTCGGAGAGGAAGTCGGAGAGTCAGAGAGGTGGTCGGTGAGTCGGAGAGGCGGTCAGTGAGTCGGAGAGGCGGTCAGTGAGTCGGAGAGGTGGTCAGTGAGTCGAAGAGGCGGTCGGTGAGTCGGAGAGGCTGTCGGAGAGTCGAAGAGGCGGTCGGTGAGTCGGAGAGGTGGTCGGTGAATCTGAGAGGCGGTCGGTGAGTCGGAGAGGCGGTCGGTGAGTCGGAGCGGCATTCGGTGAGTTGGAGCGGCAGTCGGTGAGTCGGAGAGGCAGTCGGTGAGTTGGAGAGGCGGTCGTTGAGTCGGAGAGGCGGTCGGTGAGTCATTGAGGAGGTTGTTAAGTCGGAGAGGCAGTCAGTGCGCAGAGAGGAGGTTGGTGAGTCAGAGAGGCGGTCGTTGCGCAGAGAGGAGGGCGGTGAGTCAGAGAGGTGGTCGGTGAGTCGGAGAGGCAGTCGGTGACTCGGAGAGGCGGTAGGTGAGTCGGAGTGGTGGTCGGTGAGTCGGAGAGGTGGTAGGTGAGTCGGAGAGGCGGTCGGTGAGTCGGAGAGGCGGTCGGTGAGTCAGAGACACAGTCGGTGAGTCGGAGCGGCAGTCGGAGAGTCGGAGCGGCAGTCGGAGAGTCGGAGCGGCAGTCGGTGAGTTGGAGAGGCAGTCGGTGAGTCGGAGAGGCGGTCGTTGAGTCGGAGAGGCGGTCGGTGAGTCGGAGAGGTGGTCGGTAAGTCGGAGAGACGGTCGGTGCGCAGTGAGGAGGTCGGTGAGTCGGAGAGGCGGTCGGTGAGTTGGAGAGACGGTCGGTGCGCAGAGAGGAGGTCGGTGAGTCGGAGAGGAGGTCGGTGAGTCGGAGAGGCGGTAGGTGAGTCGGAGAGGAATTCGGTGAGTCGGAGAGGCAGTCGGTGAGTTGGAGAGGCGGTCGGTGCATCGGAGAGGCGGTCGGTGAGTCAGAGAGGCGGTCGGTGAGTCAGAGAGGATTTCGGAGAGTCAAAAAGGCGGTCGGTGAGTCGGAGAGTCGGTCGGTGAATCGGAGAGGTGGTCGGTGAGTCGGAGAGGTGGTCGGTGATTCGGAGCGGCAGTCGGTGAGTTGGAGCGGCAGTCGGTGAGTCGGAGAGGCAGTCGGTGAGTCGGAGAGGCAGTCGGTGAGTCGGAGAGGTGGTCGTTGAGTCGGAGAGGCAGTCGGTGCGCAGAGAGGAGGTCGGTGAGTTGAAGAGGTGGTCGGTGAGGCGATCGGTGAGTCGGAGGGGCGGTCGGTGTGCAGAGAGGAGGCCGGTGAGTCAGAGAGGCGGTTTGTGAGTCGGTGAGTGGGTCGGTGAGTCAGAGAGGCGGTAGGTGAGTCGGAGTGGCGGTCGGTGAGTCGGAGAGGTGGTCGGTGAGTCGGAGAGGCAGTCAGTGAGTTGGCGAGGCAGTTGGAGAGGCGGTCGGTGAGTCGGAGGGGCAGTCGGTGAATCGGAGAGGCGGTCGGTGAGTCGGAGAGGCGTTCGGTGAGTCGGAAAGGCGGTCGGTGAGTCGGAGAGGTGATCGGTGAGTCGGAGAGGTGGTCGGTGAGTCGGAGAGGCAGGCGGTGAGTCGGAGAGGGGGTCGGTGAGTCGGAGAGGCGGTCGGTGAGCCGGAGAGGCGGTCGGTGAGTCGGAGAGGCAGTCGGTGAATCCGAGAGGCGGTCGGTGAGTCGGAGAGGCAGTCGGTGAGTCAGAGAGGCGGTCGGTGAGTCAGAGAGGCGGTCGGTGCGCAGAGAGGAGGTCGGTGCATCCGAGAGGCGGTCGGTGAGTCAGAGAGGTAGTCGGTGAGTCAGAGAGGTGGTCGGTGAGTCGGAGAGGCGGTCGGTGAGTCGGAGAGACAGTCGGTGAGTCAGAGAGGCGGTCGGTGAGTCGGAGCGTCGGTCGGTGAGTCATAGAGGCGGTCGGTGAGTCGGAGAGGTGGTCGGTGAGTCGGAGAGGAGGTCGGTGAGTGGGAGAGGCGGTAGGTGTGTCGGAGAGGTGGTAGGTGATTCGGAGAGGCGGTAGGTGATTCAGAGAGGCGGTAGGTGAGTCGGAGAGGCGGTCGGTGAGTCGGAGAGGAGGTAGGTGATTCAGAGAGGCGGTTGGTGAGTTGGAGAGGCAGTCGGTGAGTCGGAGAGGAAGTTCGGAGAGTCGGAGAGGTGGTAGGTGAGTCGGAGAAGCAGTCGGTGAGTCGGAGGAGCGGCCAGTCAGTCGGAGAGGCAGTCGGTGAGTCGGAGAGGCAGTCGGTGAGTCAGAGAGGCAGTCGGGAAGTCGGAGAGGCAGACGGTGAGTCGGAGAGGCGGTTAGTGAGTCAGAGAGGCAGTCGGTTAGTCGGAGAGGCGGTCGGTGAGTCAGAGAGGCGGTTGGTGAGTCGGAGAGCCGGTCGGTGAGTTGGAGAGGCAGTCGGTGAGTCAGAGAGGCAGTCGGGAAGTCGGAGAGGCAGACGGTGAGTCGGAGAGGCGGTTAGTGAGTCAGAGAGGCAGTCGGTTAGTCGGAGAGGCAGTCGGTGAGTCAGAGAGGCGGTTGGTGAGTCGGAGAGCCGGTCGGTGAGTTGGAGAGGCAGTCGGTGAGTCGGCGAGGCAGTTGGAGAGGCGGTCGGTGAGTCGGAGAGGCGGTCGGTGAGTCGGAGAGGTGGTCAGTGAGTCGGAGAGGTGATCGGTGAGTCGGAGAGGTGGCCGGTGAGTCGGAGAGGCGGTCGGTGAGTCAGAAAGGCGGTTGGTGCATCGGAGAGGCGGTCGGTGAGTCGGAGAGGCGGTCGGTGAGTCAGAGAGGCTGTCGGAGAGTCGAAGAGGTGGTCGGTGAGTCGGAGAATCGGTCGGTGAATCGGAGAGGCGGTCGGTGAGTGGGAGAGACAGACAGAGAGGCGGTCGGTGAGTGGGAGAGGCGATCGGTGAGTGAGAGAGGCAGTCGATCAGTCGGGAGGCAGTCGGTGAATAGGAGAGGTGGTCGGTGAGTCGGAGAGGCAGTCGGTGAGTCGGCGAGGCTGTTGGACAGGCGGTCGGTGAGTCGGAGGGGCAGTCGGTGAATCGGAGAGTCGGTCGGTGAATCGGAGAGGTGGTTGGTGAGTCAGAGTGGCGGTCGGTGAGTCGGAGAGGCAGTCGGTGAGTCGGAGAGGCAGTCGGTGAGTCGGAGAGGTGGTCGTTGAGTCGGAGAGGCAGTCGGTGCGCAGAGAGGAGGTCGGTGAGTTGAAGAGGCGGTCGGTGAGGTGGTTGGTGAGTCGGAGGGGCGGTCGGTGTGCAGAGAGGAGGCCGGTGAGTCAGAGAGGCGGTTTGTGAGTCGGTGAGTGGGTCGGTGAGTCAGAGAGGCGGTAGGTGAGTCGGAGTGGCGGTCGGTGAGTCGGAGAGGTGGTCGGTGAGTCGGAGAGGCAGTCAGTGAGTTGGCGAGGCAGTTGGAGAGGTGGTCGGTGAGTCGGAGGGGCAGTCAGTGAATCGGAGAGGTGGTCGGTGAGTCGGAGAGGCGTTCGGTGAGTCGGAAAGGCGGTCGGTGAGTCGGAGAGGTGATCGGTGAGTCGGAGAGGTGGTCTGTGAGTCGGAGAGGCAGGCGGTGAGTCGGAGAGGGGGTCGGTGAGTCGGAGAGGAGGTCGGTGAGCCGGAGAGGCGGTCGGTGAGTCGGAGAGGTTGTCGGTAAGTCGGAGAGACGGTCGGTGCGCAGTGAGGAGGTCGGTGAGTCGGAGAGGCGGTCGGTGAGTTGGGGAGGCGGTCGGTGAGTTGGAGAGGCGGTCGGTGCGCAGAGAGGAGGTCGGTGAGTCGGAGAGGAGGTCGGTGAGTCGGAGAGGCGGTAGGTGAGTCGGAGAGGAATTCGGTGAGTCGGAGAGGCAGTCGGTGAGTTGGAGAGGCAGTCGGTGAGTCAGAGAGGCGGTCGATGAGTCGGAGGGGCAGTCGGTGAGTCGGAGAGGCAGTCGGAGAGTCGGAGTGGCAGTCGGTGAGTCGGAGAGGAAGTCGGAGAGTCGGAGAGGCGGTCTGTGAGGCAGAGAGGTGGTCAGTGAGTCAGAGAGGCGGTCAGTGAGTCAGAGAAGCAGTCGGTGAGTCGGAGAGGCAGTCGGTGAGTCGGAGAGGTGGTTGGTGAGTCGGAGAGGCGGTCGGTGAGTCGGAGATGAATTCGGTGAGTCGGAGAGGCAGTCGGTGAGTCGGAGAGGCAGTCGGTGAGTCGCAGAGGCAGTCGGAGAGTCGGAGAGGCAGTCGTTGAGTCGGAGAGGCAGTCGGTGAGTCGGAGAGGCAGTTGGAGAGTCAGAGAGGTGGTTGGTGAGTCGGAGAGGCGGTCGGTGAGTCGGAGATGAATTCGGTGAGTCGGAGAGGCAGTCGGTGAGTCGGAGAGGCAGTCGGTGAGTCGGAGAGGCAGTCGGAGAGTCCGAGTGGCAGTCGGTGAGTCGGAGAGGAAGTCGGAGAGTCAGAGAGGTGGTCGGTGAGTCGGAGAGGCGGTCAGTGAGTCGGAGAGGCGGTCAGTGAGTCGGAGAGGTGGTCAGTGAGTCGAAGAGGCGGTCGGTGAGTCGGAGAGGCTGTCGGAGAGTCGAAGAGGCGGTCGGTGAGTCGGAGAGGTGGTCGGTGAATCTGAGAGGCGGTCGGTGAGTCGGAGAGGCGGTCGGTGAGTCGGAGCGGCATTCGGTGAGTTGGAGCGGCAGTCGGTGAGTCGGAGAGGCAGTCGGTGAGTTGGAGAGGCGGTCGTTGAGTCGGAGAGGCGGTCGGTGAGTCATTGAGGAGGTTGTTAAGTCGGAGAGGCAGTCAGTGCGCAGAGAGGAGGTTGGTGAGTCAGAGAGGCGGTCGTTGCGCAGAGAGGAGGGCGGTGAGTCAGAGAGGTGGTCGGTGAGTCGGAGAGGCAGTCGGTGACTCGGAGAGGCGGTAGGTGAGTCGGAGTGGTGGTCGGTGAGTCGGAGAGGTGGTAGGTGAGTCGGAGAGGCGGTCGGTGAGTCGGAGAGGCGGTCGGTGAGTCAGAGACACAGTCGGTGAGTCGGAGCGGCAGTCGGAGAGTCGGAGCGGCAGTCGGAGAGTCGGAGCGGCAGTCGGTGAGTTGGAGAGGCAGTCGGTGAGTCGGAGAGGCGGTCGTTGAGTCGGAGAGGCGGTCGGTGAGTCGGAGAGGTGGTCGGTAAGTCGGAGAGACGGTCGGTGCGCAGTGAGGAGGTCGGTGAGTCGGAGAGGCGGTCGGTGAGTTGGAGAGACGGTCGGTGCGCAGAGAGGAGGTCGGTGAGTCGGAGAGGAGGTCGGTGAGTCGGAGAGGCGGTAGGTGAGTCGGAGAGGAATTCGGTGAGTCGGAGAGGCAGTCGGTGAGTTGGAGAGGCAGTCGGTGAGTCGGAGAGGCGGTCGTTGAGTCGGAGAGGCGGTCGGTGAGTCGGAGAGGTGGTCGGTCTGTCGGAGAGACGGTCGGTGCGCAGTGAGGAGGTCGGTGAGTCGGAGAGGCAGTTGGAGAGTCAGAGAGGTGGTTGGTGAGTCGGAGAGGCGGTCGGTGAGTCGGAGAGGAATTCGGTGAGTCGGAGAGGCAGTCGGTGAGTTGGAGAGGCAGTCGGTGAGTCAGAGAGGCGGTCGATGAGTTGGAGGGGCAGTCGGTGAGTCGGAGAGGCAGTCGGAGAGTCGGAGTGGCAGTCGGTGAGTCGGAGAGGAAGTCGGAGAGTCGGAGAGGCGGTCTGTGAGTCAGAGAGGCGGTCAGTGAGTCAGAGAGGCGGTCAGTGAGTCAGAGAAGCAGTCGGTGAGTCGGAGAGGCAGTCGGTGAGTCGGAGAGGCAGTCGGTGAGTCGGAGAGGCAGTCGTTGAGTCGGAGAGGCAGTCGGTGAGTCGGAGATGCAGTCGTTGAGTCGGAGAGGCAGTCGTTGAGTCGGAGAGGCAGTCGGTGAGTTGGAGAGGCAGTTGTTGAGTCGGAGAGGCAGTCGGTGAGTCGGAGGGGCAGTCGGTGAGTCGGAGAGGCAGTCGGTGAGTCGCAGAGGCAGTCGGAGAGTCGGAGAGGCAGTCGTTGAGTCGGAGAGGCAGTCGGTGAGTCGGAGAGACAGTTGGAGAGTCAGAGAGGTGGTTGGTGAGTCGGAGGGGCAGTCGGTGAGTCGGAGAGGCAGTCGGTGAGTCGCAGAGGCAGTCGGAGAGTCGGAGAGGCAGTCGTTGAGTCGGAGAGGCAGTCGGTGAGTCGGAGAGACAGTTGGAGAGTCAGAGAGGTGGTTGGTGAGTCGGAGAGGCGGTCGGTGAGTCGGAGAGGTGGTCGGTGAGTCGAAGGGGCAGTCGGTGAGTCGGAGAGGCAGTCGTTAGTCGGAGAGGCAGTCGGTGAGTCGCAGAGGCAGTCGGTGAGTCGGAGAGGCGGTCGTTGAGTCGGAGAGGCGGTCGGTAAGTCGGAGAGGTGGTCGGTCTGTCGGAGAGACGGTCGGTGCGCAGTGAGGAGGTCGGTGAGTCGGAGAGGCGGCCGGTTAGTTGGAGAGGTGGGCGGTGTGCAGAGAGGAGGTCGGTGAGTCGAAGAGGCGGCCGGTGAGTCGGAGAGGCAGTCGGTGAGTCGAGGAGGCAGTCGGTGAGTCGAGGAGGCAGTCGGTGAGTCAGGGAGGCAGTCGGTGAGTCGAGGAGGCAGTCGGTGAGTCGAGGAGGCAGTCGGTGAGTCGAGGAGGCAGTCGGTGAGTCAGGGAGGCAGTCGGTGAGTCGAGGAGGCAGTCGGTGAGTCGAGGAGGCAGTCGGTGAGTCGGGGAGGCAGTCGGTGAGTCGAGGAGTCAGTCGGTGAGTCGAGGAGGCAGTCGGTGATTCGAGGAGGCAGTCGGTGAGTCGGAGAGGCAGTCGGCGAGTCGGAAAAGCGGTCGGGGAGTCGGAGAGGCAGCCGGGGAGTCGGAGAGGCAGTCTGTCAGTCGAGGAGGCAGTCGGGGTGTCGGAGAGGCAGTCGGGGAGTCGGAGAGGCAGTCGAGGAGTCTGAAAGTCGGTCGGGGAGTCGAAAAGGCAGTCGGGGAGTCAGAAAGGCGGTCGGTGAGTCGGAGAGGCAGTTGGTGCACAGAGAGGAGGTCGGTGAGTCGGAGATGCGATCGGTGAGTCGGAGAGGCGGTCGGTGAGTCGGAGAGGTGGTCGGTGAGTGGGAAAGGCGGTGGGTGAGTCAGAGAGGTGGTAGGTGATTCGGAGAGGCGGTAGGTGAGTCGGAGAGGTGGTAGGTGATTCGGAGAGGCGGTAGGTGAGTTGGAGAGGCGGTAGGTGAGTCGGAGAGGTGGTAGGTGATTCGGAGAGGTGGTAGGAGATTCGGAGAGGCAGTAGGTGAGTTGGAGAGGCGGTCGGTGAGCCGGAGAGGCGGTAGGTGAGTCGGAGAGGCAGTCGGAGAGTCGGAGAGGCGGTAGGTGAGTCGGAGGTGCAGTCGGTGAGTCAGAGAGGAAGTCGGAGAGTCGGAGAGGTGGTCGGTGAGTCGGAGAGGCGTTCAGTGAGTCAGAGAAGCAGTTGGTGAGTCAGAGGAGCGGCCAGTCAGTCAGAGAGGCAGTCGGTGAGTCAGAGTGGCAGTCGGTGAGTCAGAGAGGCAGTCGTTGAGTCAGAGAGGCAGTCGGTGAGTCGGAGAGGTGGTCGGTGTGTCGGAGAGGCAGTTGGAGAGGCGGTCGGTGAGTCGGAGGGCAGTCGGTGAATCAGAGAGGTGGTCGGTGTGTCGGAGAGGCAGTTGGAGAGGTGGTCGGTGAGTCGGAGGGCAGTCGGTGAATCGGAGAGGTGGTCGGTGTGTCGGAGAGGCAGTTGGAGAGGCGGTCGGTGAGTCGGAGAGGTGGTCGGTGAGTCGGCGAGGTGGTCGGTGAATCGGAGAAGCTGTCGGGGAGTCGGAGAGGCGGTCGGGGTGTCGGAGAGGCAGTCGGTGAGTCGGAGAGGCGGTCGGTGTGCAGAGAGGAGGTCGGTGAGTCGGAGAGGCAGTCGGTGCGCAGAGAGGAGGTCGGTGAGTCAGAGAGGCAGTTGGTGAGTCGGAGAGGTGGTAAGTGAGTCGGAGAGGCGGTCGGTGAGTCGGAGAGGCGGTCGGTGAGTCGGAGAGGTGGTAGGTGAGTCAGAGAGGTGGTCGGTGAGTCGGAGAGGCGGTCGGTGAGTCGGAGAGGGGGTCGGTGAGTCGGAGAGGTGGTCGGTGAGCCGGAGAGGCGGTCAGTGAGTCGGAGAGGCGGTCGGTGAATCCGAGAGGCGGTCGGTGAGTCGGAGAGGCAGTCGGTGAGTCGGAGAGGCGGTCGGTGAGTCAGAGAGGCGGTCGGTGCGCAGAGAGGAGGTCGGTGCATCAGAGAGGTAGTCGGTGAGTCAGAGAGGTGGTCGGTGAGTCAGAGAGGTGGTCGGTGAGTCGGAGAGGCGGTCGGTGAGTCGGAGAGACAGTCGGTGAGTCAGAGAGGCGGTCGGTGAGTCGGAGCGTCGGTCGGTGAGTCATAGAGGCAGTCGGTGAGTCGGAGAGGTGGTCGGTGAATCGGAGAGGAGGTCGGTGAGTCGGAGAGGTGGTAGGTGATTCGGAGAGGCGGTAGGTGATTCAGAGAGGCGGTAGGTGAGTCGGAGAGGCGGTCGGTGAGTCGGAGAGGCGGTAGGTGATTCAGAGAGGCGGTAGGTGAGTTGGAGAGGCGGTAGGTGAAACGGAGAGGCAGTCGGAGAGTCGGAGAGGTGGTAGGTGAGTCGGAGAGGTGGTAGGTGAGTCAGAGAGGCGGTCGGTGAGTCGGAGGTGCAGTCGGTGAGTCGGAGAGGCAGTCGGTGAGTCAGAGAGGCAGTCGGGGAGTCGGAGAGGCAGTCGGTGAGTCGGAGAGGCGGTTAGTGAGTCAGAGAGGCAGTCGGTTAGTCGGAGAGGCGGTCGGTGAGTCAGAGAGGCGGTTGGTGAGTCGGAGAGCCGGTCGGTGAGTCGGAGAGGCAGTCGGTGAGTCGGCGAGGCAGTTGGAGAGGCGGTCGGTGAGTCGGAGAGGCGGTCGGTGAGTCGGAGAGGTGGTCAGTGAGTCGGAGAGGTGATCGGTGAGTCGGAGAGGTGGCCGGTGAGTCGGAGAGGCGGTCGGTGAGTCAGAGAGGCGGTTGGTGCATCGGAGAGGCGGTCGGTGAGTCAGAGAGGCGGTTGGTGAGTCAGAGAGGCTGTCGGAGAGTCGAAGAGGTGGTCGGTGAGTCGGAGAATCGGTCGGTGAATCGGAGAGGCGGTCGGTGAGCCGGAGAGGCGGTAGGTGAGTCGGAGAGGCAGTCGGAGAGTCGGAGAGGCGGTAGGTGAGTCGGAGGTGCAGTCGGTGAGTCAGAGAGGAAGTCGGAGAGTCGGAGAGGTGGTCGGTGAGTCGGAGAGGCGTTCAGTGAGTCAGAGAGGTGGTTGGTGAGTCGGAGAGGCGGTCGGTGAGTCGGAGAGGTGGTCGGTGAGTCGAAGGGGCAGTCGGTGAGTCGGAGAGGCAGTCGTTAGTCGGAGAGGCAGTCGGTGAGTCGCAGAGGCAGTCGGTGAGTCGGAGAGGCGGTCGTTGAGTCGGAGAGGCGGTCGGTAAGTCGGAGAGGTGGTCGGTCTGTCGGAGAGACGGTCGGTGCGCAGTGAGGAGGTCGGTGAGTCGGAGAGGCGGCCGGTTAGTTGGAGAGGTGGGCGGTGTGCAGAGAGGAGGTCGGTGAGTCGAAGAGGCGGCCGGTGAGTCGGAGAGGCAGTCGGTGAGTCGAGGAGGCAGTCGGTGAGTCGAGGAGGCAGTCGGTGAGTCAGGGAGGCAGTCGGTGAGTCGAGGAGGCAGTCGGTGAGTCGAGGAGGCAGTCGGTGAGTCGAGGAGGCAGTCGGTGAGTCAGGGAGGCAGTCGGTGAGTCGAGGAGGCAGTCGGTGAGTCGAGGAGGCAGTCGGTGAGTCGGGGAGGCAGTCGGTGAGTCGAGGAGTCAGTCGGTGAGTCGAGGAGGCAGTCGGTGATTCGAGGAGGCAGTCGGTGAGTCGGAGAGGCAGTCGGCGAGTCGGAAAAGCGGTCGGGGAGTCGGAGAGGCAGCCGGGGAGTCGGAGAGGCAGTCTGTCAGTCGAGGAGGCAGTCGGGGTGTCGGAGAGGCAGTCGGGGAGTCGGAGAGGCAGTCGAGGAGTCTGAAAGTCGGTCGGGGAGTCGAAAAGGCAGTCGGGGAGTCAGAAAGGCGGTCGGTGAGTCGGAGAGGCAGTTGGTGCACAGAGAGGAGGTCGGTGAGTCGGAGATGCGATCGGTGAGTCGGAGAGGCGGTCGGTGAGTCGGAGAGGTGGTCGGTGAGTGGGAAAGGCGGTGGGTGAGTCAGAGAGGTGGTAGGTGATTCGGAGAGGCGGTAGGTGAGTCGGAGAGGTGGTAGGTGATTCGGAGAGGCGGTAGGTGAGTTGGAGAGGCGGTAGGTGAGTCGGAGAGGTGGTAGGTGATTCGGAGAGGTGGTAGGAGATTCGGAGAGGCAGTAGGTGAGTTGGAGAGGCGGTCGGTGAGCCGGAGAGGCGGTAGGTGAGTCGGAGAGGCAGTCGGAGAGTCGGAGAGGCGGTAGGTGAGTCGGAGGTGCAGTCGGTGAGTCAGAGAGGAAGTCGGAGAGTCGGAGAGGTGGTCGGTGAGTCGGAGAGGCGTTCAGTGAGTCAGAGAAGCAGTTGGTGAGTCAGAGGAGCGGCCAGTCAGTCAGAGAGGCAGTCGGTGAGTCAGAGTGGCAGTCGGTGAGTCAGAGAGGCAGTCGTTGAGTCAGAGAGGCAGTCGGTGAGTCGGAGAGGTGGTCGGTGTGTCGGAGAGGCAGTTGGAGAGGCGGTCGGTGAGTCGGAGGGCAGTCGGTGAATCAGAGAGGTGGTCGGTGTGTCGGAGAGGCAGTTGGAGAGGTGGTCGGTGAGTCGGAGGGCAGTCGGTGAATCGGAGAGGTGGTCGGTGTGTCGGAGAGGCAGTTGGAGAGGCGGTCGGTGAGTCGGAGAGGTGGTCGGTGAGTCGGCGAGGTGGTCGGTGAATCGGAGAAGCTGTCGGGGAGTCGGAGAGGCGGTCGGGGTGTCGGAGAGGCAGTCGGTGAGTCGGAGAGGCGGTCGGTGTGCAGAGAGGAGGTCGGTGAGTCGGAGAGGCAGTCGGTGCGCAGAGAGGAGGTCGGTGAGTCAGAGAGGCAGTTGGTGAGTCGGAGAGGTGGTAAGTGAGTCGGAGAGGCGGTCGGTGAGTCGGAGAGGCGGTCGGTGAGTCGGAGAGGTGGTAGGTGAGTCAGAGAGGTGGTCGGTGAGTCGGAGAGGCGGTCGGTGAGTCGGAGAGGGGGTCGGTGAGTCGGAGAGGTGGTCGGTGAGCCGGAGGGGCGGTCAGTGAGTCGGAGAGGCGGTCGGTGAATCCGAGAGGCGGTCGGTGAGTCGGAGAGGCAGTCGGTGAGTCGGAGAGGCGGTCGGTGAGTCAGAGAGGCGGTCGGTGCGCAGAGAGGAGGTCGGTGCATCAGAGAGGTAGTCGGTGAGTCAGAGAGGTGGTCGGTGAGTCAGAGAGGTGGTCGGTGAGTCGGAGAGGCGGTCGGTGAGTCGGAGAGACAGTCGGTGAGTCAGAGAGGCGGTCGGTGAGTCGGAGCGTCGGTCGGTGAGTCATAGAGGCAGTCGGTGAGTCGGAGAGGTGGTCGGTGAATCGGAGAGGAGGTCGGTGAGTCGGAGAGGTGGTAGGTGATTCGGAGAGGCGGTAGGTGATTCAGAGAGGCGGTAGGTGAGTCGGAGAGGCGGTCGGTGAGTCGGAGAGGCGGTAGGTGATTCAGAGAGGCGGTAGGTGAGTTGGAGAGGCGGTAGGTGAAACGGAGAGGCAGTCGGAGAGTCGGAGAGGTGGTAGGTGAGTCGGAGAGGTGGTAGGTGAGTCGGAGAGGCGGTCGGTGAGTCGGAGGTGCAGTCGGTGAGTCGGAGAGGCAGTCGGTGAGTCAGAGAGGCAGTCGGGGAGTCGGAGAGGCAGTCGGTGAGTCGGAGAGGCAGTTAGTGAGTCAGAGAGGCAGTCGGTTAGTCGGAGAGGCGGTCGGTGAGTCAGAGAGGCGGTTGGTGAGTCGGAGAGCCGGTCGGTGAGTCGGAGAGGCAGTCGGTGAGTCGGCGAGGCAGTTGGAGAGGCGGTCGGTGAGTCGGAGAGGCGGTCGGTGAGTCGGAGAGGTGGTCAGTGAGTCGGAGAGGTGATCGGTGAGTCGGAGAGGTGGCCGGTGAGTCGGAGAGGCGGTCGGTGAGTCAGAGAGGCGGTTGGTGCATCGGAGAGGCGGTCGGTGAGTCAGAGAGGCGGTTGGTGAGTCAGAGAGGCTGTCGGAGAGTCGAAGAGGTGGTCGGTGAGTCGGAGAATCGGTCGGTGAATCGGAGAGGTGGTCAGTGAGTCGGAGAGGAGGTCGGTGAGTCGGAGCGGCAGTCGGTGAGTTGGAGCGGCAGTCGGTGAGTCGGAGAGGCAGTCGGTGAGTCAGAGAGGCGGTCGGTGAGTCGGAGAGGTCGTAGGTGAGTCGGAGTGGTGGTCGGTGAGTCGGAGAGGTGGTTGGTGAGTCGGAGAGGTAGTCGGTGAGTCGGAGAGGCAGTCGGGGAGTCGGAGAGGTGGTCCGTGAGTCGGAGAGGCGGTCAGTGAGTCGGAGAGGCGGTCGGTTAGTCGGAGAGGCGGTCGGTAAGTCAGAGAGGCAGATGGAGAGGCGGTCGGTGAGTGGGAGAGGCGATCGGTGAGTGAGAGAGGATTTCGGAGAGTCAAAAAGGCGGTCGGTGAGTCGGAGAGTCGGTCGGTGAATCGGAGAGGCGGTCGGTGAGTCGGAGAGGTGGTCGGTGATTCGGAGCGGCAGTCGGTGAGTTGGAGCGGCAGTCGGTGAGTCGGAGAGGCAGTCGGTGAGTCGGAGAGGCAGTCGGTGAGTCGGAGAGGTGGTCGTTGAGTCGGAGAGGCAGTCGGTGCGCAGAGAGGAGGTCGGTGAGTTGAAGAGGTGGTCGGTGAGGCGATCGGTGAGTCGGAGGGGCGGTCGGTGTGCAGAGAGGAGGCCGGTGAGTCAGAGAGGCGGTTTGTGAGTCGGTGAGTGGGTCGGTGAGTCAGAGAGGCGGTAGGTGAGTCGGAGTGGCGGTCGGTGAGTCGGAGAGGTGGTCGGTGAGTCGGAGAGGCAGTCAGTGAGTTGGCGAGGCAGTTGGAGAGGCGGTCGGTGAGTCGGAGGGGCAGTCGGTGAATCGGAGAGGCGGTCGGTGAGTCGGAGAGGCGTTCGGTGAGTCGGAAAGGCGGTCGGTGAGTCGGAGAGGTGATCGGTGAGTCGGAGAGGTGGTCGGTGAGTCGGAGAGGCAGGCGGTGAGTCGGAGAGGGGGTCGGTGAGTTGGAGAGGCGGTCGGTGAGCCGGAGAGGCGGTCGGTGAGTCGGAGAGGCAGTCGGTGAATCCGAGAGGCGGTCGGTGAGTCGGAGAGGCAGTCGGTGAGTCAGAGAGGCGGTCGGTGAGTCAGAGAGGCGGTCGGTGCGCAGAGAGGAGGTCGGTGCATCCGAGAGGCGGTCGGTGAGTCAGAGAGGTAGTCGGTGAGTCAGAGAGGTGGTCGGTGAGTCGGAGAGGCGGTCGGTGAGTCGGAGAGACAGTCGGTGAGTCAGAGAGGCGGTCGGTGATTCGGAGCGTCGGTCGGTGAGTCATAGAGGCGGTCGGTGAGTCGGAGAGGTGGTCGGTGAGTCGGAGAGGAGGTCGGTGAGTGGGAGAGGCGGTAGGTGTGTCGGAGAGGTGGTAGGTGATTCGGAGAGGCGGTAGGTGATTCAGAGAGGCGGTAGGTGAGTCGGAGAGGCGGTCGGTGAGTCGGAGAGGAGGTAGGTGATTCAGAGAGGCGGTTGGTGAGTTGGAGAGGCAGTCGGTGAGTCGGAGAGGAAGTTCGGAGAGTCGGAGAGGTGGTAGGTGAGTCGGAGAAGCAGTCGGTGAGTCGGAGGAGCGGCCAGTCAGTCGGAGAGGCAGTCGGTGAGTCGGAGAGGCAGTCGGTGAGTCAGAGAGGCAGTCGGGAAGTCGGAGAGGCAGACGGTGAGTCGGAGAGGCGGTTAGTGAGTCAGAGAGGCAGTCGGTTAGTCGGAGAGGCGGTCGGTGAGTCAGAGAGGCGGTTGGTGAGTCGGAGAGCCGGTCGGTGAGTTGGAGAGGCAGTCGGTGAGTCAGAGAGGCAGTCGGGAAGTCGGAGAGGCAGACGGTGAGTCGGAGAGGCGGTTAGTGAGTCAGAGAGGCAGTTGGTTAGTCGGAGAGGCAGTCGGTGAGTCAGAGAGGCGGTTGGTGAGTTGGAGAGCCGGTCGGTGAGTTGGAGAGGCAGTCGGTGAGTCGGCGAGGCAGTTGGAGAGGCGGTCGGTGAGTCGGAGAGGCGGTCGGTGAGTCGGAGAGGTGGTCAGTGAGTCGGAGAGGTGATCGGTGAGTCGGAGAGGTGGCCGGTGAGTCGGAGAGGCGGTCGGTGAGTCAGAAAGGCGGTTGGTGCATCGGAGAGGCGGTCGGTGAGTTGGAGAGGCGGTCGGTGAGTCAGAGAGGCTGTCGGAGAGTCGAAGAGGTGGTCGGTGAGTCGGAGAATCGGTCGGTGAATCGGAGAGGCGGTCGGTGAGTGGGAGAGACAGACAGAGAGGCGGTCGGTGAGTGGGAGAGGCGATCGGTGAGTGAGAGAGGCAGTCGATCAGTCGGGAGGCAGTCGGTGAATAGGAGAGGTGGTCGGTGAGTCGGAGAGGCAGTCGGTGAGTCGGCGAGGCTGTTGGACAGGCGGTCGGTGAGTCGGAGGGGCAGTCGGTGAATCGGAGAGTCGGTCGGTGAATCGGAGAGGTGGTTGGTGAGTCAGAGTGGCGGTCGGTGAGTCGGAGAGGCAGTCGGTGAGTCGGAGAGGCAGTCGGTGAGTCGGAGAGGTGGTCGTTGAGTCGGAGAGGCAGTCGGTGCGCAGAGAGGAGGTCGGTGAGTTGAAGAGGCGGTCGGTGAGGCGGTCGGTGAGTCGGAGGGGCGGTCGGTGTGCAGAGAGGAGGCCGGTGAGTCAGAGAGGCGGTTTGTGAGTCGGTGAGTGGGTCAGTGAGTCAGAGAGGCGGTAGGTGAGTCGGAGTGGCGGTCGGTGAGTCGGAGAGGTGGTCGGTGAGTCGGAGAGGCAGTCAGTGAGTTGGCGAGGCAGTTGGAGAGGCGGTCGGTGAGTCGGAGGGGCAGTCGGTGAATCGGAGAGGCGGTCGGTGAGTCGGAGAGGCGTTCGGTGAGTCGGAAAGGCGGTCGGTGAGTCGGAGAGGTGATCGGTGAGTCGGAGAGGTGGTCTGTGAGTCGGAGAGGCAGGCGGTGAGTCGGAGAGGGGGTCGGTGAGTCGGAGAGGAGGTCGGTGAGCCGGAGAGGCGGTCGGTGAGTCGGAGAGGCGGTCGGTGAATCCGAGAGGCGGTCGGTGAGTCGGAGAGGCAGTCGGTGAGTCGGAGAGGCGGTCGGTGAGTCAGAGAGGCGGTCGGTGCGCAGAGAGGAGGTCGGTGCATCCGAGAGGCGGTCGGTGAGTCAGAGAGGTAGTCGGTGAGTCAGAGAGGTGGTCGGTGAGTCGGAGAGGCGGTCGGTGAGTCGGAGAGACAGTCGGTGAGTCAGAGAGGCGGTCGGTGAGTCGGAGCTTCGGTCGGTGAGTCATAGAGGCGGTCGGTGAGTCGGAGAGGTGGTCGGTGAGTCGGAGAGGAGGTCGGTGAGTGGGAGAGGCGGTAGGTGTGTCGGAGAGGTGGTAGGTGATTCGGAGA
This sequence comes from Pristiophorus japonicus, assembly GCF_044704955.1. NCBI lineage: Eukaryota > Metazoa > Chordata > Chondrichthyes > Pristiophoridae > Pristiophorus > Pristiophorus japonicus. The sequence goes on from NC_091993.1 coordinate 54,860,115, forward strand.
GGCGGTAGGTGATTCAGAGAGGCGGTAGGTGAGTCGGAGAGGCGGACGGTGAGTCGGAGAGGCGGTAGGTGATTCAGAGAGGCGGTAGGTGAGTTGGAGAGGTGGTCGGTGAGCCGGAGAGGTGGTAGGTGAATCGGAGAGGCAGTCGGAGAGTCGGAGAGGTGGTAGGTGAGTCGGAGAGGGTGGTAGGTGAGTCGGAGAGGCGGTCGGTGAGTCAGAGGTGCAGTCGGTAAGTCGGAGAGGAAGTTCGGAGAGTCGGAGAGGTGGTCGGTGAGTCGGAGAAGCAGTCGGTGAGTCGGAGGAGCGGCCAGTCAGTCGGAGAGGCAGTCGGTGAGTCGGAGAGGCAGTCGGTGAGTCAGATAGGCAGCCGTTGAGTCAGAGAGGCAGTCGGTGAGTCAGAGAGGCAGTCGGGAAGTCGGAGAGGCAGACGGTGAGTCGGAGAGGCGGTTAGTGAGTCAGAGAGGCAGTCGGTTAGTTGGAGAGGCAGTCGGTGAGTCAGAGAGGCGGTTGGTGAGTCGGAGAGCCGGTCGGTGAGTTGGAGAGGCAGTCGGTGAGTCGGCGAGGCAGTTGGAGAGGCGGTCGGTGAGTCGGAGAGGCGGTCGGTGAGTCGGAGAGGTGGTCAGTGAGTCGGAGAGGTGATCGGTGAGTCGGAGAGGTGGCCGGTGAGTCGGAGAGGCGGTCGGTGAGTCAGAAAGGCGGTTGGTGCATCGGAGAGGCGGTCGGTGAGTCGGAGAGGCGGTCGGTGAGTCAGAGAGGCTGTCGGAGAGTCGAAGAGGTGGTCGGTGAGTCGGAGAATCGGTCGGTGAATCGGAGAGGCGGTCGGTAAGTCAGAGAGGCAGATGGAGAGGCGGTCGGTGAGTGGGAGAGGCGGTCGGTGAGTGGGAGAGACAGACAGAGAGGCGGTCGGTGAGTGGGAGAGGCGATCGGTGAGTGAGAGAGGCAGTCGATCAGTCGGGAGGCAGTCGGTGAATAGGAGAGGTGGTCGGTGAGTCGGAGAGGCAGTCGGTGAGTCGGCGAGGCTGTTGGACAAGCGGTCGGTGAGTCGGAGGTGCAGTCGGTGAATCGGAGAGTCGGTCGGTGAATCGGAGAGGTGGTCGGTGAGTCAGAGTGGCGGTCGGTGAGTCGGAGAGGTGATCGGTGAGTCGGAGAGGCGGTCGGGGAGTCGGAGAGGCGGTCGATGAGTTGGAGAGGCGGTCGGTGCATCGGAGAGGCGGTCGGTGAGTCAGAGAGGCGGTCGGTGAGTCAGAGAGGATTTCGGAAAGTCAAAAAGGCGGTCGGTGAGTCGGAGAGTCGGTCGGTGAATCGGAGAGGCGGTCGGTGAGTCGGAGAGGTGGTCGGTGATTCGGAGCGGCAGTCGGTGAGTTGTAGTGGCAGTCGGTGAGTCGGAGAGGCAGTCGGTGAGTCAGAGAGGCAGTCGGTGAGTCGGAGAGGCAGTCGTTGAGTCGGAGAGGCAGTCGGTGCGCAGAGAGGAGGCCGGTGAGTCAGAGAGGCGGTTTGTGAGTCGGTGAGTGGGTCGGTGAGTCAGAGAGGCGGTAGGTGAGTCGGAGTGGCGGTCGGTGAGTCGGAGAGGTGGTCGGTGAGTCGGAGAGGCAGTCAGTGAGTTGGCGAGGCAGTTGGAGAGGCGGTCAGTGAGTCGGAGGGGCAGTCGGTGAATCGGAGAGGCGGTCGGTGAGTCGGAGAGGCGTTCGGTGAGTCGGAAAGGCGGTCGGTGAGTCGGAGAGGTGATCGGTGAGTCGGAGAGGTGGTCGGTGAGTCGGAGAGGCAGGCGGTGAGTCGGAGAGGCAGTCGGTGCATCGGAGAGGCGGTCGGTGAGTCGGAAGGGCAGTCGGTGAATCGGAGAGCGGGTCGGTGAATCGGAGAGGTGGTCGGTGAGTCGGAGAGGCGGTCGGTGAGTCGAAGAGGTGATCGGTGAGTCGGAGAGGTGATCGGTGAGTCGGAGAGGCAGTCGGGGAGTCGGAGAGGCGGTCGATGAGTAGGAGATGCGGTCGGTGCATCGGAGAGGCGGTCGGTGAGTCAGAGAGGCGGTCGGTGAGTCAGAGAGGATTTCGGAGAGTCAAAAATGCGGTCGGTGAGTCGGAGAGGCGGTAGGTGAGTCGGAGAGGCAGTCGGAGAGTCGGAGAGGCGGTAGGTGAGTCGGAGGTGCAGTCGGTGAGTCGGAGAGGAAGTCGGAGAGTCGGAGAGGTGGTCGGTGAGTCGGAGAGGCGTTCAGTGAGTCAGAGAAGCAGTCGGTGAGTCGGAGGAGCGGCCAGTCAGTCAGAGAGGCAGTCGGTGAGTCAGAGTGGCAGTCGGTGAGTTAGAGAGACAGTCGTTGAGTCAGAGAGGCAGTCGGTGAGTCGGAGAGGTGGTCGGTGTGTCGGAGAGGCTGTTGGAGAGGCGGTCGGTGAGTCGGAGGGCAGTCGGTGAATCGGAGAGGTGGTCGGTGTGTCGGAGAGGCAGTTGGAGAGGCGGTCGGTGAGTCTGAGGGCAGTCGGTGAATCGGAGAGGTGGTCGGTGTGTCGGAGAGGCAGTTGGAGAGGCGGTCGGTGAGTCGGAGAGGTGGTCGGTGAGTCGGCGAGGTGGTCGGTGAATCGGAGAAGCTGTCGGGGAATCGGAGAGGCGGTCGGGGTGTCAGAGAGGCGTTCGGTGAGTCGGAAAGGCGGTCGGTGAGTCGGAGAGGTGATCGGTGAGTCGGAGAGGTGGTCGGTGAGTCGGAGAGGCAGGCGGTGAGTCGGAGAGGCAGTCGGTGCATCGGAGAGGCGGTCGGTGAGTCGGAAGGGCAGTCGGTGAATCGGAGAGCGGGTCGGTGAATCGGAGAGGTGGTCGGTGAGTCAGAGTGGCGGTCGGTGAGTCGGAGAGGCAGTCGGTGAGTCGGAGAGGCAGTCGGTGAGTCGGAGAGGTGGTCGTTGAGTCGGAGAGGCAGTCGGTGCGCAGAGAGGAGGTCGGTGAGTTGAAGAGGCGGTCGGTGAGGCGGTCGGTGAGTCGGAGGGGCGGTCGGTGTGCAGAGAGGAGGCCGGTGAGTCAGAGAGGCGGTTTGTGAGTCGGTGAGTGGGTCGGTGAGTCAGAGAGGCGGTAGGTGAGTCGGAGTGGCGGTCGGTGAGTCGGAGAGGTGGTCGGTGAGTCGGAGAGGCAGTCAGTGAGTTGGCGAGGCAGTTGGAGAGGCGGTCGGTGAGTCGGAGGGGCAGTCGGTGAATCGGAGAGGCGGTCGGTGAGTCGGAGAGGCGTTCGGTGAGTCGGAAAGGCGGTCGGTGAGTCGGAGAGGTGATCGGTGAGTCGGAGAGGTGGTCTGTGAGTCGGAGAGGCAGGCGGTGAGTCGGAGAGGGGGTCGGTGAGTCGGAGAGGCGGTCGGTGAGCCGGAGAGGCGGTCGGTGAGTCGGAGAGGCGGTCGGTGAATCCGAGAGGCGGTCGGTGAGTCGGAGAGGCAGTCGGTGAGTCGGAGAGGTGGTCGGTGAGTCAGAGAGGCGGTCGGTGCGCAGAGAGGAGGTCGGTGCATCCGAGAGGCGGTCGGTGAGTCAGAGAGGTAGTCGGTGAGTCAGAGAGGTGGTCGGTGAGTCGGAGAGGCGGTCGGTGAGTCGGAGAGACAGTCGGTGAGTCAGAGAGGCGGTCGGTGAGTCGGAGCGTCGGTCGGTGAGTCATAGAGGCGGTCGGTGAGTCGGAGAGGTGGTCGGTGAGTCGGAGAGGAGGTCGGTGAGTGGGAGAGGCGGTAGGTGTGTCGGAGAGGTGGTAGGTGATTCGGAGAGGCGGTAGGTGATTCAGAGAGGCGGTAGGTGAGTCGGAGAGGCGGTCGGTGAGTCGGAGAGGCGGTAGGTGATTCAGAGAGGCGGTAGGTGAGTTGGAGAGGTGGTCGGTGAGCCGGAGAGGTGGTAGGTGAATCGGAGAGGCAGTCGGAGAGTCGGAGAGGTGGTAGGTGAGTCGGAGAGGGTGGTAGGTGAGTCGGAGAGGCGGTCGGTGAGTCAGAGGTGCAGTCGGTAAGTCGGAGAGGAAGTTCGGAGAGTCGGAGAGGTGGTCGGTGAGTCGGAGAAGCAGTCGGTGAGTCGGAGGAGCGGCCAGTCAGTCGGAGAGGCAGTCGGTGAGTCGGAGAGGCAGTCGGTGAGTCAGATAGGCAGCCGTTGAGTCAGAGAGGCAGTCGGTGAGTCAGAGAGGCAGTCGGGAAGTCGGAGAGGCAGACGGTGAGTCGGAGAGGCGGTTAGTGAGTCAGAGAGGCAGTCGGTTAGTTGGAGAGGCAGTCGGTGAGTCAGAGAGGCGGTTGGTGAGTCGGAGAGCCGGTCGGTGAGTTGGAGAGGCAGTCGGTGAGTCGGCGAGGCAGTTGGAGAGGCGGTCGGTGAGTCGGAGAGGCGGTCGGTGAGTCGGAGAGGTGGTCAGTGAGTCGGAGAGGTGATCGGTGAGTCGGAGAGGTGGCCGGTGAGTCGGAGAGGCGGTCGGTGAGTCAGAAAGGCGGTTGGTGCATCGGAGAGGCGGTCGGTGAGTCGGAGAGGCGGTCGGTGAGTCAGAGAGGCTGTCGGAGAGTCGAAGAGGTGGTCGGTGAGTCGGAGAATCGGTCGGTGAATCGGAGAGGCGGTCGGTAAGTCAGAGAGGCAGATGGAGAGGCGGTCGGTGAGTGGGAGAGGCGGTCGGTGAGTGGGAGAGACAGACAGAGAGGCGGTCGGTGAGTGGGAGAGGCGATCGGTGAGTGAGAGAGGCAGTCGATCAGTCGGGAGGCAGTCGGTGAATAGGAGAGGTGGTCGGTGAGTCGGAGAGGCAGTCGGTGAGTCGGCGAGGCTGTTGGACAAGCGGTCGGTGAGTCGGAGGGGCAGTCGGTGAATCGGAGAGTCGGTCGGTGAATCGGAGAGGTGGTCGGTGAGTCAGAGTGGCGGTCGGTGAGTCGGAGAGGTGATCGGTGAGTCGGAGAGGCGGTCGGGGAGTCAAAAAGGCGGTCGGTGAGTCGGAGAGTCGGTCGGTGAATCGGAGAGGCGGTCGGTGAGTCGGAGAGGTGGTCGGTGATTCGGAGCGGCAGTCGGTGAGTTGTAGTGGCAGTCGGTGAGTCGGAGAGGCAGTCGGTGAGTCAGAGAGGCAGTCGGTGAGTCGGAGAGGTGGTCGTTGAGTCGGAGAGGCAGTCGGTGCGCAGAGAGGAGGCCGGTGAGTCAGAGAGGCGGTTTGTGAGTCGGTGAGTGGGTCGGTGAGTCAGAGAGGCGGTAAGTGAGTCGTAGTGGCGGTCGGTGAGTCGGAGAGGTGGTCGGTGAGTCGGAGAGGCAGTCAGTGAGTTGGTGAGGCAGTTGGAGAGGCGGTCAGTGAGTCGGAGGGGCAGTCGGTGAATCGGAGAGGCGGTCGGTGAGTCGGAGAGGCGTTCGGTGAGTCGGAAAGGCGGTCGGTGAGTCGGAGAGGTGATCGGTGAGTCGGAGAGGTGGTCGGTGAGTCGGAGAGGCAGGCGGTGAGTCGGAGAGGCAGTCGGTGCATCGGAGAGGCGGTCGGTGAGTCGGAAGGGCAGTCGGTGAATCGGAGAGCGGGTCGGTGAATCGGAGAGGTGGTCGGTGAGTCAGAGAGGCGGTCGGTGAGTCGAAGAGGTGATCGGTGAGTCGGAGAGGTGATCGGTGAGTCGGAGAGGCAGTCGGGGAGTCGGAGAGGCGGTCGATGAGTAGGAGAGGCGGTCGGTGCATCGGAGAGGCGGTCGGTGAGTCAGAGAGGCGGTCGGTGAGTCAGAGAGGATTTCGGAGAGTCAAAAATGCGGTCGGTGAGTCGGAGAGGCGGTAGGTGAGTCGGAGAGGCAGTCGGAGAGTCGGAGAGGCGGTAGGTGAGTCGGAGGTGCAGTCGGTGAGTCGGAGAGGAAGTCGGAGAGTCGGAGAGGTGGTCGGTGAGTCGGAGAGGCGTTCAGTGAGTCAGAGAAGCAGTCGGTGAGTCGGAGGAGCGGCCAGTCAGTCAGAGAGGCAGTCGGTGAGTCAGAGTGGCAGTCGGTGAGTTAGAGAGACAGTCGTTGAGTCAGAGAGGCAGTCGGTGAGTCGGTGTGTCGGAGAGGCTGTTGGAGAGGCGGTCGGTGAGTCGGAGGGCAGTCGGTGAATCGGAGAGGTGGTCGGTGTGTCGGAGAGGCAGTTGGAGAGGCGGTCGGTGAGTCTGAGGGCAGTCGGTGAATCGGAGAGGTGGTCGGTGTGTCGGAGAGGCAGTTGGAGAGGCGGTCGGTGAGTCGGAGAGGTGGTCGGTGAGTCGGCGAGGTGGTCGGTGAATCGGAGAAGCTGTCGGGGAGTCGGAGAGGCGGTCGGGGTGTCAGAGAGGCGTTCGGTGAGTCGGAAAGGCGGTCGGTGAGTCGGAGAGGTGATCGGTGAGTCGGAGAGGTGGTCGGTGAGTCGGAGAGGCAGGCGGTGAGTCGGAGAGGCAGTCGGTGCATCGGAGAGGCGGTCGGTGAGTCGGAAGGGCAGTCGGTGAATCGGAGAGCGGGTCGGTGAATCGGAGAGGTGGTCGGTGAGTCGGAGAGGCGGTCGGTGAGTCGAAGAGGTGATCGGTGAGTCGGAGAGGTGATCGGTGAGTCGGAGAGGCAGTCAGGGAGTCGGAGAGGCGGTCGATGAGTAGGAGATGCGGTCGGTGCATCGGAGAGGCGGTCGGTGAGTCAGAGAGGCGGTCGGTGAGTCAGAGAGGATTTCGGAGAGTCAAAAATGCGGTCGGTGAGTCGGAGAGGCGGTAGGTGAGTCGGAGAGGCAGTCGGAGAGTCGGAGAGGCGGTAGGTGAGTCGGAGGTGCAGTCGGTGAGTCGGAGAGGAAGTCGGAGAGTCGGAGAGGTGGTCGGTGAGTCGGAGAGGCGTTCAGTGAGTCAGAGAAGCAGTCGGTGAGTCGGAGGAGCGGCTAGTCAGTCAGAGAGGCAGTCGGTGAGTCAGAGTGGCAGTCGGTGAGTTAGAGAGACAGTCGTTGAGTCAGAGAGGCAGTCGGTGAGTCGGAGAGGTGGTCGGTGTGTCGGAGAGGCTGTTGGAGAGGCGGTCGGTGAGTCGGAGGGCAGTCGGTGAATCGGAGAGGTGGTCGGTGTGTTGGAGAGGCAGTTGGAGAGGCGGTCGGTGAGTCTGAGGGCAGTCGGTGAATCGGAGAGGTGGTCGGTGTGTCGGAGAGGCAGTTGGAGAGGCGGTCGGTGAGTCGGAGAGGTGGTCGGTGAGTCGGCGAGGTGGTCGGTGAATCGGAGAAGCTGTCGGGGAGTCGGAGAGGCGGTCGGGGTGTCAGAGAGGCAGTCGGTGAGTCGGAGAGGCGGTCGGTGCGCAGAGAGGAGGTCGGTGAGTCGGAGAGGCAGTTGGTGAGTCGGAGAGGTGGTAGATGAGTCGGAGAGGCGGTCGGTGAGTCGGAGAGGTGGTAGGTGAGTCGGAGAGGCGGTCGGTGAGTCGGAGAGGCGGTCGGTGAGTCGGAGAGGCGGTCGGTGAGTCGGAGCGGCGGTCGGTGAGTCGGAGAGGCGGTCGGTGAGCCGGAGAGGCGGTCGGTGAATCCGAGAGGCAGTCGGTGAGTCGGAGAGGCGGTCGGTGAGTCGGAGAGGCGGTCGGTGCGCAGAGAGGAGGTCGGTGCATCCGAGAGGCGGTCGGTGAGTCAGAGAGGTAGTCGGTGAGTCAGAGAGGTGGTCGGTGAGTCGGAGAGGCGGTCGGTGAGTCGGAGAGACAGTCGGTGAGTCAGAGAGGCGGTCGGTGAGTCGGAGCGTCGGTCGGTGAGTCATAGAGGCGGTCGGTGAGTCGGAGAGGTGGTCGGTGAGTGGGAGAGGCGGTAGGTGTGTCGGAGAGGCGGTCAGTGAGTCGGAGAGGTGGTAGGTGATTCGGAGAGGCGGTAGGTGATTCAGAGAGGTGGTAGGTGAGTCAGAGAGGCGGTCAGTGAGTCGGTGAGTGGGTCGGTGAGTCAGAGAGGCGGTAGGTGAGTCGGAGTGGCGGTCGGTGAGTCGGAGAGGTGGTCGGTGAGTCAGAGTGGCAGTCAGTGAGTTGGCGAGGCAGTTGGAGAGGCGGTCGGTGAGTCGGAGGGGCAGTCGGTGAATCGGAGAGGCGGTCGGTGAGTCGGAGAGGCGTTCGGTGAGTCGGAAAGGCGGTCGGTGAGTCGGAGAGGTGATCGGTGAGTCGGAGAGGTGGTCGGTGAGTCGGAGAGGCAGGCGGTGAGTCGGAGAGGCAGTCGGTGCATCGGAGAGGCGGTCGGTGAGTCGGAAGGGCAGTCGGTGAATCGGAGAGCGGGTCGGTGAATCGGAGAGGTGGTCGGTGAGTTGGAGAGGTGGTCGGTGAGTCGAATAGGTGATCGGTGAGTCGGAGAGGTGATCGGTGAGTCGGAGAGGCAGTCGGGGAGTCGGAGAGGCGGTCGATGAGTAGGAGAGGCGGTCGGTGCATCGGAGAGGCGGTCGGTGAGTCAGAGAGGCGGTCGGTGAGTCAGAGAGGCGGTCGGTGAGTCAGAGAGGATTTCGGAGAGTCAAAAATGCGGTCGGTGAGTCGGAGAGGCGGTAGGTGAGTCGGAGAGGCGGTAGGTGAGTCGGAGGTGCAGTCGGTGAGTCGGAGAGGAAGTCGGAGAGTCGGAGAGGTGGTCAGTGAGTCGGAGAGGTGTTCAGTGAGTCAGAGAAGCAGTCGGTGAGTCGGAGGAGCGGCCAGTCAGTCAGAGAGGCAGTCGGTGAGTCAGAGTGGCAGTCGGTGAGTTAGAGAGACAGTCGTTGAGTCAGAGAGGCAGTCGGTGAGTCGGAGAGGTGGTCGGTGTGTCGGAGAGGCTGTTGGAGAGGCGGTCGGTGAGTCGGAGGGCAGTCGGTGAATCGGAGAGGTGGTCGGTGTGTCGGAGAGGCAGTTGGAGAGGCGGTCGGTGAGTCTGAGGGCAGTCGGTGAATCGGAGAGGTGGTCGGTGTGTCGGAGAGGCAGTTGGAGAGGCGGTCGGTGAGTCGGAGGGCAGTCGGTGAATCGGAGAGGTGGTCGGTGTGTCGGAGAGGCAGTTGGAGAGGCGGTCGGTGAGTCGGAGAGGTGGTCGGTGAGTCGGCGATGTGGTCGGTGAATCGGAGAAGCTGTCGGGGAGTCGGAGAGGCGGTCGGGGTGTCAGAGAGGCAGTCGGTGAGTCGGAGAGGCGGTCGGTGCGCAGAGAGGAGGTCGGTGAGTCGGAGAGGCAGTTGGTGAGTCGGAGAGGTGGTAGATGAGTTGAAGAGGCGGTCGGTGAGTTGAAGAGGCGGTCGGTGAGGCGGTCGGTGAGTTGGAGGGGCGGTCCGTGCGCAGAGAGGAGGTTGGTGAGTCAGAGAGGCGGTCGGTGAGTCGGAGAGGTCGTAGGTGAGTCGGAGTGGCGGTCGGTGAGTCGGAGAGGTGGTTGGTGAGTCGGAGAGGTAGTCGGTGAGTCGGAGAGACAGTCGGGGAGTCGGAGAGGTGGTCCGTGAGTCGGAGAGGCGGTCAGTGAGTCGGAGAGGCGGTCGGTTAGTCGGAGAGGCGGTCGGTGAATCGGAGAGGTGGTCGGTGAGTCGGAGAGGAGGTCGGTGAGTCGGAGCGGCAGTCGGTGAGTTGGAGCGGCAGTCGGTGAGTCGGAGAGGCAGTCGGTAAGTCGGAGAGGCGGTCGGTAAGTCAGAGAGGCAGATGGAGAGGCGGTCGGTGAGTCGTTGAGGAGGTCGTTAAGTTGGAGAGGCAGTCGGTGCGCAGAGAGGTGGTCGGTGAGTTGAAGAGGCGGTCGGTGAAGCGGCCGGTGAGTCGGAGGGGCGGTCAGTGCGCAGAGAGGAGGTCGGTGTGTCAGAGAGGCGGTCGGTGAGTCGGAGAGGCATTCGGTGAGTCGGAGCGGCAGTCGGTGCATTGGAGAGGCAGTCGGTGAGTCGGAGAGGCGGTCGGTGAGTTGGAGAGGCGGTAGGTGAGTCGGTGTGGTGGTCGGTGAGTCGGAGAGGTGGTTGGTGAGTCGGAGAGGTGGTCGGTGAGTCGGAGCGGCAGTCGGTGAGTCGGAGCGGCAGTCGGTGCGTTGGAGAGGCAGTCGGTGAGTCGGAGAGGCGGTCGTTGAGTCGGAGAGGCGGTCGGTGAGTCGGAGAGGTGGTCGGTATGTCGGAGAGATGGTCGGTGCGCAGTGAGGAGGTCGGTGAGTCGGAGAGGCGGTCGGTGAGTTGGAGAGGCGGCCGGTTAGTTGGAGAGGGGGGCGGTGTGCAGAGAGGAGGTCGGTGAGTCGAAGAGGCGGTCGGTGAGTCGGAGAGGTAGTCGGTGAGATGAGGAGGCAGTCGGTGAGTCGAGGAGGCAGTCGGTGAGTCGGGGAGGCAGTCGGTGAGTCGAGGAGGCAGTCGGTGAGACGAGGAGGCAGTCGGTGAGTCGAGGAGGCAGTCGGTGAGTCGGACTGGCAGTCGGTGAGTCGAGGAGGCAGTCGGTGAGTCGAGGAGGCAGTCGGAGAGTCAAACTGGCAGTCGGTGAGTCGAGGAGGCAGTCGGTGAGTCGAGGAGGCAGTCGGTGAGTCGGGGAGGCAGTCGGTGAGACGAGGAGGCAGTCGGTGAGTCGAGGAGGCAGTCGGTGAGTCGGGGAGGCAGTCGGTGAGTCGAGGAGGCAGTCGGTGAGTCGAGGAGGCAGTCGGTGATTCGAGGAGGCAGTCGGTGAGTCGGAGAGGCAGTCGGCGAGTCGGAAAAGCGGTCGGGGAGTCGGAGAGGCAGCCGGGGAGTCGGAGAGGCAGTCGGTCAGTCGAGGAGGCAGTCAGGGTGTCGGAGAGGCAGTCGGGGAGTCGGAGAGGAAGTCGAGGAGTCTGAAAGCCGGTCGGGGAGTCGGAGAGGCAGTCGGGGAGTCGGAAAGGTGGTCGGTGAGTCGGAGAGGCGGTCGGTAAATCGGAGAGGCAGTTGGTGCATAGAGAGGAGGTCGGTGAGTCGGAGATGCGATCGGTGAGTCGGAGAGGCGGTCGGTGAGTCGGAGAGGTGGTAGGTGATTCGGAGAGGTGGTCGGTGAGTCGGAGAGGCGGTCGGTGAGTCGGAGAGGCGGTCGGTGAGTCGGAGAGGTAGTCGGTGAGTCAGAGGTGGTCGGTGAGTCGGAGAGGCGGTCGGTGAGTCGGAGAGACAGTCGGTGAGTCAGAGAGGCGGTCGGTGAGTCGGAGCGTCGGTCGGTGAGTCATAGAGGCGGTCGGTGAGTCGGAGAGGTGGTCGGTGAGTGGGAGAGGCGGTAGGTGTGTCGGAGAGGCGGTCAGTGAGTCGGAGAGGTGGTAGGTGATTCGGAGAGGCGGTAGGTGATTCAGAGAGGCGGTCGGTGAGTCGGAGAGGCGGTCGGTGTGTCGGAGAGGCGGTAGGTGATTCAGAGAGGCGGTAGGTGAGTCGGAGAGGTGGTCGGTTAGCCGGAGAGGTGATAGGTGAGTCGGAGAGGAGGTCGGTGAGTCGGAGCGGCAGTCGGTGAGTTGGAGCGGCAGTCGGTGAGTCGGAGAGGCAGTCGGTGCGCAGAGAGGAGGTCGTTGAGTTGAAGAGGCGGTCGGTGAGGCGGTCGGTGAGTTGGAGGGGCGGTCCGTGCGCAGAGAGGAGGTTGGTGAGTCAGAGAGGCGGTCGGTGAGTCGGAGAGGTCGTAGGTGAGTCGGAGTGGCGGTCGGTGAGTCGGAGAGGTGGTTGGTGAGTCGGAGAGGTGGTCGGTGAGTCGGAGAGGTGGTTGGTGAGTCGGAGAGGTGGTTGGTGAGTCGGAGAGGCGGTCGGTGAGTCGGAGAGGCGGTCGGTGAGTCGGAGAGACAGTCGGGGAGTCGGAGAGGTGGTTGGTGAGTCGGAGAGGTAGTCGGTGAGTCGGAAAGACAGTCGGGGAGTCGGAGAGGTGGTCCGTGAGTCGGAGAGGCGGTCAGTGAGTCGGAGAGGCGGTCGGTAAGTCAGAGAGGCAGATGGAGAGGCGGTCGGTGAGTCGTTGAGGAGGTCGTTAAGTCGGAGAGGCAGTCGGTGCGCAGAGAGGTGGTCGGTGAGTTGAAGAGGAGGTCGGTGAAGCGGCCGGTGAGTCGGAGGGGCGGTCGGTGCGCAGAGAGGTCGGTGTGTCAGAGAGGCGGTCGGTGAGTCGGAGAGGCAGTCGGTGAGTCGGAGAGGCGGTAGGTGAGTCGGTGTGGTGGTCGGTGAGTCGGAGAGGTGGTTGGTGAGTCGGAGAGGCGGTCGGTGAGTCGGAGAGGCGGTCAGTGAGTCAGAGACACAGTCGGTGAGTCGGAGCGGCAGTCGGTGAGTCGGAGCGGCAGTCGGTGCGTTGGAGAGGCAGTCGGTGAGTCGGAGAGGCGGTCGTTGAGTCGGAGAGGCGGTCGGTGAGTCGGAGAGGTGGTCGGTATGTCGGAGAGATGGTCGGTGCGCAGTGAGGAGGTCGGTGAGTCGGAGAGGCGGCCGGTTAGTTGGAGAGGCGGGCGGTGAGTCGGAGAGGCGGTCGGTGAGTCGGAGAGGCAGTCGGTGAGACGAGGAGGCAGTCGGTGAGTCGGGGAGGCAGTCGGTGAGACGAGGAGGCAGTCGGTGAGTCGGGGAGGCAGTCGGTGAGTCGAGGAGGCAGTCGGTGAGTCGAGGAGGCAGTCGGTGAGTCGGGGAGGCGGTCGGTGAGTCGGAGAGGCAGTCGGTGAGTCGAGGAGGCAGTCGGTGAGTCGGGGAGGCAGTCGGTGAGTCGAGGAGGCAGTCGGTGAGTCGAGGAGGCAGTCGGAGAGTCGGACTGGCAGTCGGTGAGTCGAGGAGGCAGTCGGTGAGTCGGGGAGGCAGTCGGTGAGACGAGGAGGCAGTCGGTGAGTCGAGGAGGCAGTCGGTGAGTTGGGGAGGCAGTCGGTGAGTCGAGGAGGCAGTCGGTGAGTCGAGGAGGCAGTCGGTGATTCGAGGAGGCAGTCGGTGAGTCGGAGAGGCAGTCGGCGAGTCGGAAAAGCGGTCGGGGAGTCGGAGAGGCAGCCGGGGAGTCGGAGAGGCAGTCGGTCAGTCGAGGAGGCAGTCAGGGTGTCGGAGAGGCAGTCGGGGAGTCGGAGAGGCAGTCGAGGAGTCTGAAAGCCGGTCGGGGAGTCGGAGAGGCAGTCGGGGAGTCGGAGAGGCAGTCGGGGAGTCGGAGAGGCAGTCGGGGAGTCGGAAAGGCGGTCGGTGAGTCGGAGAGGCGGTCGGTAAATCGGAGAGGCAGTTGGTGCACAGAGAGGAGGTCGGTGAGTCGGAGATGCGATCGGTGAGTCGGAGAGGCGGTCGGTGTGCAGAGAGGAGGTCGGTGAGTCGGAGAGGTGGTTGGTGAGTGGGAAAGGCGGTAGGTGAGTCAGAGAGGTGGTAGGTGATTCGGAGAGGCGGTCGGTGAGTCGGAGAGGCGGTCGGTGAGTCGGAGAGGTGGTCGGTATGTCGGAGAGATGGTCGGTGCGCAGTGAGGAGGTCGGTGAGTCGGAGAGGCGGCCGGTTAGTTGGAGAGGCGGGCGGTGAGTCGGAGAGGCGGTCGGTGAGTCGGAGAGGCAGTCGGTGAGACGAGGAGGCAGTCGGTGAGTCGGGGAGGCAGTCGGTGAGACGAGGAGGCAGTCGGTGAGTCGGGGAGGCAGTCGGTGAGTCGAGGAGGCAGTCGGTGAGTCGAGGAGGCAGTCGGTGAGTCGGGGAGGCGGTCGGTGAGTCGGAGAGGCAGTCGGTGAGTCGAGGAGGCAGTCGGTGAGTCGGGGAGGCAGTCGGTGAGTCGAGGAGGCAGTCGGTGAGTCGAGGAGGCAGTCGGAGAGTCGGACTGGCAGTCGGTGAGTCGAGGAGGCAGTCGGTGAGTCGGGGAGGCAGTCGGTGAGACGAGGAGGCAGTCGGTGAGTCGAGGAGGCAGTCGGTGAGTTGGGGAGGCAGTCGGTGAGTCGAGGAGGCAGTCGGTGAGTCGAGGAGGCAGTCGGTGATTCGAGGAGGCAGTCGGTGAGTCGGAGAGGCAGTCGGCGAGTCGGAAAAGCGGTCGGGGAGTCGGAGAGGCAGCCGGGGAGTCGGAGAGGCAGTCGGTCAGTCGAGGAGGCAGTCAGGGTGTCGGAGAGGCAGTCGGGGAGTCGGAGAGGCAGTCGAGGAGTCTGAAAGCCGGTCGGGGAGTCGGAGAGGCAGTCGGGGAGTCGGAGAGGCAGTCGGGGAGTCGGAGAGGCAGTCGGGGAGTCGGAAAGGCGGTCGGTGAGTCGGAGAGGCGGTCGGTAAATCGGAGAGGCAGTTGGTGCACAGAGAGGAGGTCGGTGAGTCGGAGATGCGATCGGTGAGTCGGAGAGGCGGTCGGTGTGCAGAGAGGAGGTCGGTGAGTCGGAGAGGTGGTTGGTGAGTGGGAAAGGCGGTAGGTGAGTCAGAGAGGTGGTAGGTGATTCGGAGAGGCGGTCGGTGAGTCGGAGAGGCGGTCGGTGAGTCGGAGAGGTGGTAGGAGATTCGGAGAGGCGGTAGGTGAGTTGGAGAGGCGGTAGGTGAGTCGGAGAGGCAGTCGGAGAGTCGGAGAGGCGGTAGGTGAGTCGGAGGTGCAGTCGGTGAGTCGGAGAGGAAGTCGGAGAGTCGGAGAGGTGGTCGGTGAGTCGGAGGAGCGGCCAGTCAGTCAGAGAGGCAGTCGGTGAGTCAGAGTGGCAGTCGATGAGTCGGAAAGGTGGTCGGTGTGTCGGAGAGGCAGTTGGAGAGGCGGTCGGTGAGTCGGAGAGGTGGTCGGTGAGTCGGCGAGGTGGTTGGTGAATCGGAGAAGCTGTCGGGGAGTCGGAGAGGCGGTCGGGGTGTCGGAGAGGCAGTCAGTGAGTCGGAGGGGCGGTCGGTGCGCAGAGAGGAGGTCGGTGAGTCGGAGAGGCGGTCGGTGCGCAGAGAGGAGGTCGGTGAGTCGGAGAGGCGGTCGGTGAGTAAGAGAGGTTGTAGGTGAGTCGGAGAGGGGGTCGGTGAGTCGGAGAGGCGGTCGGTGAGTCGGAGAGGCGGTCGGTGAGTCGGAGGAGCGGCCAGTCAGTCGGAGAGGCAGTCGGTGAGTCGGGGAGGCAGTCGGTGAGTCGGAGAGGCAGTCGGTGAATCGGGGAGGCAGTCGGTGAGTCGAGGAGGCAGTCGGTGAGACGAGGAGGCAGTCGGTGAGTCGAGGAGGCAGTCGGTGAGTCGGAGAGGTGGTCAGTGAGTCGGAGAGGTGATCGGTGAGTCGGAGAGGTGGTCAGTGAGTCGGAGAGGTGATCGGTGAGTCAGAGAGGCGGTCGGTGAGTCAGAGAGGCAGTCGGTGAATCGGAGAGGTGGTCGGTGAGTCGGAGAGGAGGTCGGTGAGTCGGAGAATCAGTCGGTGAATCGGAGAGGTGGTCGGTGAGTCGGAGAGGAGGTCGGTGAGTCGGAGCGGCAGTCGGTGAGTTGGAGCGGCAGTCGGTGAGTCGGAGAGGCAGTCGGTGAGTCGGAGAGGCGGTCGGTGAATCGGAGAGGTGGTTGGTGAGTCGGAGAGGCAGTCGGTGCGCAGAGAGGAGGTCGTTGAGTTGAAGAGGCGGTCGGTGAGGCGGTCGGTGAGTTGGAGGGGCGGTCCGTGCGCAGAGAGGAGGTTGGTGAGTCAGAGAGGCGGTCGGTGAGTCGGAGAGGTCGTAGGTGAGTCGGAGTGGCGGTCGGTGAGTCGGAGAGGTGGTTGGTGAGTCGGAGAGGTAGTCGGTGAGTCGGAGAGACAGTCGGGGAGTCGGAGAGGTGGTCCGTGAGTCGGAGAGGCGGTCAGTGAGTCGGAGAGGTGGTCGGTAAGTCAGAGAGGCAGATGGAGAGGCGGTCGGTGAGTGGGAGAGGCGATCGGTGAGTGAGAGAGGCAGTCGATCAGTCGGGAGGCAGTCGGTAAGTTGGAGAGGCAGTCGGAGAGTCGGAGAGGCGGTCAGTGAATAGGAGAGGTGGTCGGTGAGTCGGAGAGCTGGTCGGTGAGTCGGAGAGGCAGTCGGTGAGTCGGCGAGGCTGTTGGACAGGCGGTCGGTGAGTCGGAGGGGCAGTCGGTGAATCGGAGAGTCGGTCGGTGAATCGGAGAGGTGGTCGGTGAGTCAGAGTGGCGGTCGGTGAGTCGGAGAGGTGATCGGTGAGTCGGAGAGGCGGTCGGGGAGTCGGAGAGGCGGTCGATGAGTTGGAGAGGCGGTCGGTGCATCGGAGAGGCGGTCGGTGAGTCAGAGAGGTGGTCGGTGAGTCAGAGAGGCGGTCGGTGAGTCAGAGAGGATTTCGGAGAGTCAAAAAGGCGGTCGGTGAGTCGGAGAGTCGGTCGGTGAATCGGAGAGGCGGTCGGTGAGTCGGAGAGGTGGTCGGTGATTCGGAGCGGCAGTCGGTGAGTTGGTGCGGCAGTCGGTGAGTCGGAGAGGCAGTCGGTGAGTCGGAGAGGCAGTCGGTGAGTCGGAGAGGTGGTCGCTGAGTCGGAGAGGCAGTCGGTGCGCAGAGAGGAGGTCGGTGAGTTGAAGAGGCGGTCGGTGAGGCGATCGGTGAGTCGGAGGGGCGGTCGGTGTGCAGAGAGGAGGCCGGTGAGTCAGAGAGGCGGTTTGTGAGTCGGAGTGGCGGTCGGTGAGTCGGAGAGGTGGTCGGTGAGTCGGACAGGCAGTCAGTGAGTTGGCGAGGCAGTTGGAGAGGCGGTCGGTGAGTCGGAGGGGCAGTCGGTGAATCGGAGAGGCGGTCGGTGAGTCGGAGAGGCGTTCGGTGAGTCGGAAAGGCGGTCGGTGAGTCGGAGAGGTGATCGGTGAGTCAGAGAGGTGGTCGGTGAGTCGGAGAGGCAGGCGGTGAGTCGGAGAGGGGGTCGGTGAGTCGGAGAGGCGGTCGGTGAGCCGGAGAGGCGGTCGGTGAGTCGGAGAGGCGGTCGGTGAATCCGAGAGGCGGTCGGTGAGTCGGAGAGGCAGTCGGTGAGTCGGAGAGGCGGTCGGTGAGTCAGAGAGGCGGTCGGTGCGCAGAGAGGAGGTCGGTGCATCCGAGAGGCGGTCGGTGAGTCAGAGAGGTAGTCGGTGAGTCAGAGAGGTGGTCGGTGAGTCGGAGAGGCGGTCGGTGAGTCGGAGAGACAGTCGGTGAGTCAGAGAGGCGGTCGGTGAGTCGGAGCGTCGGTCGGTGAGTCATAGAGGCGGTCGGTGAGTCGGAGAGGTGGTCGGTGAGTCGGAGAGGAGGTCGGTGAGTGGGAGAGGCGGTAGGTGTGTCAGAGAGGTGGTAGGTGATTCGGAGAGGCGGTAGGTGATTCAGAGAGGCGGTAGGTGAGTCGGAGAGGCGGTCGGTGAGTCGGAGAGGCGGTAGGTGAATCGGAGAGGCAGTCGGAGAGTCGGAGAGGTGGTAGGTGAGTCGGAGAGGTGGTAGGTGAGTCGGAGAGGCAGTCGGTGAGTCAGAGGTGCAGTCGGTGAGTCGGAGAGGAAGTCGGAGCGTCGGAGAGGTGGTCGGTGAGTCGGAGAAGCAGTCGGTGAGTCGGAGGAGCGGCCAGTCAGTCGGAGAGGCAGTCGGTGAGTCGGAGAGGCAGTCGGTGAGTCAGATAGGCAGCCGTTGAGTCAGAGAGGCAGTCGGTGAGTCAGAGAGGCAGTCGGGAAGTCGGAGAGGCAGACGGTGAGTCGGAGAGGCGGTTAGTGAGTCAGAGAGGCATTCGGTTAGTCGGAGAGGCGGTCGGTGAGTCAGAGAGGCGGTTGGTGAGTCGGAGAGCCGGTCGGTGAGTTGGAGAGGCAGTCGGTGAGTCGGCGAGGCAGTTGGAGAGGCGGTCGGTGAGTCGGAGAGGCGGTCGGTGAGTCGGAGAGGTGGTCAGTGAGTCGGAGAGGTGATCGGTGAGTCGGAGAGGTGGCCGGTGAGTCGGAGAGGCGGTCGGTGAGTCAGAAAGGCGGTTGGTGCATCGGAGAGGCGGTCGGTGAGTCAGAGAGGCGGTCGGTGAGTCAGAGACGCTGTCGGAGAGTCGAAGAGGTGGTCGGTGAGTCGGAGAATCGGTCGGTGAATCGGAGAGGCGGTCGGTAAGTCAGAGAGGCAGATGGAGAGGCGGTCGGTGAGTGGGAGAGGCGGTCGGTGAGTGGGAGAGACAGACAGAGAGGCGGTCGGTGAGTGGGAGAGGCGATCGGTGAGTAAGAGAGGCAGTCGATCAGTCGGGAGGCAGTCGGTGAATAGGAGAGTTGGTCGGTGAGTCGGAGAGCTGGTCGGTGAGTCGGAGAGGCAGTCGGTGAGTCGGCGAGGCTGTTGGACAGGCGGTCGGTGAGTCGGAGGGGAAGTCGGTGAATCGGAGAGTCGGTCGGTGAATCGGAGAGGTGGTCGGTGAGTCAGAGTGGTGGTCGGTGAGTCGGAGAGGTGATCGGTGAGTCGGAGAGGCGGTCGGGTAGTCGGAGAGGCGGTCGATGAGTTGGAGAGGCGGTCGGTGCATCGGAGAGGCGGTCGGTGAGTCAGAGAGGCGGTCGGTGAGTCAGAGAGGATTTCGGAGAGTCAAAAAGGCGGTCGGTGAGTCGGAGAGTCGGTCGGTGAATCGGAGAGGCGGTCGGTGAGTCGGAGAGGTGGTCGGTGATTCGGAGCGGCAGTCGGTGAGTTGGAGTGGCAGTCGATGAGTCGGAGAGGCAGTCGGTGAGTCAGAGAGGCAGTCGGTGAGTCGGAGAGATGGTCGTTGAGTCGGAGAGGCAGTCGGTGCGCAGAGAGGAGGTCGGTGAGTTGAAGAGGTGGTCGGTGAGGCGATCGTTGAGTCGGAGGGGCGGTCGGTGTGCAGAGAGGAGGCCGGTGAGTCAGAGAGGCGGTTTGTGAGTCGGTGAGTGGGTCGGTGAGTCAGAGAGGCGGTAGGTGAGTCGGAGTGGCGGTCGGTGAGTCGGAGAGGTGGTCGGTGAGTCGGAGAGGCAGTCAGTGAGTTGGCGAGGCAGTTGGAGAGGCGGTCAGTGAGTCGGAGGGGCAGTCAGTGAATCGGAGAGGCGGTCGGTGAGTCGGAGAGGCGTTCGGTGAGTCGGAAAGGCGGTCGGTGAGTCGGAGAGGTGATCGGTGAGTCGGAGAGGTGGTCGGTGAGTCGGAGAGGCAGGCGGTGAGTCGGAGAGGCAGTCGGTGCATCGGAGAGGCGGTCGGTGAGTCGGAAGGGCAGTCAGTGAATCGGAGAGCGGGTCGGTGAATCGGAGAGGTGGTCGGTGAGTCGGAGAGGCGGTCGGTGAGTCGAAGAGGTGATCGTTGAGTCGGAGAGGTGATCGGTGAGTCGGAGAGGCGGTCGGGGAGTCGGAGAGGCGGTCGATGAGTAGGAGAGGCGGTCAGTGCATCGGAGAGGTGGTCGGTGAGTCAGAGAGGCGGTCGGTGAGTCAGAGAGGATTTCGGAGAGTCACAAATGCGGTCGGTGAGTCGGAGAGGCAGTCGGAGAGTCGGAGAGGCGGTAGGTGAGTCGGAGGTGCAGTCGGTGAGTCGGAGAGGTGGTCGGTGAGTCGGAGAGGCGTTCAGTGAGTCAGAGAAGCAGTCGGTGAGTCGGAGGAGCGGCCAGTCAGTCAGAGAGGCAGTCGGTGAGTCAGAGTGGCAGTCGGTGAGTTAGAGAGACAGTCGTTGAGTCAGAGAGGCAGTCGGTGAGTCGGAGAGGTGGTCGGTGTGTCGGAGAGGCTGTTGGAGAGGCGGTCGGTGAGTCGGAGGGCAGTCGGTGAATCGGAGAGGTGGTCGGTGTGTCGGAGAGGCAGTTGGAGAGGCGGTCGGTGAGTCTGAGGGCAGTCGGTGAATCGGAGAGGTGGTCGGTGTGTCGGAGAGGCAGTTGGAGAGGCGGTCGGTGAGTCGGAGAGGTGGTCGGTGAGTCGGCGAGGTGGTCGGTGAATCGGAGAAGCTGTCGGTGAGTCGGAGAGGCGGTCGGTGCGCAGAGAGGAGGTCGGTGAGTCGGAGAGGCAGTTGGTGAGTCAGAGAGGTGGTAGATGAGTCGGAGAGGCGGTCGGTGAGTCGGAGAGGTGGTAGGTGAGTCGGAGAGGTGGTCGGTGAGTCGGAGAGGCGGTCGGTGAGTCGGAGAGGTGGTCGGTGAGTCGGAGAGGCGGTCGGTGAGTCGGAGAGGCAATCGGTGAGCCGGAGAGGCGGTCGGTGTATCCGAGAGGCAGTCGGTGAGTCGGAGAGGCGGTCGGTGAGTCGGAGAGGCGGTCGGTGAGTCGGAGAGGCGGTCGGTGCGCAGAGAGGAGGTCGGTGCATCCGAGAGGCGGTCGGTGATTCAGAGAGGTAGTCGGTGAGTCAGAGAGGTGGTCGGTGAGTCAGAGAGGCGGTCGGTGAGTCGGAGAGACAGTCGGTGAGTCAGAGAGGCGGTCGGTGAGTCGGAGCGTCGGTCGGTGAGTCATAGAGGCGGTCGGTGAGTCGGAGAGGTGGTCGGTGAGTGGGAGAGGCGGTAGGTGTGTCGGAGAGGCGGTCAGTGAGTCGGAGAGGTGGTAGGTGATTCGGAGAGGCGGTAGGTGAGTCGGAGAGGTGGTCGGTGAGCCGGAGAGGTGATAGGTGAGTCGGAGAGGAGGTCGGTGAGTCGGAGCGGCAGTCGGTGAGTTGGAGTGGCAGTCAGTGAGTCGGAGAGGCAGTCGGTGCGCAGAGAGGAGGTCGTTGAGTTGAAGAGGCGGTCGGTGAGGCGGTCGGTGAGTTGGAGGGGCGGTCCGTGCGCAGAGAGGAGGTTGGTGAGTCAGAGAGGCGGTCGGTGAGTCGGAGAGGTCGTAGGTGAGTCGGAGTGGCGGTCGGTGAGTCGGAGAGGTGGTTGGTGAGTCGGAGAGGTGGTCGGTGAGTCGGAGAGGCGTTCGGTGAGTCGGAAAGGCGGTCCGTGAGTCGGAGAGGTGATCGGTGAGTCGGAGAGGTGGTCGGTGAGTCGGAGAGGCAGGCGGTGAGTCGGAGAGGCAGTCGGTGCATCGGAGAGGCGGTCGGTGAGTCAGAAGGGCAGTCGGTGAATCGGAGAGCGGGTCGGTGAATCGGAGAGGTGGTCGGTGAGTCGGAGAGGCGGTCGGTGAGTCGAAGAGGTGATCGGTGAGTCGGAGAGGTGATCGGTGAGTCGGAGAGGCAGTCGGGGAGTCGGAGAGGCGGTCGATGAGTAGGAGAGGCGGTCGGTGCATCGGAGAGGCGGTCGGTGAGTCAGAGAGGCGGTCGGTGAGTCAGAGAGGATTTCGGAGAGTCAAAAATGCGGTCGGTGAGTCGGAGAGGCGGTAGGTGAGTCGGAGAGGCAGTCGGAGAGTCGGAGAGGCGGTAGGTGAGTCGGAGGTGCAGTCGGTGAGTCGGAGAGGAAGTCGGAGAGTCGGAGAGGTGGTCGGTGAGTCGGAGAGGCGTTCAGTGAGTCAGAGAAGCAGTCGGTGAGTCGGAGGAGCGGCCAGTCAGTCAGAGAGGCAGTCGGTGAGTCAGAGTGGCAGTCGGTGAGTTAGAGAGACAGTCGTTGAGTCAGAGAGGCAGTCGGTGAGTCGGAGAGGTGGTCGGTGTGTCGGAGAGGCTGTTGGAGAGGCGGTCGGTGAGTCGGAGGGCAGTCGGTGAATCGGAGAGGCGGTCGGTGAGTCGGAGAGGCGGTCGGTGAGTCGGAGAGGCGGTCGGTGCGCAGAGAGGAGGTCGGTGCATCCGAGAGGCGGTCGGTGAGTCAGAGAGGTAGTCGGTGAGTCAGAGAGGTGGTCGGTGAGTCGGAGAGGCGGTCGGTGAGTCGGAGAGACAGTCGGTGAGTCAGAGAGGCGGTCGGTGAGTCGGAGCGTCGGTCGGTGAGTCATAGAGGCGGTCGGTGAGTCGGAGAGGTGGTCGGTGAGTGGGAGAGGCGGTAGGTGTGTCGGAGAGGCGGTCAGTGAGTCGGAGAGGTGGTAGGTGATTCGGAGAGGCGGTAGGTGATTCAGAGAGGCGGTCGGTGAGTCGGAGAGGCGGTCGGTGAGTCGGAGAGGCGGTAGGTGATTCAGAGAGGCGGAAGGTGAGTCGGAGAGGTGGTCGGTGAGCTGGAGAGGTGATAGGTGAGTCAGAGAGGAGGTCGGTGAGTCGGAGCGGCAGTCGGTGAGTTGGAGCGGCAGTCGGTGAGTCGGAGAGGCAGTCGGTGCGCAGAGAGGAGGTCGTTGAGTTGAAGAGGCGGTCGGTGAGGCGGTCGGTGAGTTGGAGGGGCGGTCCGTGCGCAGAGAGGAGGTTGGTGAGTCAGAGAGGCGGTCGGTGAGTCGGAGAGGTCGTAGGTGAGTCGGAGTGGCGGTCGGTGAGTCGGAGAGGCGGTCGGTGAGTCGGAGAGACAGTCGGGGAGTCGGAGAGGTGGTCCGTGAGTCGGAGAGGCGGTCAGTGAGTCGGAGAGGCGGTCGGTAAGTCAGAGAGGCAGATGGAGAGGCGGTCGGTGAGTCGTTGAGGAGGTCGTTAAGTTGGAGAGGCAGTCGGTGCGCAGAGAGGTGGTCGGTGAGTTGAAGAGGCGGTCGGTGAAGCGGCCGGTGAGTCGGAGGGGCGGTCGGTGCGCAGAGAGGAGGTCGGTGTGTCAGAGAGGCGGTCGGTGAGTCGGAGAGGCAGTCGGTGAGTCGGAGAGGCGGTAGGTGAGTCGGTGTGATGGTCGGTGAGTCGGAGAGGCGGTCGGTGAGTCGGAGAGGCGGTCAGTGAGTCAGAGACACAGTCGGTGAGTCGGAGCGGCAGTCGGTGAGTCGGAGCGGCAGTCGGTGCGTTGGAGAGGCAGTCGGTGAGTCGGAGAGGCGGTCGTTGAGTCGGAGAGGCGGTCGGTGAGTCGGAGAGGTGGTCGGTGAGTCGGAGAGGCGGTCGGTGAGTTGGAGAGGCGGCCGGTTAGTTGGAGAGGCGGGCGGTGTGCAGAGAGGAGGTCGGTGAGTCGAAGAGGCGGTCGGTGAGTCGGAGAGGCAGTCGGTGAGACGAGGAGGCAGTCGGTGAGTCGAGGAGGCAGTCGGTGAGTCAGGGAGGCAGTCGGTGAGTCGAGGAGGCAGTCGGTGAGTCGAGGAGGCAGTCGGAGAGTCGGACTGGCAGTCGGTGAGTCGAGGAGGCAGTCGGTGAGTCGAGGAGGCAGTCGGTGAGTCGGGGAGGCAGTCGGTGAGTCGAGGAGGCAGTCGGTGAATCGAGGAGGCAGTCGGTGATTCGAGGAGGCAGTCGGCGAGTCGGAGAGGCAGTCGGCGAGTCGGAAAAGCGGTCGGGGAGTCGGAGAGGCAGCCGGGGAGTCGGAGAGGCAGTCGGTCAGTCGAGGAGGCAGTCAGGGTGTCGGAGAGGCAGTCGGGGAGTCGGAGAGGCAGTCGAGGAGTCTGAAAGCCGGTCGGGGAGTCGGAGAGGCAGTCGGGGAGTCGGAAAGGCAGTCGGGGAGTCGGAGAGGCAGTCGGGGAGTCGGAAAGACGGTCGGTGAGTCGGAGAGGTGGTCGGTAAATCGGAGAGGCAGTTGGTGCACAGAGAGGAGGTCGGTGAGTCGGAGATGCGATCCGTGAGTCGGAGAGGCGGTCGGTGCGCAGAGAGGAGGTCGGTGAGTCGGAGAGGTGGTTGGTGAGTGGGAAAGGCGGTAGGTGAGTCAGAGAGGTGGTAGGTGATTCGGAGAGGCGGTCGGTGAGTCGGAGAGGTGGTAGGTGATTCGGAGAGGCGGTCGGTGAGTCAGAGAGGTGGTAGGTGATTCGGAGAGGCGGTAGGTGAGTCCGAGAGGCGGTCAGTGATTCGGAAAGGCGGTCCGTGAGTCGGAGAGGTGATCGGTGAGTCGGAGAGGTGGTCGGTGAGTCGGAGAGGCAGGCGGTGAGTCGGAGAGGCAGTCGGTGCATCGGAGAGGCGGTCGGTGAGTCGGAAGGGCAGTCGGTGAATCGGAGAGCGGGTCGGTGAATCGGAGGGGTGGTCGGTGAGTCGGAGAGGCGGTCGGTGAGTCGAAGAGGTGATCGGTGAGTCGGAGAGGTGATCGGTGAGTTGGAGAGGCAGTCGGGGAGTCGGAGAGGCGGTCGATGAGTAGGAGAGGCGGTCGGTGCATCGGAGAGGCGGTCGGTGAGTCAGAGAGGCGGTCGGTGAGTCAGAGAGGATTTCGGAGAGTCAAAAATGCGGTCGGTGAGTCGGAGAGGCGGTAGGTGAGTCGGAGAGGCAGTCGGAGAGTCGGAGAGGCGGTAGGTGAGTCGGAGGTGCAGTCGGTGAGTCGGAGAGGAAGTCGGAGAGTCGGAGAGGTGGTCGGTGAGTCGGAGAGGCGTTCAGTGAGTCAGAGAAGCAGTCGGTGAGTCGGAGGAGCGGCCAGTCAGTCAGAGAGGCAGTCGGTGAGTCAGAGTGGCAGTCGGTGAGTTAGAGAGACAGTCGTTGAGTCAGAGAGGCAGTCGGTGAGTCGGAGAGGTGGTCGGTGTGTCGGAGAGGCTGTTGGAGAGGCGGTCGGTGAGTCGGAGGGCAGTCGGTGAATCGGAGAGGTGGTCGGTGTGTCGGAGAGGCAGTTGGAGAGGCGGTCGCTGAGTCGGAGAGGTGGTCGGTGAGTCGGCGAGGTGGTCGGTGAATCGGAGAAGCTGTCGGGGAGTCGGAGAGGTGGCCGGGGTGTCAGAGAGGCAGTCGGTGAGTCGGAGAGGCGGTCGGTGCGCAGAGAGGAGGTCGGTGAGTCGGAGAGGCAGTTGGTGAGTCGGAGAGGTGGTAGATGAGTCGGAGAGGCGGTCGGTGGGTCGGAGAGGTGGTAGGTGAGTCGGAGAGGCGGTCGGTGAGTCGGAGAGGCGGTCGGTGAGTCGGAGAGGCGGTCGGTGAGTCGGAGAGGCGGTCGGTGAGTCGGAGAGGCGGTCGGTGAGCCGGAGAGGCGGTCGGTGAATCCGAGAGGCAGTCGGTGAGTCGGAGAGGCGGTCGGTGAGTCGGAGAGGCGGTCGGTGAGTCGGAGAGGCGGTCGGTGCGCAGAGAGGAGGTCGGTGCATCCGAGAGGCGGTCGGTGAGTCAGAGAGGTAGTCGGTGAGTCAGAGAGGTGGTCGGTGAGTCGGAGAGGCGGTCGGTGAGTCGGAGATACAGTCGGTGAGTCAGAGAGGCAGTCGGTGAGTCGGAGCGTCGGTCGGTGAGTCATAGAGGCGGTCGGTGAGTCGGAGAGGTGGTCGGTGAGTGGGAGAGGCGGTAGGTGTGTCGGAGAGGCGGTCAGTGAGTCGGAGAGGTGGTAGGTGATTCGGAGAGGCGGTAGGTGATTCAGAGAGGCGGTCGGTGAGTCGGAGAGGCGGTCGGTGAGTCGGAGAGGCGGTAGGTGATTCAGAGAGGCGGTAGGTGAGTCGGAGAGGTGGTCGGTGAGCCGGAGAGGTGATAGGTGAGTCGGAGAGGAGGTCGGTGAGTCGGAGCGGCAGTCGGTGAGTTGGAGCGGCAGTCGGTGAGTCGGAGAGGCAGTCGGTGCGCAGAGAGGAGGTCGTTGAGTTGAAGAGGCGGTCGGTGAGGCGGTCGGTGAGTTGGAGGGGCGGTCCGTGCGCAGAGAGGAGGTTGGTGAGTCAGAGAGGCGGTCGGTGAGTCGGAGAGGTCGTAGGTGAGTCGGAGTGGCGGTCGGTGAGTCGGAGAGGCGGTCGGTGAGTCGGAGAGACAGTCGGGGAGTCGGAGAGGTGGTCCGTGAGTCGGAGAGGCGGTCAGTGAGTCAGAGAGGCGGTCGGTAAGTCAGAGAGGCAGATGGAGAGGCGGTCGGTGAGTCGTTGAGGAGGTCGTTAAGTTGGAGAGGCAGTCGGTGCGCAGAGAGGTGGTCGGTGAGTTGAAGAGGCGGTCGGTGAAGCGGCCGGTGAGTCGGAGGGGCGGTCGGTGCGCAGAGAGGAGGTCGGTGTGTCAGAGAGGCGGTAGGTGAGTCGGTGTGGTGGTCGGTGAGTCGGAGAGGTGGTTGGTGAGTCGGAGAGGCGGTCGGTGAGTCGGAGAGGCGGTCAGTGAGTCAGAGACACAGTCGGTGAGTCGGAGCGGCAGTCGGTGAGTCGGAGCGGCAGTCGGTGCGTTGGAGAGGCAGTCGGTGAGTCGGAGAGGCGGTCGTTGAGTCGGAGAGGCGGTCGGTGAGTCGGAGAGGTGGTCGGTATGTCAGAGAGATGGTCGGTGCGCAGTGAGGAGGTCGGTGAGTCGGAGAGGCGGTCGGTGAGTTGGAGAGGCGGCCGGTTAGTTGGAGAGGCGGGCGGTGTGCAGAGAGGAGGTCGGTGAGTCGAAGAGGTGGTCGGTGAGTCGGAGAGGCAGTCGGTGAGACGAGGAGGCAGTCGGTGAGTCGAGGAGGCAGTCGGTGAGTCGAGGAGGCAGTCGGTGAGTCGAGGAGGCAGTCGGTGAGTCGAGGAGGCAGTCGGAGAGTCGGACTGGCAGTCGGTGAGTCGAGGAGGCAGTCGGTGAGTCGAGGAGGCAGTCGGTGAGTCGGGGAGGCAGTCGGTGAGACGAGGAGGCAGTCGGTGAGTCGAGGAGGCAGTCGGTGAGTCGGGTAGGCAGTCGGTGAGTCGGGGAGGCAGTCGGTGAGTCGCGGAGGCAGTCGGTGAGTCGAGGAGGCAGTCGGTGATTCGAGGAGGCAGTCGGCGAGTCGGAGAGGCAGCCGGCGAGTCGGAAAAGCGGTCGGGGAGTCGGAGAGGCAGCCGGGGAGTCGGAGAGGCAGTCAGGGTGTCGGAGAGGCAGTCGGGGAGTCGGAGAGGCAGTCGAGGAGTCTGAAAGCCGGTCGGGGAGTCGGAGAGGCAGTCGGGGAGTCGGAAAGGCAGTCGGGGAGTCGGAGAGGCAGTCGGGGAGTCGGAAAGGTGGTCGGTGAGTCGGAGAGGCGGTCGGTAAATCGGAGAGGCAGTTGGTGCACAGAGAGGAGGTCGGTGAGTCGGAGATGCGATCGGTGAGTCGGAGAGGCGGTCGGTGCGCAGAGAGGAGGTCGGTGAGTCGGAGAGGCGGTCGGTGCGCAGAGAGGAGGTCGGTGAGTCGGAGAGGTGGTTGGTGAGTGGGAAAGGCGGTAGGTGAGTCAGAGAGGTGGTAGGTGATTCGGAGAGGCGGTCGGTGAGTCGGAGAGGTGGTAGGTGATTCGGAGAGGCGGTCGGTGAGTCAGAGAGGTGGTAGGTGATTCGGAGAGGCGGTAGGTGAGTCCGAGAGGCGGTCAGTGATTCGGAGAGGCGGTCAGTGAGTCGGAGAGGCGGTCGGTGAGTCGGAGAGGTGGTAGGAGATTCGGAGAGGCGGTAGGTGAGTTGGAGAGGCGGTCGGTGAGCCGGAGAGGCGGTAGGTGAGTCAAAGAGGCAGTCGGAGAGTCGGAGAGGCGGTAGGTGAGTCGGAGGTGCAGTCGGTGAGTCGGAGAGGAAGTCGGAGAGTCGGAGAGGTGGTCGGTGAGTCGGAGGAGCGGCCAGTCAGTCAGAGAGGCAGTCGGTGAGTCAGAGTGGCAGTCGATGAGTCAGAGAGGCAGTCGTTGAGTCAGAGAGGCAGTCGGTGAGTCGGAGAGGTGGTCGGTGTGTCGGAGAGGCTGTTGGAGAGGCGGTCGGTGAGTCGGAGAGGTGGTCGGTGAGTCGGCGAGGTCGTAGGTGAGTCGGCGTGGCAGTCGGTGAGTCGGAGAGGTGGTTGGTGAGTCGGAGAGGTAGTCGGTGAGTCGGAGAGGTAGTCGGTGAGTCGGAGAGACAGTCGGGGAGTCGGAGAGGTGGTCCATGAGTCGGAGAGGCGGTCAGTGAGTCGGAGAGGCGGTCGGTTAGTCGGAGAGGCGGTCGGTAAGTCAGAGAGGCAGATGGAGAGGCGGTCGGTGAGTGGGAGAGGCGGTCGGTGAGTGGGAGAGACAGACAGAGAGGCGGTCGGTGAGTGGGAGAGGCGATCGGTGAGTGAGAGAGGCAGTCGATCAGTCGGGAGTCAGTCGGTGAGTTGGAGAGGCAGTCGGAGAGTCGGAGAGTCGGAGAGGCGGTCGGTGAATAGGAGAGGTGGTCGGTGAGTCGGAGAGCTGGTCGGTGAGTCGGAGAGGCAGTCGGTGAGTAGGCGAGGCTGTTGGACAGGCGGTCGGTGAGTGGGAGGGGCAGTCGGTGAATCGGAGAGTCGGTCGGTGAATCGGAGAGGTGGTCGGTGAGTCAGAGTGGCGGTCGGTGAGTCGGAGAGGTGATCGGTGAGTCGGAGAGGCGGTCGGGGAGTCGGAGAGGCAGTCGATGAGTTGAAGAGGCGGTCGGTGCATCGGAGAGGCGGTCGGTGAGTCAGAGAGGATTTCGGAGAGTCAAAAAGGCGGTCGGTGAGTCGGAGAGTCGGTCGGTGAATCGGAGAGACGGTCGGTGAGTCGGAGAGGTGGTCGGTGATTCGGAGCGGCAGTCGGTGAGTTGGAGCGGCAGTCGGTGAGTCGGAGAGGCAGTCGGTGAGTCAGAGAGGCAGTCGGTGAGTCGGAGAGGTGGTCGTTGAGTCGGAGAGGCAGTCGGTGCACAGAGAGGAGGTCGGTGAGTTGAAGAGGCGGTCGGTGAGGCGATCGGTGAGTCGGAGGGGCGGTCGGTGTGCAGAGAGGAGGCCGGTGAGTCAGAGAGGCGGTTTGTGAGTCGGTGAGTGGGTCGGTGAGTCAGAGAGGCGGTAGGTGAGTCGGAGTGGCGGTCAGTGAGTCGGTGAGGTGGTCGGTGAGTCGTAGAGGCAGTCAGTGAGTTGGCGAGACAGTTGGAGAGGCGGTCGGTGAGTCGGAGGGGCAGTCGGTGAATCGGAGAGGCGGTCGGTGAGTCGGAGAGGCGTTCGGTGAGTCGGAAAGGCGGTCGGTGAGTCGGAGAGGTGATCGGTGAGTCGGAGAGGTGGTCGGTGAGTCGGAGAGGCAGGCGGTGAGTCGGAGAGGCAGTCGGTGCATCGGAGAGGCGGTCGGTGAGTCGGAAGGGCAGTCGGTGAATCGGAGAGCGGGTCGGTGAATCGGAGAGGTGTTCGGTGAGTCGGAGAGGCGGTCGGTGAGTCGAAGAGGTGATCGGTGAGTCGGAGAGGTGATCGGTGAGTCGGAGAGGCAGTCGGGGAGTCGGAGAGGCGGTCGATGAGTAGGAGAGGCGGTCGGTGCATGGGAGAGGCGGTCGGTGAGTCCGAGAGGCGGTCGGTGAGTCAGAGAGGACTTCGGAGAGTCAAAAATGCGGTCGGTGAGTCGGAGAGGCGGTAGGTGAGTCGGAGAGGCAGTCGGAGAGTCGGAGAGGCGATAGGTGAGTCGGAGGTGCAGTCGGTGAGTCGGAGAGGAAGTCGGAGAGTCGGAGAGGTGGTCGGTGAGTCGGAGAGGCGTTCAGTGAGTCAGAGAAGCAGTCGGTGAATCGGAGTGGCAGTCGGTGAGTTAGAGAGGCAGTCGTTGAGTCACAGAGGCAGTCGGTAAGTCGGAGAGGTGGTCGGTGTGTCGGAGAGGCAGTTGGAGAGGCGGTCGGTGAGTCGGAGGGCAGTCGGTGAATCGGAGAGGTGGTCGGTGTGTCGGAGAGGCAGTTGGAGAGGCGGTCGGTGAGTCGGAGAGGTGGTCGGTGAGTCGGCGAGGTGGTCGGTGAATCGGAGAAGCTGTCGGGGAGTCGGAGAGGCGGTCGGGGTGTCAGAGAGGCAGTCGGTGAGTCGGAGAGGCGGTCGGTGCGCAGAGAGGAGGTCGGTGAGTCGGAGAGGCGGTCGGTGCGCAGAGAGGAGGTCGGTGAGTCGGAGAGGCAGTTGGTGAGTCGGAGAGGTGGTAGATGAGTCGGAGAGGCGGTCGGTGAGTCGGAGAGGTGGTAGGTGAGTCAGAGAGGTGGTCGGTGAGTCGGAGAGGCGGTCGGTGAGTCGGAGAGGCGGTCGGTGAGTCGGAGAGGCGGTCGGTGAGTCGGAGAGGCGGTCGGTGAGCCGGAGAGGCGGTCGGTGAATCCGAGAGGCAGTCGGCGAGTCGGAGAGGCAGTCGGTGAGTCGGAGAGGCGGTCGGTGAGTCGGAGAGGCGGTCGGTGCGCAGAGAGGAGGTCGGTGCATCCGAGAGGCGGTCGGTGAGTCAGAGAGGTAGTCGGTGAGTCAGAGAGGTGGTCGGTGAGTCGGAGAGGCGATCGGTGAGTCGGAGAGACAGTCGGTGAGTCAGAGAGGCGGTCGGTGAGTCGGAGCGTCGGTCGGTGAGTCGGAGAGGAGGTCGGTGAGTGGGAGAGGCGGTAGGTGTGTCGGAGAGGCGGTCAGTGAGTCGGAGAGGTGGTAGGTGATTCGGAGAGGCGGTAGGTGATTCATAGAGGCGGTAGGTGAGTCGGAGAGGTGGTAGGTGAGTCGGAGAGGTGGTATGTGAGTCGGAGAGGTGATAGGTGAGTCGGAGAGGCAGTCGGAGAGTCGGAGAGGTGATAGGTGAGTCGGAGAGGCAGTCGGAGAGTCGGAGAGGTGGCAGGTGAGTCGGAGAGGTGGTAGGTGAGTCGGAGAGGCGGTCGGTGAGTCGGAGGTGCAGTCGGTGAGTCGGAGAGGAAGTCGGAGAGTCGGAGAGGTGGTCGGTGAGTCGGAGAGGCGGTCAGTGAGTCAGAGAAGCAGTCGGTGAGTCGGAGGAGCAGCCAGTCAGTCGGAGAGGCAGTCGGTGAGTCGGAGAGGCAGTCGGTGAGTCAGAGAGGCAGCCGTTGAGTCAGAGAGGCAGTCGGTGAGTCAGAATGGCAATCGGGGAGTCGGAGAGGTGGTCGGTGAGTCAGAGAGGCGGTCAGTGAGTCAGAGAGGCAGTCGGTTAGTCGGAGAGGCGGTCGGTTAGTCGGAGAGGCGGTCGGTGAGTCAGAGAGGCAGACGGAGAGGCGGTCGGTGAGTGGGAGAGGCGGTCGGTGAGTGGGAGACGCAGTCGGTCAGTTGGGAGGCAGTCCGTGAGTCGGAGAGGCAGTCGGAGAGTCGGAGAGGCGCTCGGTGAATCGGAGAGGCGGTTGGTGAGTCGGAGAGCCGGTCGGTGAGT
Organism: Pristiophorus japonicus; assembly: GCF_044704955.1. Classification (NCBI taxonomy): domain Eukaryota; kingdom Metazoa; phylum Chordata; class Chondrichthyes; family Pristiophoridae; genus Pristiophorus; species Pristiophorus japonicus. The sequence goes on from NC_091993.1 coordinate 54,890,395, forward strand.
CGGAGAGGCAGTCGGTGAGTTGGCGAGGCAGTTGGAGAGGCGGTCGGTGAGTCGGAGAGGTGGTCGGTGAGTCGGAGAGGTGGTCGGTGAGTCGGAGAGGCGATCGGTGAGTCGGAGAGGTGGCCGGTGAGTCGGAGAGGCGGTCGGTGAGTCAGAGAGGCTGTCGGAGAGTCAAAGAGGTGGTCGGTGAGTCGGAGAATCGGTCGGTGAATCGGAGAGGTGGTCGGTGAGTCGGAGAGGAGGTCGGTGAGTCGGAGCGGCAGTCGGTGAGTTGGAGCGGCAGTCGGTGAGTCGGAGAGGCGGTCAGTGAGTCGGAGAGGCGGTCGGTAAGTCAGAGAGGAGGTCGGTGTGTCAGAGAGGCGGTCGGTGATTCGGAGAGGCAGTCGGTGAGTCGGAGAGGCGGTCGTTGAGTCAGAGAGGCAGTCGGTGCGCAGAGAGGAGGTCGTTGAGTTGAAGAGGCGGTCGGTGAGGCGGTCGGTGAGTTGGAGGGGCGGTCCGTGCGCAGAGAGGAGGTTGGTGAGTCAGAGAGGCGATAGGTGAGTCGGAGAGGTCGTAGGTGAGTCGGAGTGGCGGTCGGTGAGTCGGAGAGGTGGTTGGTGAGTCGGAGAGGTAGTCGGTGAGTCGGAGAGACAGTCGGGGAGTTGGAGAGGTGGTCCGTGAGTCGGAGAGGCGGTCAGTGAGTCGGAGAGGCGGTCGGTTAGTCAGAGAGGCGGTCGGTAAGTCAGAGAGGCAGATGGAGAGGCGGTCGGTGAGTCGTTGAGGAGGTCGTTAAGTTGGAGAGGCAGTCGGTGCGCAGAGAGGTGGTCGGTGAGTTGAAGAGGCGGTCGGTGAAGCGGCCGGTGAGTCGGAGGGGCGGTCGGTGAGTCGGAGAGGCGGTAGGTGAGTCGGAGTGGTGGTCGGTGAGTCGGAGAGGTGGTTGGTGAGTCGGAGAGGCGGTCGGTGAGTCGGAGAGGCGGTCAGTGAGTCAGAGACACAGTCGGTGAGTCGGAGCGGCAGTCGGTGAGTCGGAGCGGCAGTCGGTGCGTTGGAGAGGCAGTCGGTGAGTCGGAGAGGCGGTCGTTGAGTCCGAGAGGCGGTCGGTGAGTCGGAGAGGTGGTCGGTATGTCGGAGAGATGGTCGGTGCGCAGTGAGGAGGTCGGTGAGTCGGAGAGGCGGTCGGTGAGTTGGAGAGGCGGCCGGTTAGTTGGAGAGGCGGGCGGTGTGCAGAGAGGAGGTCGGTGAGTCGAAGAGGCGGTCGGTGAGTCGGAGAGGCAGTCGGTGAGACGGACTGGCAGTCGGTGAGTCGAGGAGGCAGTCGGTGAGTCGAGGAGGCAGTCGGTGAGTCGGGGAGGCAGTCGGTGATTCGAGGAGGCAGTCGGTGAGTCGAGGAGGCAGTCGGTGAGTCGGGGAGGCAGTCGGTGATTCGAGGAGGCAGTCGGTGAGTCGAGGAGGCAGTCGGTGAGTCGGGGAGGCAGTCGGTGAGTCGAGGAGGCAGTCGGTGAGTCGAGGAGGCAGTCGGTGAGTCGGGGAGGCAGTCGGTGAGTCGAGGAGGCAGTTGGTGAGTCGGGGAGGCAGTCGGTGAGTCGAGGAGGCAGTCGGTGAGTCGGAGAGGCAGTCGGGGAGTCGGAGAGGCAGTCGAGGAGTCTGAAAGCCGGTCGGGGAGTCGGAGAGGCAGTCGGGGAGTCGGAAAGGCAGTCGGGGAGTCGGAAAGGCGGTCGGTGAGTCGGAGAGGCGGTCGGTAAATCGGAGAGGCAGTTGGTGCACAGAGAGGAGGTCGGTGAGTTGGAGATGCGATCGGTGAGTCGGAGAGGCGGACGGTGAGTCGGAGAGGTGGTTGGTGAGTGGGAAAGGCGGTAGGTGAGTCAGAGAGGTGGTAGGTGATTCGGAGAGGCGGTAGGTGAGTTGGAGAGGCGGTCGGTGAGCCGGAGAGGCGGTAGGTGAGTCGGAGAGGCAGTCGGAGAGTAAGAGAGGCGGTAGGTGAGTCGGAGGTGCAGTCGGTGAGTCGGAGAGGAAGTCGGAGAGTCGGAGAGGTGGTCGGTGAGTCGGAGAGGCGTTCAGTGAGTCAGAGAAGCAGTCGGTGAATCGGAGTGGCAGTCGGTGAGTTAGAGAGGCAGTCGTTGAGTCACAGAGGCAGTCGGTAAGTCGGAGAGGTGGTCGGTGTGTCGGAGAGGCAGTTGGAGAGGCGGTCGGTGAGTCGGAGGGCAGTCGGTGAATCGGAGAGGTGGTCGGTGTGTCGGAGAGGCAGTTGGAGAGGCGGTCGGTGAGTCGGAGAGGTGGTCGGTGAGTCGGCGAGGTGGTCGGTGAATCGGAGAAGCTGTCGGGGAGTCGGAGAGGCGGTCGGGGTGTCAGAGAGGCAGTCGGTGAGTCGGAGAGGCGGTCGGTGCGCAGAGAGGAGGTCGGTGAGTCGGAGAGGCGGTCGGTGCGCAGAGAGGAGGTCGGTGAGTCGGAGAGGCAGTTGGTGAGTCGGAGAGGTGGTAGATGAGTCGGAGAGGCGGTCGGTGAGTCGGAGAGGTGGTAGGTGAGTCAGAGAGGTGGTCGGTGAGTCGGAGAGGCGGTCGGTGAGTCGGAGAGGCGGTCGGTGAGTCGGAGAGGCGGTCGGTGAGTCGGAGAGGCGGTCGGTGAGCCGGAGAGGCGGTCGGTGAATCCGAGAGGCAGTCAGCGAGTCGGAGAGGCAGTCGGTGAGTCGGAGAGGCGGTCGGTGAGTCGGAGAGGCGGTCGGTGCGCAGAGAGGAGGTCGGTGCATCCGAGAGGCGGTCGGTGAGTCAGAGAGGTAGTCGGTGAGTCAGAGAGGTGGTCGGTGAGTCGGAGAGGCGATCGGTGAGTCGGAGAGACAGTCGGTGAGTCAGAGAGGCGGTCGGTGAGTCGGAGCATCGGTCGGTGAGTCGGAGAGGAGGTCGGTGAGTGGGAGAGGCGGTAGGTGTGTCGGAGAGGCGGTCAGTGAGTCGGAGAGGTGGTAGGTGATTCGGAGAGGCGGTAGGTGATTCATAGAGGCGGTAGGTGAGTCGGAGAGGTGGTAGGTGAGTCGGAGAGGTGGTATGTGAGTCGGAGAGGTGATAGGTGAGTCGGAGAGGCAGTCGGAGAGTCGGAGAGGTGATAGGTGAGTCGGAGAGGCAGTCGGAGAGTCGGAGAGGTGGTAGGTGAGTCGGAGAGGTGGTAGGTGAGTCGGAGAGGCGGTCGGTGAGTCGGAGGTGCAGTCGGTGAGTCGGAGAGGAAGTCGGAGAGTCGGAGAGGTGGTCGGTGAGTCGGAGAGGCGGTCAGTGAGTCAGAGAAGCAGTCGGTGAGTCGGAGGAGCAGCCAGTCAGTCGGAGAGGCAGTCGGTGAGTCGGAGAGGCAGTCGGTGAGTCAGAGAGGCAGCCGTTGAGTCAGAGAGGCAGTCGGTGAGTCAGAATGGCAATCGGGGAGTCGGAGAGGTGGTCGGTGAGTCAGAGAGGCGGTCAGTGAGTCAGAGAGGCAGTCGGTTAGTCGGAGAGGCGGTCGGTTAGTCGGAGAGGCGGTCGGTGAGTCAGAGAGGCAGACGGAGAGGCGGTCGGTGAGTGGGGGAGGCGGTCGGTGAGTGGGAGACGCAGTCGGTCAGTTGGGAGGCAGTCCGTGAGTCGGAGAGGCAGTCGGAGAGTCGGAGAGGCGCTCGGTGAATCGGAGAGGCGGTTGGTGAGTCGGAGAGCCGGTCGGTGAGTCGGAGAGGCAGTCGGTGAGTTGGCGAGGCAGTTGGAGAGGCGGTCGGTGAGTCGGAGAGGTGGTCGGTGAGTCGGAGAGGTGGTCGGTGAGTCGGAGAGGCGATCGGTGAGTCGGAGAGGTGGCCGGTGAGTCGGAGAGGCGGTCGGTGAGTCAGAGAGGCTGTCGGAGAGTCAAAGAGGTGGTCGGTGAGTCGGAGAATCGGTCGGTGAATCGGAGAGGTGGTCGGTGAGTCGGAGAGGAGGTCGGTGAGTCGGAGCGGCAGTCGGTGAGTTGGAGCGGCAGTCGGTGAGTCGGAGAGGCGGTCAGTGAGTCGGAGAGGCGGTCGGTAAGTCAGAGAGGAGGTCGGTGTGTCAGAGAGGCGGTCGGTGATTCGGAGAGGCAGTCGGTGAGTCGGAGAGGCGGTCGTTGAGTCAGAGAGGCAGTCGGTGCGCAGAGAGGAGGTCGTTGAGTTGAAGAGGCGGTCGGTGAGGCGGTCGGTGAGTTGGAGGGGCAGTCCGTGCGCAGAGAGGAGGTTGGTGAGTCAGAGAGGCGATAGGTGAGTCGGAGAGGTCGTAGGTGAGTCGGAGTGGCGGTCGGTGAGTCGGAGAGGTGGTTGGTGAGTCGGAGAGGTAGTCGGTGAGTCGGAGAGACAGTCGGGGAGTTGGAGAGGTGGTCCGTGAGTCGGAGAGGCGGTCAGTGAGTCGGAGAGGCGGTCGGTTAGTCAGAGAGGCGGTCGGTAAGTCAGAGAGGCAGATGGAGAGGCGGTCGGTGAGTCGTTGAGGAGGTCGTTAAGTTGGAGAGGCAGTCGGTGCGCAGAGAGGTGGTCGGTGAGTTGAAGAGGCGGTCGGTGAAGCGGCCGGTGAGTCGGAGGGGCGGTCGGTGAGTCGGAGAGGCGGTAGGTGAGTCGGAGTGGTGGTCGGTGAGTCGGAGAGGTGGTTGGTGAGTCGGAGAGGCGGTCGGTGAGTCGGAGAGGCGGTCAGTGAGTCAGAGACACAGTCGGTGAGTCGGAGCGGCAGTCGGTGAGTCGGAGCGGCAGTCGGTGCGTTGGAGAGGCAGTCGGTGAGTCGGAGAGGCGGTCGTTGAGTCCGAGAGGCGGTCGGTGAGTCGGAGAGGTGGTCGGTATGTCGGAGAGATGGTCGGTGCGCAGTGAGGAGGTCGGTGAGTCGGAGAGGCGGTCGGTGAGTTGGAGAGGCGGCCGGTTAGTTGGAGAGGCGGGCGGTGTGCAGAGAGGAGGTCGGTGAGTCGAAGAGGCGGTCGGTGAGTCGGAGAGGCAGTCGGTGAGACGGACTGGCAGTCGGTGAGTCGAGGAGGCAGTCGGTGAGTCGAGGAGGCAGTCGGTGAGTCGGGGAGGCAGTCGGTGATTCGAGGAGGCAGTCGGTGAGTCGAGGAGGCAGTCGGTGAGTCGGGGAGGCAGTCGGTGATTCGAGGAGGCAGTCGGTGAGTCGAGGAGGCAGTCGGTGAGTCGGGGAGGTAGTCGGTGAGTCGAGGAGGCAGTCGGTGAGTCGAGGAGGCAGTCGGTGAGTCGGGGAGGCAGTCGGTGAGTCGAGGAGGCAGTTGGTGAGTCGGGGAGGCAGTCGGTGAGTCGAGGAGGCAGTCGGTGAGTCGGAGAGGCAGTCGGGGAGTCGGAGAGGCAGTCGAGGAGTCTGAAAGCCGGTCGGGGAGTCGGAGAGGCAGTCGGGGAGTCGGAAAGGCAGTCGGGGAGTCGGAAAGGCGGTCGGTGAGTCGGAGAGGCGGTCGGTAAATCGGAGAGGCAGTTGGTGCACAGAGAGGAGTTCGGTGAGTTGGAGATGCGATCGGTGAGTCGGAGAGGCGGACGGTGAGTCGGAGAGGTGGTTGGTGAGTGGGAAAGGCGGTAGGTGAGTCAGAGAGGTGGTAGGTGATTCGGAGAGGCGGTAGGTGAGTTGGAGAGGCGGTCGGTGAGCCGGAGAGGCGGTAGGTGAGTCGGAGAGGCAGTCGGAGAGTAAGAGAGGCGGTAGGTGAGTCGGAGGTGCAGTCGGTGAGTCGGAGAGGAAGTCGGAGAGTCGGAGAGGTGGTCGGTGAGTCGGAGAGGCGTTCAGTGAGTCAGAGAAGCAGTCGGTGAGTCGGAGAGGTGGTCGGTGTGTCGGAGAGGCAGTTGGAGAGGCGGTCGGTGAGTCGGAGGACAGTCGGTGAATCGGAGAGGTGGTCGGTGTGTCGGAGAGGCAGTTGGAGAGGCGGTCGGTGAGTCGGAGTGGTGGTCGGTGAGTCGGCGAGGTGGTCGGTGAATCGGAGAAGCTGTCGGGGAGTCGGAGAGGCGGTCGGGGTGTCGGAGAGGCAGTTGGTGAGTCGGAGAGGTGGTAGGTGAGTCGGAGAGGCGGTCGGTGAGTCAGAGAGGTGGTAGGTGAGTCGGAGAGGTGGTCGGTGAGTCGGAGAGGGGGTCGGTGAGTCGGAGCGGCGGTCGGTGAGTCGGAGAGGTGGTCGGTGAGTCGGAGAGGCGGTCGGTGAGCCGGAGAGGCGGTCGGTGAGTCGGAGAGGCGGTCGGTGAATCCGAGAGGCGGTCGGTGAGTCGGAGAGGCAGTCGGTGAGTCGGAGAGGCGGTCGGTGAGTCGGAGAGGTGGTCGGTGCGCAGAGAGGAGTTCGGTGCATCCGAGAGGCGGTCGGTGAGTCAGAGAGGTAGTCAGGGTGTCGGAGAGGCAGCCGGGGAGTCGGAGAGGCAGTCGGTCAGTCGGAGAGGCAGTCGGGGTGTCGGAGAGGCAGTCGGGGAGTCGGAGAGGCAGTCGAGGAGTCTGAAAGCCGGTCGGGGAGTCGGAGAGGCAGTCGGGGAGTCGGAAAGGCGGTCGGTGAGTCGGAGAGGCGGTCGGTAAATCGGAGAGGCAGTTGGTGCACAGAGAGGAGGTCGGTGAGTCGGAGATGCGATCGGTGAGTCGGAGAGGCAGTAGGTGAGTCGGAGAGGTGGTAGGTGATTCGGAGAGGCAGTCGGTGAGTCGGAGAGGTGGTAGGTGATTCGGAGAGGCGGTAGGTGAGTCGGAGAGGTGGTAGGTGATTCGGAGAGGCAGTCGGTGAGTCGGAGAGGTGGTAGTTGATTCGGAGAGGCGGTAGGTGAGTCGGAGAGGTGGTAGGTGATTCGGAGAGGCGGTAGGTGAGTCCGAGAGGCGGTCAGTGATTCGGAGAGGCGGTCAGTGAGTCGGAGAGGCGGTCGGTGGGTCGGAGAGGTGGTAGGAGATTCGGAGAGGCGGTAGGTGAGTTGGAGAGGCGGTCGGTGAGCCTGAGAGGCGGTAGGTGAGTCGGAGAGGCAGTCGGAGAGTAAGAGAGGCGGTAGGTGAGTCAGAGGTGCAGTCGGTGAGTCGGAGAGGAAGTCGGAGAGTCGGAGAGGTGGTCGGTGAGTCGGAGAGGCGTTCAGTGAGTCAGAGAAGCAGTCGGTGAGTCGGAGGAGCGGCCAGTCAGTCAGAGAGGCAGTCGGTGAGTCAGAGTGGCAGTCGTTGAGTCAGAGAGGCAGTCGGTGAGTCGGAGAGGTGGTCGGTGTGTCGGAGAGGCAGTTGGAGAGGCGGTCGGTGAGTCGGAGGACAGTCGGTGAATCGGAGAGGTGGTCGGTGTGTCGGAGAGGCAGTTGGAGAGGCGGTCGGTGAGTCGGAGTGGTGGTCGGTGAGTCGGCGAGGTGGTCGGTGAATCGGAGAAGCTGTCGGGGAGTCGGAGAGGCGGTCGGGGTGTCGGAGAGGCAGTCAGTGAGTCGGAGAGGCGGTCGGTGCGCAGAGAGGAGGTCGGTGAGTCGGAGAGGCAGTTGGTGAGTCGGAGAGGTGGTAGGTGAGTCGGAGAGGCGGTCGGTGTGTCATAGAGGCGGTCGGTGAGTCGGAGAGGTGGTCGGTGAGTCGGAGAGGAGGTCGGTGAGCGGGAGAGGCGGTAGGTGTGTCGGAGAGGCGGTAGGTGAGTCGGAGAGGTGGTAGGTGATTCGGAGAGGCGGTAGGTGATTCAGAGAGGCGGTAGGTGAGTCGGAGAGGTAGTTGGTGAGTCAGAGAGGTGGTCGGTGAGTCGGAGAGGCGGTCGGTGAGTCGGAGAGACAGTCGGTGAGTCAGAGAGGCGGTCGGTGAGTCGGAGCGTCGGTCGGTGTGTCATAGAGGCGGTCGGTGAGTCGGAGAGGTGGTCGGTGAGTCGGAGAGGAGGTCGGTGAGCGGGAGAGGCGGTAGGTGTGTCGGAGAGGCGGTAGGTGAGTCGGAGAGGTGGTAGGTGATTCGGAGAGGCGGTAGGTGATTCAGAGAGGCGGTAGGTGAGTCGGAGAGGCGGTCGGTGAGTCGGAGAGGCGGTAGGTGATTCAGAGAGGCGGTAGGTGAGTCGGAGAGGTGGTCGGTGAGCCGGAGAGGTGGTAGATGAGTCGGAGAGGCGGTCGGTGAGTCGGAGGTGCAGTCGGTGAGTCGGAGAGGAAGTCGGAGATTCGGAGAGGTGGTCGGTGAGTCGGAGAGGCGGTCAGTGAGTCAGAGAAGCAGTCGGTGAGTCGGAGGAGCGGCCAGTCAGTCAGAGAGGCAGTCGGTGAGTCGGAGAGGCAGTCGGTGAGTCAGAGAGGCAGCCGTTGAGTCAGAGAGGCAGTCGGTGAGTCAGAGAGGCAGTCGGGGAGTTGTAGAGGTGGTCGGTGAGTCGGAGCGGCGGTCAGTGAGTCAGAGAGGCAGTCGGTTAGTCGGAGAGGCGGTCGGTGAGTCAGAGAGGCAGACGGAGAGGCGGTCGGTGAGTGGGAGAGGCGGTCGGTGAGTGGGAGAGGCAGTCGGTCAGTCGGGAGGCAGTCCGTGAGTTGGAGAGGCAGTCGGAGAGTCGGAGAGGCGCTCGGTGAATCGGAGAGGCGGTTGGTGAGTCGGAGAGCCGGTCGGTGAGTCGGAGAGGCAGTCGGTGAGTCGGCGAGGCAGTTGGAAAGGCGGTCGGTGAGTCATAGAGGCGGTCGGTGAGTCGGAGAGGTGGTCGGTGAGTCGGAGAGGAGGTCGATGAGTGGGAGAGGCGGTAGGTGTGTCGGAGAGGCGGTCAGTGAGTCGGAGAGGCGGTAGGTGATTCAGAGAGGCGGTAGGTGAGTCGGAGAGGTGGTCGGTGAGCCGGAGAGGTGATAGGTGAGTCGGAGAGGCAGTCGGAGAGTCGGAGAGGTGGTAGGTGAGTCGGAGAGGTGGTAGGTGAGTCGGAGAGGCGGTCGGTGAGTCGGAGGTGCAGTCGGTGAGTCGGAGAGGAAGTCGGAGAGTCGGCGAGGTGGTCGGTGAGTCGGAGAGGCGGTCAGTGAGTCAGAGAAGCAGTCGGTGAGTCGGAGGAGCAGCCAGTCAGTCGGAGAGGCAGTCGGTGAGTCGGAGAGGCAGTCGGTGAGTCAGAGAGGCAGCCGTTGAGTCAGAGAGGCAGTCGGTGAGTCAGAATGGCAGTCGGGGAGTCGGAGAGGTGGTCGGTGAGTCAGAGAGGCGGTCAGTGAGTCAGAGAGGCAGTCGGTTAGTCAGAGAGGCGGTCGGTGAGTCAGAGAGGCAGACGGAGAGGCGGTCGGTGAGTGGGAGAGGCGGTCGGTGAGTGGGAGACGCAGTCGGTCAGTTGGGAGGCAGTCCGTGAGTCGGAGAGCCGGTCGGTGAGTCGGAGAGGCAGTCGGTGAGTCGGCGAGGCAGTTGGAGAGGCGGTCGGTGAGTCGGAGAGGTGGTCGGTGAGTCGGCGAGGTGGTCGGTGAGTCGGAGAGGTGATCGGTGAGTCGGAGAGGTGGCCGGTGAGTCGGAGAGGTGGTCGGTGAGTCAGAGAGGCGGTTGGTGCATCGGAGAGGCGGTCGGTGAGTCGGAGAGGCGGTCGGTGAGTCAGAGAGGCTGTCGGAGAGTCAAAGAGGTGGTCGGTGAGTCGGAGAATCGGTCGGTGAATCGGAGAGGTGGTCGGTGAGTCGGAGAGGAGGTCGGTGAGTCGGAGCGGCAGTCGGTGAGTTGGAGCGGCAGTCGGTGAGTCGGAGAGGCAGTCGGTTAGTCGGAGATGCGGTCGGTAAGTCAGAGAGGCAGATGGAGAGGCGGTCGGTGAGTCGTTGAGGAGGTCGTTAAGTTGGAGAGGCAGTCGGTGCGCAGAGAGGTGGTCGGTGAGTTGAAGAGGCGGTCGCTGAAGCGGCCGGTGAGTCGGAGGGGCGGTCGGTGCGCAGAGAGGAGGTCGGTGTGTCAGAGAGGCGGTCGGTGATTCGGAGACGCAGTCGGTGAGTCGGAGATGCGGTAGGTGAGTCGGAGTGGTGGTCAGTGAGTCGGAGAGGTGGTTGGTGAGTCGGAGAGGCGGTCGGTGAGTCGGAGAGGCGGTCAGTGAGTCGGAGAGGCGGTCGGTGAGTCGGAGTGGTGGTCAGTGAGTCGGAGAGGCGGTCGGTGAGTCGGAGAGGCGGTCGGTGAGTCGGAGAGGCGGTAGGTGAGTCGGAGTGGTGGTCAGTGAGTCGGAGAGGCGGTCGGTGAGTCGGAGAGGCGGTCGGTGAGTCGGAGTGGTGGTCAGTGAGTCGGAGAGGCGGTCGGTGAGTCGGAGAGGCGGTCGGTGAGTCGGAGAGGCGGTCAGTGAGTCAGAGACACAGTCGGAGAGTCGAAGAGGTGGTCGGTGAGTCGGAGAATCGGTCGGTGAATCGGAGAGGCGGTCGGTGAGTCGGAGAGGCGGTCGGTGAGTCGGAGAGGCGGTCAGTGAGTCAGAGACACAGTCGGAGAGTCGAAGAGGTGGTCGGTGAGTCGGAGAATCGGTCGGTGAATCGGAGAATCGGTCGGTGAGTCGGAGAGGCAGTCGGTGAGTCGGAGAGGCAGTCGGTGAGTCGGAGAGGCAGTCGGTGAGACGGACTGGCAGTCGGTGAGTCGAGGAGGCAGTCGGTGAGTCGAGGAGGCAGTCGGTGAGTCGGGGAGGCAGTCGGTGAGACGAGGAGGCAGTCGGTGAGTCGAGGAGGCAGTCGGTGAGTCGGGGAGGCAGTCGGTGATTCGAGGAGGCAGTCGGTGAGTCGAGGAGGCAGTCGGTGAGTCGGGGAGGCAGTCGGTGAGTCGAGGAGGCAGTTGGTGAGTCGGGGAGGCAGTCGGTGAGTCGAGGAGGCAGTCGGTGAGTCGGAGAGGCAGCCGGGGAGTCGGAGAGGCAGTCGGGGAGTCGGAAAGGCGGTCGGTGAGTCGGAGAGGCGGTCGGTAAATCGGAGAGGCAGTTGGTGCACAGAGAGGAGGTCGGTGAGTCGGAGATGCGATCGGTGAGTCGGAGAGGCGGTCGGTGAGTCGGAGAGGTTGTTGGTGAGTGGGAAAGGCGGTAGGTGAGTCAGAGAGGTGGTAGGTGATTCGGAGAGGCGGTCGGTGAGTCCGAGAGGCGGTCAGTGATTCGGAGAGGCGGCCAGTAAGTCGGAGAGGCGGTCGGTGTGTCAGAGAGGTGGTAGGTGATTCGGAGAGGCGGTAGGTGAGTCGGAGAGGTGGTAGGTGATTCGGAGAGGCGGTAGGTGAGTCCGAGAGGCGGTCAGTGATTCGGAGAGGCGGTCAGTGAGTCGGAGAGGCGGTCGGTGAGTCGGAGAGGTGGTAGGAGATTCGGAGAGGCGGTAGGTGAGTTGGAGAGGCGGTCGGTGAGCCGGAGAGGCGGTAGGTGAGTCGGAGAGGCAGTCGGAGAGTAAGAGAGGCGGTTAGTGAGTCGGAGGTGCAGTCGGTGAGTCGGAGAGGAAGTCGGAGAGTCGGAGAGGCGGTCGGTGAGTCGGAGAGGCGGTCGGTGTGTCGGAGAGGCAGTTGGAGAGGCGGTCGGTGAGTCGGAGGACAGTCGGTGAATCGGAGAGGTGGTCGGTGTGTCGGAGAGGCAGTTGGAGAGGCGGTCGGTGAGTCGGAGTGGTGGTCGGTGAGTCGGCGAGGTGGTCAGTGAATCGGAGAAGCTGTCGGGGAGTCGGAGAGGCGGTCAGTGAGTCGGAGAGGCGGTCGGTGCGCAGAGAGGAGGTCGGTGAGTCGGAGAGGCGGTCAGTGAGCCGGAGAGGTGGTTGGTGAGTCGGAGAGGTGGTCGGTGAGTCGGAGAGGGGGTCGGTGAGTCGGAGAGGCGGTCGGTGAGTCGGAGAGGCGGTCGGTGAGTCGGAGAGGCGGTCGGTGAGCCGGAGAGGCGGTCGGTGAATCCGAGAGGTGGTCGGTGAGTCGGAGAGGCAGTCGGTGAGTCGGAGAGGCGGTCGGTGAGTCGGAGAGGTGGTCGGTGCGCAGAGAGGAGTTCGGTGCATCCGAGAGGCGGTCGGTGAGTCAGAGAGGTAGTCGGTGAGTCAGAGAGGTGATCGGTGAGTCGGAGAGGCGGTCGGTGAGTCGGAGAGACAGTCGGTGAGTCGGAGAGGCGGTCGGTGAGTCGGAGCGTCGGTCGGTGAGTCATAGAGGCGGTCGGTGAGTCGGAGAGGTGGTCGGTGAGTCGGAGAGGAGGTCGGTGAGCGGGAGAGGCGGTAGTTGTGTCGGAGAGGCGGTCAGTGAGTCGGAGAGGTGGTAGGTGATTCGGAGAGGCGGTAGGTGATTCAGAGAGGCGGTAGGTGAGTCGGAGAGGCGGTCGGTGAGTCGGAGAGGCGGTAGGTGAGTCGGAGAGGCGGTCGTTGAGGCAGTCGGTGAGTCGGAGAGGAGGTCGGTGAGTTGAAGAGGCGGTCGGTGAGGCGGTCGGTGAGTCGGAGGAGCGGTCGGTGCGCAGAGAGGAGGCCGGTGAGTCAGAGAGGCGGTTTGTGAGTCGGTGAGTGGGTCGGTGAGTCAGAGAAGCAGTCGGTGAGTCGGAGGAGCGGCCAGTCAGTCGGAGAGGCAGTCGGTGAGTCGGAGAGGCAGTCGGTGAGTCAGAGAGGCAGCCGTTGAGTCAGAGAGGCAGTCGGTGAGTCAGAGAGGCAGTCGGGGAGTTGTAGAGGTGGTCGGTGAGTCGGAGAGGCGGTCAGTGAGTCAGAGAGGCAGTCGGTTAGTCGGAGAGGCGGTCGGTGAGTCAGAGAGGCAGACGGAGAGGCGGTCGGTGAGTGGGAGAGGCGGTCGGTGAGTGGGAGAGGCAGTCGGTCAGTCGGGAGGCAGTCCGTGAGTTGGAGAGGCAGTCGGAGAGTCGGAGAGGCGCTCGGTGAATCGGAGAGGCGGTTGGTGAGTCGGAGAGCCGGTCGGTGAGTCGGAGAGGCAGTCGGTGAGTCGGCGAGGCAGTTGTAAAGGCGGTCGGTGAGTCGGAGAGGCGGTCGATGAGTCGGAGAGGTGGTCGGTGAGTCGGAGAGGTGATCGGTGAGTCGGAGAGGTGGCCGGTGAGTCGGAGAGGCGGTCGTTGAGTCGGAGAGGCGGTCGGTGAGTCGGAGAGGTGGTCGGTGAGTCGGAGAGGCGGTCGGTGAGTCAGAGAGGCGGTCGGTGAGTCGGAGAGGTGGTCGGTGAGTCGGAGAGGAGGTCGGTGAGTCGGATCGGCAGTCGGTGAGTTGGAGCGGCAGTCGGTGAGTCGGAGAGGCAGTCAGTGAGTCGGAGAGGCGGTCGTTGAGTCAGAGAGGCAGTCGGTGCGCAGAGAGGAGGTCGTTGAGTTAAAGAGGCGGTCGGTGAGGCGGTCGGTGAGTGGGAGAGGCAGACGGAGAGGCGGTCGGTGAGTGGGAGAGGCGATCCGTGAGTGAGAGAGGCAGTCGATCAGTCGGGAGGCAGTCGGTGAGTTGGAGAGGCAGTCGGAGAGTCGGAGAGGCGGTCGGTGAATAGGAGAGGTGATCGGTGAGTCGGAGAGCTGGTCGGTGAGTCGGAGAGGCAGTCGGTGAGTCGGTGAGGCAGTTGGAAAGGCGGTCGGTGAGTCGGAGGGGCAGTCGGTGAATCGGAGAGTCGGTCGGTGAATCGGAGAGGTGGTCGGTGAGTCGGAGAGGCCGTCGGTGAGTCGAAGAGGTGATCGGTGAGTCAGAGAGGCGGTCGGTGAGTCAGAGAGGATTTCGGAGAGTCAAAAAGGCGGTCGGTGAGTCGGAGAGTCGGTCGGTGAATCGGAGAGGCGGTCGGTGAGTCGGAGAGGCGGTCGTTGAGGCAGTCGGTGAGTCGGAGAGGAGGTCGGTGAGTTGAAGAGGCGGTCGGTGAGGCGGTCGGTGAGTCGGAGGGGCGGTCGGTGCGCAGAGAGGAGGCCGGTGAGTCAGAGAGGCGGTTTGTGAGTCGGTGAGTGGGTCGGTGAGTCGGAGAGGCGGTCGGTGAGTCAGAGAGGCGGTAGGTGAGTCGGAGTGGCGGTCGGTGAGTCGGAGAGGTGGTCGGTGAGTCGGAGAGGCAGTCAGTGAGTTGGCGAGGCAGTTGGAGAGGCGGTCGGTGAGTCGGAGGGGCAGTCGGTGAATCGGAGAGGCGGTCGGTGAGTCGGAGAGGCGTTCGGTGAGTCGGAAAGGCGGTCGGTGAGTCGGAGAGGTGATCGGTGAGTCGGAGAGGTGGTTGGTGAGTCGGAGAGGCAGGCGGTGAGTCGGAGAGGCAGTCGGTGCTTCGGAGAGGCGGTCGGTGAGTCGGAAGGGCAGTCGGTGAATCGGAGAGCGGGTCGGTGAATCGGAGAGGTGGTCGGTGAGTCGGAGAGGCCGTCGGTGAGTCGAAGAGGTGATCGGTGAGTCAGAGAGGTGATCGGTGAGTCAGAGAGGCAGTCAGGGAGTCGGAGAGGCGGTCGATGAGCAGAAGAGGCGGTCGGTGCATCGGAGAGGCGGTCGGTGAGTCAGAGAGGCGGTCGGTGAGTCAGAGAGGATTTCGGAGAGTGAAAAAGGCGGTCGGTGAGTCGGAGATTCGGTCGGTGAATCGGAGAGGCGGTCGGTGAGTCGGAGAGGCGGTAGATGAGTCGGAGAGGCGGTCGGTTAGTCGGAGAGGTGATCGGTGAGTGGGAGAGGCAGACGGAGAGGCGGTCGGTGAGTGGGAGAGGCGATCGGTGAGTGGGAGAGGCAGACGGAGAGGCGGTCAGTGAGTGGGAGAGGCGATCGGTGAGTGGGAGAGGCAGTCGGTCAGTCGGGAGGCAGTCGGTGAGTCGGAGAGGCAGTCGGAGAGTCGGAGAGGCGGTCGGTGAATAGGAGAGGCGGTCGGTGAGTCGGAGAGCTGGTCGGTGAGTCGGAGAGGCAGTCGGTGAGTCGGCGAGGCAGTTGGAGAGGCGGTCGGGGAGTCGGAGAGGCGGTCGATGAGTTGGAGAGGCGGTCGGTGCATCGGAGAGGCAGTCGGTGAGTCAGAGAGGCGGTCGGTGTGTCATAGAGGATTTCGGAGAGTCAAAAAGGCGGTCGGTGAGTCGGAGAGGTGATCGGTGAGTCGGAGAGGCAGTCGGTGAGTCGGAGAGGCAGTCGGTGAGTTGTAGATGCAGTCGGTGAGTCAGAGAGGCAGTCGGTGAGTCGGAGTGGCTGTCGTTTAGTCAGAGACGCAGTCGGTGAGTCGAGGAGGCAGTCGGCGAGTTGAGGAGGCAGTCGGCGAGTCAGGGAGGCAGTCGGCGAGTCGGAGGGGCAGTCGGTGAGTCGGACAGGCAGTCGGTGATTCGGAGAGTTAGTCGGTGAGTCGAGGATGCAGTCGGTGAGTCAGGGAGGCAGCCGGTGAGTCGGAGAGGCAGTCAGAGAGTCGGAGTGGCTGTCGGTGAGTCAGAGAGGCAGTCGATGAGTCTAGGAGGCAGTCGGCGTGTCGGGGAGACAGTCAGCGAGTCTGAGGTGCAGTGGTGAGTCGGAGCGTCGGTCGGTGAGTCGGAGAGGTGGTCGGTGAGTCGGAGTGACGGTCGGTGAGTCGGAGAGGAAGTCGGTGAGTCATGGAGGCAGTCGGCGAGTTGGCGAGGCAGTCGGCGAGCCGGGGGGGGCAGTCGGTGAGTCGGAGAGTCGGTCAGTGAGTCGGAGAGGCGGTCGGTGAGTCAGAGAGACAGTCGGTGTGTCGGAGAGGCGGTCGGTGAGTCGGAGTGGCGGTCGGTGAGTCGGAGAGGTGATCGGTGAGTCGGAGAGGCGGTCGGGGAGTCGGAGAGGCGGTCGATGAGTTGGAGAGGCGGTCGGTGCATCGGAGAGGCAGTCGGTGAGTCAGAGAGGCGGTCGGTGTGTCATAGAGGATTTCGGAGAGTCAAAAAGGCGGTCGGTGAGTCGGAGAGGTGATCGGTGAGTCGGAGAGGCAGTCGGTGAGTCGGAGAGGCAGTCGGTGAGTTGTAGATGCAGTCGGTGAGTCAGAGAGGCAGTCGGTGAGTCGGAGTGGCTGTCGTTTAGTCAGAGACGCAGTCGGTGAGTCGAGGAGGCAGTCGGCGAGTTGAGGAGGCAGTCGGCGAGTCAGGGAGGCAGTCGGCGAGTCGGAGGGGCAGTCGGTGAGTCGGACAGGCAGTCGGTGATTCGGAGAGTTAGTCGGTGAGTCGAGGATGCAGTCGGTGAGTCAGGGAGGCAGCCGGTGAGTCGGAGAGGCAGTCAGAGAGTCGGAGTGGCTGTCGGTGAGTCAGAGAGGCAGTCGATGAGTCTAGGAGGCAGTCGGCGTGTCGGGGAGACAGTCAGCGAGTCTGAGGTGCAGTGGTGAGTCGGAGCGTCGGTCGGTGAGTCGGAGAGGTGGTCGGTGAGTCGGAGTGACGGTCGGTGAGTCGGAGAGGAAGTCGGTGAGTCATGGAGGCAGTCGGCGAGTTGGCGAGGCAGTCGGCGAGCCGGGGGGGGCAGTCGGTGAGTCGGAGAGTCGGTCAGTGAGTCGGAGAGGCGGTCGGTGAGTCAGAGAGACAGTCGGTGTGTCGGAGAGGCGGTCGGTGAGTCGGAGTGGCAGTCGGTGAGTCGGAGAGGCAGTCGGTGAGTCTGAGATGCAGTCGGTGAGTCGGAGAGGCAGTCGGTGAGTCGGAGAGGCGGTCGGTGAGTCGGAGTGGCAGTCGGTGAGTCGGAGAGGCGGTCGGTGAGTAGGAGAGGAAGTCGGTGAGTCGGAGAGGCGGTCGGTGAGTCGGAGTGGCAGTCGGTGAGTCGGAGAGGCGGTCGGTGAGTAGGAGAGGAAGTCGGTGAGTCGGAGAGGCGGTCGGTGAGTCGGGGTGGCAGTCGGTGAGTCAGAGAGGCAGTCGGTGAGTCTGAGATGCAGTCGGTGAGTCAGAGAGGCAGTCGGTGAGTTGGAGAGGCAGTCGGTGAGTCGAGGATGCAGTCGGCGAGTCAGGGAGGCAGTCGGCGAGTCGGAGGCGCAGTCGGTGAGTCGAGGAGGCAGTCGGTGAGTCGGTGGGGCATTCAGTGAGCCGGAGAGGGGGTCGTTGAGTCGGAGAGTCGGTCGGTGAGTCAGAGAGGCAGTCGGTTCATCGGAGTGGCAGTCGGTGAGTCGTAGAGGCAGTCGGTGAGTCGGAGAGGCAGTCGGTGAGTCAGAGAGTCAGTCGGTGAGTCGAGGAGGCAGTTGGCGAGTCGAGGATGCAGTTGGCGAGTCAGGGAGGCAGTCGGCGAGTTGGAGGGGCAGTCGGTGAGTCAGAGAGGCAGTTGGTAAGTCGGAGAGGCAGTCGGTGAATCGAGGATGCAGTCGCTGAGTTGGGGAGGCAGTCGGTGAGTCAGTGGGGCATTCAGTGAGTCGGAGGGGCGAGCCGGTGAGTCAGAGATGAAGTGGGTGAGTCGGAGAGGCAGTCGGTGAGTCAGAGAGGCAGTCGGTGAGTCGGACAGGCGGTCGGTGAGTCGGAGAGGAAGTCGGTGAGTCAGAGATGCGGATCGGTGAGTCGGAGAGGTGGTCGGTGTGTCGGAGTGGTGGTCGGTGAGTCGGAGAGGAACTCGGTGAGTCGGAGAGGCGGTTGGTGAGTCGAAGAGGCAGTCGGTGAGTCGGAGAGGTAGTCGGAGAGTCCGGGAGGCAGTTGGTGAGTCGGAGAGACGGTCGGTGAATCGGAGAGGCGGTCGGTTAGTCTGAGAGGCGGTCGGTGAGTCGGAGAGGCGGTTGTTGAGTCGGAGAGGCGGTCGTTGAGTCGGAGAGGTGGTTGTTGAGTCGGAGAGGCGGTCGTTGAGTCGGAGAGGCAGTCGGTGAGTCGGAGAGTCGGTCGGTGAGTCGGATAGTCGGTCGGTGATTCGGAGAGGTGGTCAGTGAGTCGGAGTGGCAGTCGGTGAGTCGGAGAGGCGGTCGGTGATTCGGAGAGGCAGTCGGTGAGTCGGAGAGGCGGTCGGTGAGTCGGAGTGGCAGTCGGTGAGTCGGAGAGGCAGTCGATGATTCAGAGATGCAGTCGGTGAGTCAGAGAGGCAGTCGGTGAGTCAGAGAGGCAGTCGGTGAGTCGAGGAGGCAGTCGGCACGTCGAGGAGGCAGTCGGTGAGTCGGGGAGGCAGTCGACGAGTCGGAGGGGCAGCCGGTGAGTCAGAGAGGCAGTTGGTGAGTCGGAGAGGCAATCGGTGTGTCGAGGAGGCAGTCGGTGAGTCGGGGAGGCAGTCGTAGAGTCGGAGGGGCAGTCGGTGAGACGGAGAGGCAGTCGGTGAGTCGGAGAGGTCGTCGGTGAGTTTGGAGGCGAGCCGCTGAGTCGGAGAAGCGTTCGGTGAGTCAAATAGGCAGTCGGTGAGTCGGAGTGGTGGTCGGTGAGTGGGAGAGGAGGTCGGTGATTGGGAGAGGCAGTCGGTGAGTGGGAGAGGCAGTTGATGAGTCGGAGAGGCGGTCGGTGAGTCAAAGAGGGAGTCGGTGAGTCGGAGATGCAGTCGGAGAGTCGGATAGGCAGTCGGTGAGTCGGAGAGGCAGTCGGTGAGTCAGAGATGCAGTCGATGAGTTGGAGAGGCGGTTGGTGAGTCGGAGAGTCGGTCGGTAATTCGGAGAGGCGGTCGGTGAGTCGAAGAGGCAGTCGGTGAGTCGGAGAGGTAGTCGGAGAGTCCGGGAGGCAGTTGGTGAGTCGGAGAGACGGTCGGTGAATCGGAGAGGCGGTCGGTTAGTCGGAGAGGCGGTCGGTGAGTCGGAGAGGCGGTTGTTGAGTCGGAGAGGCGGTCGTTGAGTCGGAGAGGCAGTCGGCGAGTCGGAGGGGCAGTCGGTGAGTCGGAGAGTCGGTCGGTGATTCGGAGAGGTGGTCAGTGAGTCGGAGTGGCAGTCGGTGAGTCGGAGAGGCGGTCGGTGATTCGGAGAGGCAGTCGGTGAGTCGGAGAGGCGGTCGGTGAGTCAGAGTGGCAGTCGGTGAGTCGGAGAGGCAGTCGATGATTCAGAGATGCAGTCGGTGAGTCAGAGAGGCAGTCGGTGAGTCAGAGAGGCAGTCGGTGAGTCGAGGAGGCAGTCGGCGCGTCGAGGAGGCAGTCGGTGAGTCGGGGAGGCAGTCGACGAGTCGGAGGGGCAGCCGGTGAGTCAGAGAGGCAGTTGGTGAGTCGGAGAGGCAATCGGTGTGTCGAGGAGGCAGTCGGTGAGTCGGGGAGGTAGTCGTAGAGTCGGAGGGGCAGTCGGTGAGACGGAGAGGCAGTCGGTGAGTCGGAGAGGTCGTTGGTGAGTTTGGAGGTGAGCCGCTGAGTCGGAGAAGCGTTCGGTGAGTCAAATAGGCAGTCGGTGAGTCAGAGAGGTGGTCGGTGAGTGGGAGAGGAGGTCGGTGATTGGGAGAGGCAGTCGGTGAGTGGGAGAGGCAGTTGATGAGTCGGAGAGGCGGTCGGTGAGTCAAAGAGGGAGTCGGTGAGTCGGAGATGCAGTCGGAGAGTCGGATAGGCAGTCGGTGAGTCGGAGAGGCAGTCGGTGAGTCAGAGATGCAGTCGATGAGTCGGAGAGGCGGTTGGTGAGTCGGAGAGTCGGTTGGTAATTCGGAGAGGCGGTCGGTGAGTCGAAGAGGCAGTCGGTGAGTCGGAGAGGTAGTCGGAGAGTCCGGGAGGCAGTTGGTGAGTCGGAGAGACGGTCGGTGAATCGGAGAGGCGGTCGGTGAGTCGGAGAGGCGGTTGTTGAGTCGGAGAGGCGGTCGTTGAGTCGGAGAGGCGGTCGTTGAGTCGGAGAGGCAGTCGGCGAGTCGGAGGGGCAGTCGGTGAGTCGGAGAGTCGGTCGGTGAGTCGGAGAGTCGGTCGGTGATTCGGAGAGGTGGTCAGTGAGTCGGAGTGGCAGTCGGTGAGTCGGAGAGCTGGTCGGTGAGTCAAAGAGGCAGTCGGTGAGTCGGACAGGCAGTCAGAGAGTCGGAGAGGCAGTCGGTGAGTCGGAGAGGCAGTCGGTGAGTCGAGGATGCAGTCGGTGAGTCGGGGAGGCGGTCGGTGAGTCGGAGAGGCGGTCGGTGAGTCGGACAGGCGGTCGGTGAGTCGGAGTGGCAGTCGGTGAGTCGGAGAGGCAGTCGGTGAGTCGGAGAGGCAGTCGGTGAGTCGGAGATGCAGTCGGTGAGTCGGAGAGGTAGTCGGTGAGTCAGAGTGGCTGTCGGTGAGTCAGAGAGGCAGTAGGTGAGTCAAGGAGGCAGTCAGCGAGTCGAGGAGGCAGTCGGTGAGTCGGGGAGGCAGTCGGCGAGTCGGAGGGGCAGCCGGTGAGTTGGAGAGGCAGTCAGCGAGTCGAGGAGGCAGTCGGTGAGTCGGAGGGGCAGTCGGTGAGATGGAGAGGCAGTCGGTGAGTTGGAGAGGTCGTCGGTGAGTTGGAGAGGTGAGCCGCTGAGTCAGAGAAATGTTCGGTGAGTCAGAGAGGCAGTCGGTGAGTCGGAGAGGTTGTCGGTGAGTCGGAGAGGCAGTCGGTGATTCAGAGATGCAGTCGGTGAGTCAGAGAGGCAGTCGGTGAGTCAGAGAGGCAGTCGGTGAGTCGAGGAGGCAGTCGGCGCGTCGAGGAGGCAGTCGGTGAGTCGAGGAGGCAGTCGGCGAGTCGGAGGGGCAATCGGTGTGTCAAGGAGGCAGTCGGTGAGTCGGGGAGGCAGTCGTAGTGTCGGAGGGGCAGTCGGTGAGACGGAGAGGCAGTCGGTGAGTCGGAGAGGTCGTCGGTGAGTTGGGAGGCGAGCCGCTGAGTCGGAGAAGCGTTTGGTGAGTCAAATAGGGAGTCGGTGAGTCGGAGAGGTGGTCGGTGAGTCGGAGAGGCAGTCGGTGAGTCGGAGAGGTGGTCGGTGAGTGGGAGAGGAGGTCGGTGATTGGGAGAGGCAGTCGTTGAGTGGGAGAGGCAGTCGATGAGTCGGAGAGGAGGTCGGTGAGTCAAAGAGGCAGTCGGTGAGTCGGAGAGGCAGTCGGAGAGTCGGAGAGGCAGTCGGTGAGTCGGAGAGGCAGTCGGTGAGTCGAGGATGCAGTCGGTGAGTCGGGGAGGCAGTCGCTGAGTCGGAGAGGCGGTCGGTGAGTCGGACAGGCGGTCGGTGAGTCGGAGAGGCTGTCGGTGAGTCGGAGAGGCGGTCGGTGAGTCGGAGAGTCGGTCGGTGAGTCAGAGAGGCAGTCGGTGAGTCGGAGTGGCAGTCGGTGAGTCGTAGAGGCAGTCGGTGAGTCGGAGAGGCAGTCGGTGAGTCGGAGATGAAGTGGGTGAGTCGGAGAGGCAGTCGGTGAGTCAGAGAGGCAGTCGGTGAGTCGGACAGGCGGTCGGTGAGTCGGAGAGGAAGTCGGTGAGTCAGAGATGCGGATCGGTGAGTCGGAGAGGTGGTCGGTGTGTCGGAGTGGTGGTCGGTGAGTCGGAGAGGAACTCGGTGAGTCGGAGAGGCGGTTGGTGAGTCGAAGAGGCAGTCGGTGAGTCGGAGAGGTAGTCGGAGAGTCCGGGAGGCAGTTGGTGAGTCGGAGAGACGGTCGGTGAATCGGAGAGGAAGTCGGTGAGTCATGGAGGCAGTCGGCGAGTTGGCGAGGCAGTCGGCGAGCCGGGGGGGGCAGTCGGTGAGTCGGAGAGTCGGTCAGTGAGTCGGAGAGGCGGTCGGTGAGTCAGAGAGACAGTCGGTGTGTCGGAGAGGCGGTCGGTGAGTCGGAGTGGCAGTCGGTGAGTCGGAGAGGCAGTCGGTGAGTCTGAGATGCAGTCGGTGAGTCGGAGAGGCAGTCGGTGAGTCGGAGAGGCGGTCGGTGAGTCGGAGTGGCAGTCGGTGAGTCGGAGAGGCGGTCGGTGAGTAGGAGAGGAAGTCGGTGAGTCGGAGAGGCGGTCGGTGAGTCGGAGTGGCAGTCGGTGAGTCGGAGAGGCGGTCGGTGAGTAGGAGAGGAAGTCGGTGAGTCGGAGAGGCGGTCGGTGAGTCGGAGTGGCAGTCGGTGAGTCAGAGAGGCAGTCGGTGAGTCTGAGATGCAGTCGGTGAGTCAGAGAGGCAGTCGGTGAGTTGGAGAGGCAGTCGGTGAGTCGAGGATGCAGTCGGCGAGTCAGGGAGGCAGTCGGCGAGTCGGAGGCGCAGTCGGTGAGTCGAGGAGGCAGTCGGTGAGTCGGTGGGGCATTCAGTGAGCCGGAGAGGGGGTCGTTGAGTCGGAGAGTCGGTCGGTGAGTCAGAGAGGCAGTCGGTTCATCGGAGTGGCAGTCGGTGAGTCGTAGAGGCAGTCGGTGAGTCGGAGAGGCAGTCGGTGAGTCAGAGAGTCAGTCGGTGAGTCGAGGAGGCAGTTGGCGAGTCGAGGATGCAGTTGGCGAGTCAGGGAGGCAGTCGGCGAGTTGGAGGGGCAGTCGGTGAGTCAGAGAGGCAGTTGGTAAGTCGGAGAGGCAGTCGGTGAATCGAGGATGCAGTCGCTGAGTTGGGGAGGCAGTCGGTGAGTCAGTGGGGCATTCAGTGAGTCGGAGGGGCGAGCCGGTGAGTCAGAGATGAAGTGGGTGAGTCGGAGAGGCAGTCGGTGAGTCAGAGAGGCAGTCGGTGAGTCGGACAGGCGGTCGGTGAGTCGGAGAGGAAGTCGGTGAGTCAGAGATGCGGATCGGTGAGTCGGAGAGGTGGTCGGTGTGTCGGAGTGGTGGTCGGTGAGTCGGAGAGGAACTCGGTGAGTCGGAGAGGCGGTTGGTGAGTCGAAGAGGCAGTCGGTGAGTCGGAGAGGTAGTCGGAGAGTCCGGGAGGCAGTTGGTGAGTCGGAGAGACGGTCGGTGAATCGGAGAGGCGGTCGGTTAGTCTGAGAGGCGGTCGGTGAGTCGGAGAGGCGGTTGTTGAGTCGGAGAGGCGGTCGTTGAGTCGGAGAGGCAGTCGGCGAGTCGGAGAGGCGGTTGTTGAGTCGGAGAGGCGGTCGTTGAGTCGGAGAGGCAGTCGGTGAGTCGGAGAGTCGGTCGGTGAGTCGGATAGTCGGTCGGTGATTCGGAGAGGTGGTCAGTGAGTCGGAGTGGCAGTCGGTGAGTCGGAGAGGCGGTCGGTGATTCGGAGAGGCAGTCGGTGAGTCGGAGAGGCGGTCGTTGAGTCGGAGTGGCAGTCGGTGAGTCGGAGAGGCAGTCGATGATTCAGAGATGCAGTCGGTGAGTCAGAGAGGCAGTCGGTGAGTCAGAGAGGCAGTCGGTGAGTCGAGGAGGCAGTCGGCACGTCGAGGAGGCAGTCGGTGAGTCGGGGAGGCAGTCGACGAGTCGGAGGGGCAGCCGGTGAGTCAGAGAGGCAGTTGGTGAGTCGGAGAGGCAATCGGTGTGTCGAGGAGGCAGTCGGTGAGTCGGGGAGGCAGTCGTAGAGTCGGAGGGGCAGTCGGTGAGACGGAGAGGCAGTCGGTGAGTCGGAGAGGTCGTCGGTGAGTTTGGAGGCGAGCCGCTGAGTCGGAGAAGCGTTCGGTGAGTCAAATAGGCAGTCGGTGAGTCGGAGTGGTGGTCGGTGAGTGGGAGAGGAGGTCGGTGATTGGGAGAGGCAGTCGGTGAGTGGGAGAGGCAGTTGATGAGTCAGAGAGGCGGTCGGTGAGTCAAAGAGGGAGTCGGTGAGTCGGAGATGCAGTCGGAGAGTCGGATAGGCAGTCGGTGAGTCGGAGAGGCAGTCGGTGAGTCAGAGATGCAGTCGATGAGTTGGAGAGGCGGTTGGTGAGTCGGAGAGTCGGTCGGTAATTCGGAGAGGCGGTCGGTGAGTCGAAGAGGCAGTCGGTGAGTCGGAGAGGTAGTCGGAGAGTCCGGGAGGCAGTTGGTGAGTCGGAGAGACGGTCGGTGAATCGGAGAGGCGGTCGGTTAGTCGGAGAGGCGGTCGGTGAGTCGGAGAGGCGGTTGTTGAGTCGGAGAGGCGGTCGTTGAGTCGGAGAGGCAGTCGGCGAGTCGGAGGGGCAGTCGGTGAGTCGGAGAGTCGGTCGGTGATTCGGAGAGGTGGTCAGTGAGTCGGAGTGGCAGTCGGTGAGTCGGAGAGGCGGTCGGTGATTCGGAGAGGCAGTCGGTGAGTCGGAGAGGCGGT
The DNA here is from genome assembly GCF_044704955.1 of Pristiophorus japonicus. Lineage (NCBI taxonomy): Eukaryota > Metazoa > Chordata > Chondrichthyes > Pristiophoridae > Pristiophorus > Pristiophorus japonicus. Next base: position 54,913,930 of record NC_091993.1, read on the forward strand.
CGGTGAGTCAGAGTGGCAGTCGGTGAGTCGGAGAGGCAGTCGATGATTCAGAGATGCAGTCGGTGAGTCAGAGAGGCAGTCGGTGAGTCAGAGAGGCAGTCGGTGAGTCGAGGAGGCAGTCGGCGCGTCGAGGAGGCAGTCGGTGAGTCGGGGAGGCAGTCGACGAGTCGGAGGGGCAGCCGGTGAGTCAGAGAGGCAGTTGGTGAGTCGGAGAGGCAATCGGTGTGTCGAGGAGGCAGTCGGTGAGTCGGGGAGGTAGTCGTAGAGTCGGAGGGGCAGTCGGTGAGACGGAGAGGCAGTCGGTGAGTCGGAGAGGTCGTTGGTGAGTTTGGAGGTGAGCCGCTGAGTCGGAGAAGCGTTCGGTGAGTCAAATAGGCAGTCGGTGAGTCAGAGAGGTGGTCGGTGAGTGGGAGAGGAGGTCGGTGATTGGGAGAGGCAGTCGGTGAGTGGGAGAGGCAGTTGATGAGTCGGAGAGGCGGTCGGTGAGTCAAAGAGGGAGTCGGTGAGTCGGAGATGCAGTCGGAGAGTCGGATAGGCAGTCGGTGAGTCGGAGAGGCAGTCGGTGAGTCAGAGATGCAGTCGATGAGTCGGAGAGGCGGTTGGTGAGTCGGAGAGTCGGTTGGTAATTCGGAGAGGCGGTCGGTGAGTCGAAGAGGCAGTCGGTGAGTCGGAGAGGTAGTCGGAGAGTCCGGGAGGCAGTTGGTGAGTCGGAGAGACGGTCGGTGAATCGGAGAGGCGGTCGGTGAGTCGGAGAGGCGGTTGTTGAGTCGGAGAGGCGGTCGTTGAGTCGGAGAGGCAGTCGGCGAGTCGGAGGGGCAGTCGGTGAGTCGGAGAGTCGGTCGGTGAGTCGGAGAGTCGGTCGGTGATTCGGAGAGGTGGTCAGTGAGTCGGAGTGGCAGTCGGTGAGTCGGAGAGCTGGTCGGTGAGTCAAAGAGGCAGTCGGTGAGTCGGACAGGCAGTCAGAGAGTCGGAGAGGCAGTCGGTGAGTCGGAGAGGCAGTCGGTGAGTCGAGGATGCAGTCGGTGAGTCGGGGAGGCGGTCGGTGAGTCGGAGAGGCGGTCGGTGAGTCGGACAGGCGGTCGGTGAGTCGGAGTGGCAGTCGGTGAGTCGGAGAGGCAGTCGGTGAGTCGGAGAGGCAGTCGGTGAGTCGGAGATGCAGTCGGTGAGTCGGAGAGGTAGTCGGTGAGTCAGAGTGGCTGTCGGTGAGTCAGAGAGGCAGTAGGTGAGTCAAGGAGGCAGTCAGCGAGTCGAGGAGGCAGTCGGTGAGTCGGGGAGGCAGTCGGCGAGTCGGAGGGGCAGCCGGTGAGTTGGAGAGGCAGTCAGCGAGTCGAGGAGGCAGTCGGTGAGTCGGAGGGGCAGTCGGTGAGATGGAGAGGCAGTCGGTGAGTTGGAGAGGTCGTCGGTGAGTTGGAGAGGTGAGCCGCTGAGTCAGAGAAATGTTCGGTGAGTCAGAGAGGCAGTCGGTGAGTCGGAGAGGTTGTCGGTGAGTCGGAGAGGCAGTCGGTGATTCAGAGATGCAGTCGGTGAGTCAGAGAGGCAGTCGGTGAGTCAGAGAGGCAGTCGGTGAGTCGAGGAGGCAGTCGGCGCGTCGAGGAGGCAGTCGGTGAGTCGAGGAGGCAGTCGGCGAGTCGGAGGGGCAATCGGTGTGTCAAGGAGGCAGTCGGTGAGTCGGGGAGGCAGTCGTAGTGTCGGAGGGGCAGTCGGTGAGACGGAGAGGCAGTCGGTGAGTCGGAGAGGTCGTCGGTGAGTTGGGAGGCGAGCCGCTGAGTCGGAGAAGCGTTTGGTGAGTCAAATAGGGAGTCGGTGAGTCGGAGAGGTGGTCGGTGAGTCGGAGAGGCAGTCGGTGAGTCGGAGAGGTGGTCGGTGAGTGGGAGAGGAGGTCGGTGATTGGGAGAGGCAGTCGTTGAGTGGGAGAGGCAGTCGATGAGTCGGAGAGGAGGTCGGTGAGTCAAAGAGGCAGTCGGTGAGTCGGAGAGGCAGTCGGAGAGTCGGAGAGGCAGTCGGTGAGTCGGAGAGGCAGTCGGTGAGTCGAGGATGCAGTCGGTGAGTCGGGGAGGCAGTCGCTGAGTCGGAGAGGCGGTCGGTGAGTCGGACAGGCGGTCGGTGAGTCGGAGAGGCTGTCGGTGAGTCGGAGAGGCGGTCGGTGAGTCGGAGAGTCGGTCGGTGAGTCAGAGAGGCAGTCGGTGAGTCGGAGTGGCAGTCGGTGAGTCGTAGAGGCAGTCGGTGAGTCGGAGAGGCAGTCGGTGAGTCGGAGAGGCAGTCAGAGATTCGGAGTGGCTGTCGGTGAATCAGAGAGGCAGTCGGTGAGACGAGGAGGCAGTCGGCGTGTCGGAGAGGCAGTCGGCGAGTCGGAGGTGCAGTGGTGAGTCGGAGAGTCGGTCGGTGAGTCGGAGAGGCGGTCGGTGAGTCGGAGTGGCGGTCGGTGAGTCGGAGAGGAAGTCGGTGAGTCATGGAGGCAGTCGGCGAGTTGGCGAGGAAGTCGGCGAGCCGGGTGGGCAGTCGGTGAGTCGGAGAGTCGGTCGGTGAGTCGGAGAGGCAGTCGCTGAGTCGGAGGGGCAGTCGGTGAGTCGGAGTGGCTGTCGGTGAGTCGGAGTGGCAGTCGGTGAGTCGGAGAGGCAGTCGGTCAGTCGGAGATGCAGTCGCTGAGTCGGAGGGGCAGTCGGTGAGTCGGAGTGGCTGTCGGTGAGTCAGAGAGGCAGTTGGTGAGTCGAGGAGGCAGTCAGCGAGTGAGGGAGGCAGTCGGCGAGTCAGGGAGGCAGTCGGCGAGTCAGAGAGGCAGTCGGTGAATCGAGGAGGCAGTCGGTGAGTCAGAGGGGCAGTCGGCGAGTCAGAGAGGCAATCGGTGAGTCAGAGAGGCAGTCGGTGAGTCGAGGAGGCAGTCGGTGAGTCAGAGGGGCAGTCGGCGAGTCAGAGAGGCAGTCGGTGAGTCAGAGGGGCAGTCAGCGAGTCAGAGAGGCAGTCGGTGAGTCAGAGAGGCAGTCGGTGAGTTGGGGAGGCAGTCGGTGAGTCGGAGGGGCATTCAGTGTGTCGGAGGGGCAGTCGGTGAGTCGGAGAGGCAGTCAGTGAGCCGGAGATGCAGTCGGTGAGTCGGAGAGGCAGTCGGTGAGTCGGAGTGGCTGTCGGTGAGTCAGAGAGGCAGTCGGTGAGTCGGAGAGGCAGTCGGTGAGTCGAGGATGCAGTCGGTGAGTCGGGGAGGCAGTCAGTGAGTCGGTGGGGCATTCAGTGAATTGGAGAAGCGGTCGTTGAGTCGGAGAGGCGGTCGGTGAGTCGGAGAGTCGGTCGGTGAGTCAGAGAGGCAGTCGGTTCATCGGAGTGGCAGTCGGTGAGTCAGAGAGGCAGTCGGTTCGTCAGAGTGGCAGTCGGTGAGTCAGGGAGGCAGTCAGTGAGTCAGGGAGGCAGTTGGCGAGTCGGAGGGGCAGTCGGTGAGTCAGAGAGGCAGTCGGTGAGTCGGAGAGGCAGTCGGTTAGTCGGAGTGGCAGTCGGTGAGTCGGAGGGGCATTCAGTGTGTCGGAGGGGCAGTCGGTGAGTCGGAGAGGCAGTCAGTGAGCCGGAGATGCAGTCGGTGAGTCGGAGAGGCAGTCGGTGAGTCGGAGTGGCCTTTGGTGAGTCAGAGAGGCAGTCGGTGAGTCGGAGAGGCAGTCGGTGAGTCGAGGATGCAGTCGGTGAGTCGGGGAGGCAGTCGGTGAGTCGGTGGGGCATTCAGTGAGTCGGAGAAGCGGTCGTTGAGTTGGAGAGGCGGTCGGTGAGTCGGAGAGTCGGTCGGTGAGTCAGAGAGGCAGTCGGTTCATCGGAGTGGCAGTCGGTGAGTCAGAGAGGCAGTCGGTTCGTCAGAGTGGCAGTCGGTGAGTCAGGGAGGCAGTCAGTGAGTCAGGGAGGCAGTTGGCGAGTCGGAGGGGCAGTCGGTGAGTCAGAGAGGCAGTCGGTGAGTCGGAGAGGCAGTCGGTGAGTCGAGGATGCAGTCGGTGAGTCGGGGAGGCAGGCGTTGAGTCGGAGGGGCATTCAGTGAGTCGGAGGGGCAGTCGGTGAGTCGGAGAGGCAGTCGGTGAGTCGAGGATACAGTCGGCGAGTCAGGGAGGCAGTCGGCGAGTCAGGGAGGCAGTCGGCGAGTCGGAGTGGCAGTCGGTGAGTCGGAGAGGCAGTCGGTGAGTCGGAGAGGCAGTCGGTGAGTCGGAGAGGCAGTCAGTGAGTCGGAGATGCAGTCGATGAGTCGGAGAGGCAGTCGGCGAGTCGAGGATACAGTCGGCGAGTAAGGGAGGCAGTCGGCGAGTCGGAGTGGCTGTCGGTGAGTCAGAGAGGCAGTCGGTGAGTCGGAGAGGCAGTCGGTGAGTCGAGGATGCAGTCGGTGAGTCAGGGAGGCAGTCGGCGAGTCGGAGTGGCTGTCGGTGAGTCGGAGAGGCAGTCGGTGAGTCGGAGAGGCAGTCGGTGAGTCGGAGAGACAGTCGGTGAGTCGGAGAGGCAGTCGGTGAGTCGGAGAGGCAGTCAGTGAGTCGGAGAGGCAGTCGATGAGTCAGAGTGGCTGTCGGTGAGTCGGAGAGGCAGTCAGCGAGTCGAGGAGGCAGTCGGCGAGTCAAGTAGGCAGTCGGTGATTCAGGAAGGCAGTCGGAGAGGCAGTCGGTGAGTCGGAGGGGCAGTCAGTGAGACGGAGATGCAGTCGGTGAGTCGGAGAGGTCGTCGGTGAGTTGGAGAGGCGAGCCGCTGAGTCGGAGAAGTGCTTGGCGAGTCAGAGATGCAGTCGGTGAGTCGGAGAGGTGGTCGGTGAGTCGGAGAGGCAGTCGGTGAGTCGGAGAGGCGGTCGCTGAGTGGGAGAGGAGGTCGGTGATTGGGAGAGGCAGTCGGTGAGTGGGAGAGGCAGTCGATGAGTCGGAGAGGTGGTCGGTGAGTCAAAGAGGGAGTCGGTGAGTCGGAGATGCAGTCGGAGAGTCGGATAGGCAGTCGGTGAGTCGGAGAGGCAGTCGATGAGTCGGAGATGCAGTCGGTGAGTCGGAGTGGCGGTCGCTGAGTCGGAGAGTCGGTCGGTAATTCGGAGAGGCGGTCGGTGAGTCGACGAGGCAGTTGGTGAGTCGGAGAGGTAGTCGGAGAGTCGGAGAGGCAGTCAGAGAGTCGGAGAGACGGTCGGTGAATCGGAGAGGCGGTCGGTTAGTCGGAGATACGGTCAGTGAGTCGGAGACTCAGTCGGTGAGTCGGAGAGGCAGTCGGTGAGACGGAGAGGCGGTCGAAAAATTGGAGAGGCAGTCGGTGAGCCGGAGAGGCGGTCGGTGAGTCGGACCGGCGGTCGGTGAGTCGGAGAGGCAGTCGGTGTGTCGGAGTGGCAGTCGGTGTGTCGGAGAGGCGGTCAAAGAATTGGAGAGGTAGTCGGTGAGTCGGAGAGGCGGTCGTTGAGTCGGAGATACGGTCAGTGAGTCGGAGACTCAGTCGGTGAGTCGGAGAGGCAGTCGGTGAGTCGGAGTGGCAGTCGGTGTGTCGGAGAGGCAGTCGGTGAGTCGGAGAGGCAGTCGGTGAGTCGGAGATGCAGTCGGTGAGTCGGAGAGGCAGTCGGCGAGTCTAGGATGCAGTCGGTGAGTCAGGGAGGCAGTCGGCGAGTCGGAGGGGCAGTCGGTGAGTCAGAGAGGCAGTAGGTGTGTCGGAGAGGCAGTCGGTGAGTCGAGGATGCAGTCGGTGAGTCGGGGAGGCAGTCGGTGAGTCGGTGGGGCATTCAGTGAGTCGGAGGGGCGAGCCGGTGAGTCTGAGAGGCGGTCAAAGAATTGGAGAGGTGGTTGGTGAGCCGGAGAGGCAGTCAGTGAGTCGGAGAGGTGGTCGGTGAGTCAGACACGCGGTCGGTGAGTCGGAGAGGCTGTCGGTGAGTCGGAGAGGAGGTCGGTGAGTCGGAGAGGCGGTCGTTGAGTCGGAGAGGCGGTCGGTGAGTCAGAGAGTCAGTCGGTGAGTCAGAGAGGCAGTCGGTTAGTCGGAGTGGCAGTCGGTGAGTCGTAGAGGCAGTCGGTGAGTCGGCGAGGCGGTCGGTGAGTCAGAGAGGCAGTCAGAGAGTCGGAGTGGCAGTCGGTGAGTCAGAGAGGCAGTCGGTGAGTCGAGGAGGCAGTCAGCGTGTCAGGGAGGCAGTCGGCGTGTCTGAGGTGCAGTGGTGAGTCGGAGAGTCGGTCGGTGAGTCGGAGAGGCAGTCGGTGAGTCGAAGAGGCGGTCGGTGAGTGGGAGAGGCAGTCGGTGAGTGGGAGATGCAGTCGATGAGTCGGAGAGGTGGTCGGTGAGTCAAAGAGGCAGTCGGTGAGTCGGAGAGGCAGTCGGTGAGTCAGAGTGGCTGTCGGTGAGTCAGAGAGGCAGTCGGTGTGTCGAGGATGCAGTCGGCGAGTCGAGGATGCAGTCGGCGAGTCAGGGAGGCAGTCGGCGAGTCGGAGAGGCAGACGGTGAGACGAGGATGCAGTCGGTGAGTCGGGGAGGCAGTCGGTGAGTCGGTGGGGCATTCAGTGAGTCAGAGGGGCAGTCGGTGAGTCGGAGAGGAAGTCGATGAGTCAGAGTGGCTGTCGGTGAGTCGAGGAGGCAGTCGGCGAGTCAAGTAGGCAGTCGGTGATTCAGGAAGGCAGTCGGAGAGGCAGTCGGTGAATCAGAGAGGCAGTCGGTGAGACGGAGATGCAGTCGGTGAGTCGGAGAGGTCGTCGGTGAGTTGGAGAGGCGAGCAGCTGAGTCGGAGAAGTGCTTGGCGAGTCAGAGATGCAGTCGGTGAGTCGGAGAGGTGGTCGGTGAGTCGGAGAGGCAGTCGGTGAGTCGGAGAGGCGGTCGCTGAGTGGGAGAGGAAGTCGGTGATTGGGAGAGGCAGTCGGTGAGTGGGAGAGGCAGTCGATGAGTCGGAGAGGTGGTCGGTGAGTCAAAGAGGGAGTCGGTGAGTCGGAGATGCAGTCGGAGAGTCGGATAGGCAGTCGGTGAGTCGGAGAGGCAGTCGATGAGTCGGAGATGCAGTCGGTGAGTCGGAGTGGCGGTCGCTGAGTCGGAGAGTCGGTCGGTAATTCGGAGAGGCGGTCGGTGAGTCGGAGAGGTAGTCGGAGAGTCGGAGAGGCAGTCAGAGAGTCGGAGGGGTAGTCAGTGAGTTGGAGAGGCGATCCGGTGAGTCGGAGAGGTGGTCGAAGAATTGGAGTGGTGGTCGGTGAGTCGGAGATACGGTCAGTGAGTCGGAGACTCGGTCGGTGAGTCGGAGAGGCAGTCGGTGAGTCGGAGTGGCAGTCGGTGTGTCGGAGAGGCAGTCGGTGAGTCGGAGAGGCAGTCGGTGAGTCGGAGATGCAGTCGGTGAGTCGGAGAGGCAGTCGGTGAGTCGAGGAGGCAGTCGGCGAGTCTAGGATGCAGTCGGTGAGTCAGGGAGGCAGTCGGCGAGTCGGAGGGGCAGTCGGTGAGTCAGAGAGGCAGTAGGTGTGTCGGAGAGGCAGTCGGTGAGTCGAGGATGCAGTCGGTGAGTCGGGGAGGCAGTCGGTGAGTCGGTGGGGCATTCAGTGAGTCGGAGGGGCGAGCCGGTGAGTCGGAGAGGCGGTCAAAGAATTGGAGAGGTGGTTGGTGAGCCGGAGAGGCAGTCAGTGAGTCGGAGAGGCGGTCGGTGAGTCAGACAGGCGGTCGGTGAGTCGGAGAGGCTGTCGGTGAGTCGGAGAGGAGGTCGGTGAGTCGGAGAGGCGGTCGTTGAGTCGGAGAGGCGGTCGGTGAGTCAGAGAGGCAGTCGGTTAGTCGGAGTGGCAGTCGGTTTAGTCGTAGAGGCAGTCGGTGAGTTGGCGAGGCAATCGGTGAGTCGGAGAGGCAGTCAGAGAGTCGGAGAGGCAGTCGGTGAGTCGAGGAGGCAGTCAGCGTGTCAGGGAGGCAGTCGGCGTGTCTGAGGTGCAGTGGTGAGTCGGAGAGTCGGTCGGTGAGTCGGAGAGGCAGTCGGTGAGTCGAAGAGGCGGTCGGTGAGTGGGAGAGGCAGTCGGTGAGTGGGAGATGCAGTCGATGAGTCGGAGAGGTGGTCGGTGAGTCAAAGAGGCAGTCGGTGAGTCGGAGAGGCAGTCGGTGAGTCAGAGTGGCTGTCGGTGAGTCAGAGGGGCAGTCGGTGTGTCGAGGATGCAGTCGGCGAGTCGAGGATGCAGTCGGCGAGTCAGGGAGGCAGTCGGCGAGTCGGAGAGGCAGTCGGTGTGTCGGAGAGGCAGACGGTGAGACGAGGATGCAGTCGGTGAGTTGGGGAGGCAGTCGGTGAGTCGGTGGGGCATTCAGTGAGTCAGAGGGGCAGTCGGTGAGTCGGAGAGGAAGTGGGTGAGTCAGAGAGGTAGTCGGTGAGTTGGAGAGGTGAGCCGGTGAGTCGGAGAGGCGGTCAAAGAATTGGAGAGGTGGTCGGTGAGCCGGAGAGGCAGTCGGTGAGTCGGAGAGGCGGTCGGTGAGTCGGAGAGGCAGTCATTGAGTCGGAGAGGTGGTTAGTGAGTCGGAGAGTCGGACGGTGAGTCAGAGAGGCAGTCGGCGAGTCGGAGTGGCAGTCGGTGAGTTGTAGAGGCAGTCGGTGAGTCGGAGAGGCAGTCGGTGAGTCAGAGAGGCAGTCGGTGAGTCACTGAGGCAGTCAGCGAGTCGGAGGGGCAGTCGGTGAGTCAGAGAGGCAGTCGGTGAGTCGGAGAGGCAGTCGGTGAGACGGAGGGGCAGTCGGTGAGTCGGAGAGGCAGTCGGTGAGTCGGAGAGGCAGTCAGTGAGTCGGAGATGCAGTCGGTGAGTCGGAGAGGCAGTCGGTGAGTCGAGGAGGCAGTCGGCGAGTCTAGGATGCAGTCGGTGAGTCAGGGAGGCAGTCGGCGAGTCGGAGGGGCAGTCGGTGAGTCAGAGAGGCAGTAGTGTGTCGGAGAGGCAGTCGGTGAGTCGAGGATGCAGTCGGTAAGTCGGGGAGGCAGTCGGTGAGTCGGTGGGGCATTCAGTGAGTCGGAGGGGCGAGCCGGTGAGTCTGAGAGGCGGCCAAAGAATTGGAGAGGTGGTTGGTGAGCCGGAGAGGGAGTCAGTGAGTCGGAGAGGTGGTCGGTGAGTCAGACAGGCGGTCGGTGAGTCGGAGAGGCTGTCGGTGAGTCAGAGAGGCGGTCGGTGAGTCGGAGAGGCGGTCGTTGAGTCGGAGAGGCGGTCGGTGAGTCGGAGAGTCAGTCGGTGAGTCAGAGAGGCAGTCGGTTAGTCGGAGTGGCAGTCGGTGAGTCGTAGAGGCAGTCGGTGAGTCGGCGAGGCAGTCGGTGAGTCGGAGAGGCAGTCAGAGAGTCGGAGTGGCAGTCGGTGAGTCAGAGAGGCAGTCGGTGAGTCGAGGAGGCAGTCAGCGTGTCAGGGAGGCAGTCGGCGTGTCTGAGGTGCAGTGGTGAGTCGGAGTGGCGGTCGTTGAGTCGGAGAGTTGGTCGGTAATTCGTAGAGGCGGTCGGTGAGTCAACGATGCAGTTGGTGAGTCGGAGAGGTAGTCGGAGAGTCGGAGAGGCAGTCAGAGAGTCGGAGAGGCAGTCAGAGAGTCGGAGAGACGGTCGGTGAATCGGAGAGGCGGTCGGTTAGTCGGTGAGGCGGTCGGTGAGTTGGAGAGGCGGTCGGTGTGTCGGAGAGGCCGTCGGTGAGGCGGAGGGGTAGTCGGTGAGTTGGAGAGGCGAGCCGGTGAGTCGGAGAGGCGGTCGAAGAATTGGAGAGGTGGTCGGTGAGCCGGAGAAGCAGTCGGTGAACGGAGAGGCGGTCGGTGAGTTGGACCGGCGGTCGGTGAGTCGGAGAGGCTGTCGGTGAGTCGGAGAGGTGGTCGGTGAGTCGGAGAGGCGGTCGTTGAGTCGGAGATGCGGTCAGTGAGTCGGAGAGTCGGTCGGTGAGTCGGAGAGGCAGTCGGTGAGTCGGAGTGGCAGTCGGTGTGTCGGAGAGGCAGTCGGTGAGTCGGAGAGGCAGTCGGTGAGTCGGAGAGTCGGTCTGTAAGTCAGAGAGTCGGTCGGTGAGTCGGAGAGGCGGTCGGTGAGTCGGAGTGGCAGTTGGTGAGTCAGAGAGGCAGTCGGTGATTCGGAGGGGCAGTCGGTGAGACGGAGAGGCAGTCGGTGAGTCGGAGATGTCGTCGGTGAGTTGGGAGGCGAGCCGCTGAGTCGGAGAAGCGTTCGGTGAGTCAAAGATGCAGTCGTTGAGTCGGAGAGGTGGTCGGTGAGTCGGAGAGGCAGCCGGTGAGTCGGAGAGGCGGTCGGAGAGTCAGAGAGGCAGTCGGTGAGTCAAAGAGGCAGTCGGTGAGTCGGAGGGGCAGTCGGTGGGTCGGAGGAGCAGTCGTTGAGTTGGAGAGGCAGTCGGTTAGTCGGAGTGGTAGTCGGTGAGTTGGAGAGGTGAGCCGGTGAGTCGGAGAGGCGTTCGGTGAGTCGGACAGACGGTCGGTGAGTTGGAGTGGCTGTCGGTGAGTCGGAGAGGTGGTCGGTGAGTCGGAGAGTCGGTCTGTAAGTCGGAGAGTCGGTCGGTGAGTCGGAGAGGCGGTCGGTGAGTCGGAGTGGCAGTTGGTGAGTCGGAGAGGCAGTCGGTGATTCGGAGGGGCAGTCGGTGAGACGGAGAGGCAGTCGGTGAGTCGGAGATGTCGTCGGTGAGTTAGGAGGCGAGCCGCTGCGTCGGAGAAGCGTTCGGTGAGTCAAAGATGCAGTCGTTGAGTCGGAGAGGTGGTCGGTGAGTCGGAGAGGCAGTCGGTGAGTCGGAGAGGAGTTCGGTGATTGGGAGAGGCAGTCGTTGAGTGGGAGATGCAGTCGATGAGTCGGAGAGGCGGTCGGTGAGTCAAAGAGGCAGTCGGTGAGTCGGAGAGGCAGTCGGTGATTCGGAGAGACAGTCGGAGAGTCGGATAGGCAGTCGGTGAGTCGGAGAGGCAGTCGGTGAGTCGGAGATGCAGTCGGTGAGTCGGAGTGGCGGTCGCTGAGTCGGAGAGTCGGTCAGTAATTCGGCGAGGCGGTCGGTGAGTCGACGAGGCAGTTGGTGAGTCGGAGAGGTAGTTGGAGAGTCGGAGAGGCAGTCAGAGAGTCGGAGAGACGGACGGTGAATCGGAGAGGCGGTCGGTTAGTCGGTGAAGCGGTCGGTGAGTCGGAGAGGCGGTCGGTGTGTCGGAGAGGCCGTCGGTGAGGCGGAGGGGTAGTCGGTGAGTTGGAGAGGCGAGCCGGTGAGTCGGAGAGGCGGTCGAAGAATTGGAGAGGTGGTCGGTGAGCCGGAGAGGCAGTCGGTGTGTCGGAGAGGCAGTCGGTGAGTCGGAGAGGCAGTCGGTGAGTCGGAGAGGCAGTCGGAGAGTCGGAGAGGCAGTCGGAGAATCGGAGTGGCTGTCGGTGAGTCAGAGAGGCAGTCGGCGAGTCGAGGAGGCAGTCGGCGTGTCGGGGAGGCAGTCGGCGAGTCGGAGGGGCAGTCGGTGAGTCGGAGAGTCGGTCGGTAAGTCGGAGAGTCGGTCGGTGAGTCGGAGAGGCGGTCGGTGAGTCGGAGTGGCAGTTGGTGAGTCGGAGAGGTAGTCGGTGATTCGGAGGGGCAGTCGGTGAGACGGAGAGGCAGTTGGTGAGTCGGAGATGTCGTCGGTGAGTTGGGAGGTGAGCCGCTGAGTCGAGAAGCGTTCGGTGAGTCAAAGAGGCAGTCGGTGAGTCGGAGAGGCAGTCGGCGAGTCAGGGAGGCAGTCGGCGAGTCGGAGAGGCAGTCGGTGTGTCAGGGAGGCAGTCGGTGAGACGAGGATGCAGTCGGTGAGTCGGGGAGGCAGTCGGTGGGTCGGTGGGGCATTCAGTGAGTCAGAGGGGCAGTCGGTGAGTCGGAGAGGAAGTGGGTGAGTCAGAGAGGTAGTCGGTGAGTTGGAGAGGTGAGCCGGTGAGTCGGAGAGGCGGTCAAAGAATTGGAGAGGTGGTCGGTGAGCCGGAGAGGCAGTCGGTGAGTCGGAGAGGCGGTCGGTGAGTCGGAGAGGCAGTCGTTGAGTCGGAGAGGTGGTTGGTGAGTCGGAGAGTCGGACGGTGAGTCAGAGAGGCAGTCGGTTAGTCGGAGTGGCAGTCGGTGAGTCGTAGAGGCAGTTGGTGAGTCGGAGATGCAGTCGGTGAGTCGGAGAGGCAGTCGTTGAGTCGGAGAGGCAGTCAGAGAGTCGGAGTGGCAGTCGGTGAGTCGGTGGGGCATTCAGTGAGTCAGAGGGGCAGTCGGTGAGTCGGAGAGGAAGTGGGTGAGTCAGAGAGGTAGTCGGTGAGTTGGAGAGGTGAGCCGGTGAGTCGGAGAGGCGGTCAAAGAATTGGAGAGGTGGTCGGTGAGCCGGAGAGGCAGTCGGTGAGTCGGAGAGGTGGTCGGTGAGTCGGAGAGGCAGTCGTTGAGTCGGAGAGGTGGTTGGTGAGTCAGAGAGTCGGACGGTGAGTCAGAGAGGCAGTCGGTGAGTCGGAGAGGCAGTCGGTGAGTCGGAGAGGCATTCAGTGAGTCGGAGATGCAGTCGGTGAGTCGGAGAGGCAGTCGGTGAGTCGAGGAGGCAGTCGGCAAGTCTAGGATGCAGTCGGTGAGTCAGGGAGGCAGTCGGCGAGTCGGAGGGGCAGTCGGTGAGTCAGAGAGGCAGTAGGTGTGTCGGAGAGGCAGTCGGTGAGTCGAGGATGCAGTCGGTAAGTTGGTGGTGCATTCAGTGAGTCAGAGGGGCAGTCGGTGAGTCATAGAGGCAGTCGGTGAGTCGGAGATGCAGTCGGTGAGTCGGAGAGGCAGTCGTTGAGTCGGAGAGGCAGTCAGAGAGTCGGAGTGGCAGTCGGTGAGTCAGAGAGGCAGTCGGTTATTCGAGGAGGCAGTCGGCGAGTCACTGAGGCAGTCAGCGAGTCGGAGAGGCAGTCGGTGAGTCGAGGAGGCAGTCGGCGAGTCTAGGATGCAGTCGGTGAGTCAGGGAGGCAGTCGGTGAGTCGAGGATGCAGTCGGTAAGTCGGGGAGGCAGTCGGTGAGTCGGTGGGGCATTCAGTGAGTCGGAGGGGCGAGCCTGTGAGTCTGAGAGGCGGTCAAAGAATTGGAGAGGTGGTTGGTGAGCCGGAGAGGCAGTCAGTGAGTTGGAGAGGTGGTCGGTGAGTCAGACAGGCGGTCGGTGAGTCGGAGAGGCTGTCGGTGAGTCAGAGAGGCGGTCGGTGAGTCGGAGAGGCGGTCGTTGAGTCGGAGAGGCGGTCGGTGAGTCGGAGAGTCAGTCGGTGAGTCAGAGAGGCAGTCGGTTAGTCGGAGTGGCAGTCGGTGAGTCGTAGAGGCAGTCGGTGAGTCGGCGAGGCAGTCGGTGAGTCGGAGTGGCAGTCGGTGTGTCGGAGAGGCAGTCGGTGAGTCGGAGAGGCAGTCGGTGAGTCGGAGAGTCGGTCTGTAAGTCAGAGAGTCGGTCGGTGAGTCGGAGAGGCGGTCGGTGAGTCGGAGTGGCAGTTGGTGAGTCAGAGAGGCAGTCGGTGATTCGGAGGGGCAGTCGGTGAGACGGAGAGGCAGTCGGTGAGTCGGAGATGTCGTCGGTGAGTTGGGAGGCGAGCCGCTGAGTCGGAGAAGCGTTCGGTGAGTCAAAGATGCAGTCGTTGAGTCGGAGAGGTGGTCGGTGAGTCGGAGAGGCAGCCGGCGAGTCGGAGAGGCAGTCGGAGAGTCAGAGAGGCAGTCGGTGAGTCAAAGAGGCAGTCGGTGAGTCGGAGGGGCAGTCGGTGGGTCGGAGGAGCAGTCGTTGAGTTGGAGAGGCAGTCGGTTAGTCGGAGTGGTAGTCGGTGAGTTGGAGAGGTGAGCCGGTGAGTCGGAGAGGCGTTCGGTGAGTCGGACAGACGGTCGGTGAGTTGGAGAGGCTGTCGGTGAGTCGGAGAGGTGGTCGGTGAGTCGGAGAGTCGGTCTGTAAGTCGGAGAGTCGGTCGGTGAGTCGGAGAGGCGGTCGGTGAGTCGGAGTGGCAGTTGGTGAGTCGGAGAGGCAGTCGGTGATTCGGAGGGGCTGTCGGTGAGACGGAGAGGCAGTCGGTGAGTCGGAGATGTCGTCGGTGAGTTGGGAGGCGAGCCGCTGCGTCGGAGAAGCGTTCGGTGAGTCAAAGATGCAGTCGTTGAGTCGGAGAGGTGGTCGGTGAGTCGGAGAGGCAGTCGGTGAGTCGGAGAGGAGTTCGGTGATTGGGAGAGGCAGTCGTTGAGTGGGAGATGCAGTCGATGAGTCGGAGAGGCGGTCGGTGAGTCAAAGAGGCAGTCGGTGAGTCGGAGAGGCAGTCAGTGATTCGGAGAGACAGTCGGAGAGTCGGATAGGCAGTCGGTGAGTCGGAGAGGCAGTCGGTGAGTCGGAGATGCAGTCGGTGAGTCGGAGTGGCGGTCGCTGAGTCGGAGAGTCGGTCAGTAATTCGGCGAGGCGGTCGGTGAGTCGACGAGGCAGTTGGTGAGTCGGAGAGGTAGTTGGAGAGTCGGAGAGGCAGTCAGAGAGTCGGAGAGACGGACGGTGAATCGGAGAGGCGGTCGGTTAGTCGGTGAAGCGGTCGGTGAGTCGGAGAGGCGGTCGGTGTGTCGGAGAGGCCGTCGGTGAGGCGGAGGGGTAGTCGGTGAGTTGGAGAGGCGAGCCGGTGAGTCGGAGAGGCGGTCGAAGAATTGGAGAGGTGGTCGGTGAGCCGGAGAGGCAGTCGGTGTGTCGGAGAGGCAGTCGGTGAGTCGGAGAGGCAGTCGGTGAGTCGGAGAGGCAGTCGGAGAGTCGGAGAGGCAGTCGGAGAATCGGAGTGGCTGTCGGTGAGTCAGAGAGGCAGTCGGTGAGTCGAGGAGGCAGTCGGCGTGTCGGGGAGGCAGTCGGCGAGTCGGAGGGGCAGTCGGTGAGTCGGAGAGTCGGTCGGTAAGTCGGAGAGTCGGTCGGTGAGTCGGAGAGGTGGTCGGTGAGTCAGAGTGGCAGTTGGTGAGTCGGAGAGGTAGTCGGTGATTCGGAGGGGCAGTCGGTGAGACGGAGAGGCAGTTGGTGAGTCGGAGATGTCGTCGGTGAGTTGGGAGGTGAGCCGCTGAGTCGAGAAGCGTTCGGTGAGTCAAAGAGGCAGTCGGTGAGTCGGAGAGGCAGTCGGCGAGTCAGGGAGGCAGTCGGCGAGTCGGAGAGGCAGTCGGTGTGTCAGGGAGGCAGTCGGTGAGGCAGTCGGTGAGTCGGTGGGGCATTCAGTGAGTCAGAGGGGCAGTCGGTGAGTCGGAGAGGAAGTGGGTGAGTCAGAGAGGTAGTCGGTGAGTTGGAGAGGTGAGCCGGTGAGTCGGAGAGGCGGTCAAAGAATTGGAGAGGTGGTCGGTGAGCCGGAGAGGCAGTCGGTGAGTCGGAGAGGCGGTCGGTGAGTCGGAGAGGCAGTCGTTGAGTCGGAGAGGTGGTTGGTGAGTCGGAGAGTCGGACGGTGAGTCAGAGAGGCAGTCGGTTAGTCGGAGTGGCAGTCGGTGAGTCGTAGAGGCAGTTGGTGAGTCGGAGATGCAGTCGGTGAGTCGGAGAGGCAGTCGTTGAGTCGGAGAGGCAGTCAGAGAGTCGGAGTGGCAGTCGGTGAGTCGGTGGGGCATTCAGTGAGTCAGAGGGGCAGTCGGTGAGTCGGAGAGGAAGTGGGTGAGTCAGAGAGGTAGTCGGTGAGTTGGAGAGGTGAGCCGGTGAGTCGGAGAGGCGGTCAAAGAATTGGAGAGGTGGTCGGTGAGCCGGAGAGGCAGTCGGTGAGTCGGAGAGGTGGTCGGTGAGTCGGAGAGGCAGTCGTTGAGTCGGAGAGGTGGTTGGTGAGTCGGAGAGTCGGACGGTGAGTCAGAGAGGCAGTCGGTGAGTCGAGGAGGCAGTCGGCAAGTCTAGGATGCAGTCGGTGAGTCAGGGAGGCAGTCGGCGAGTCGGAGGGGCAGTCGGTGAGTCAGAGAGGCAGTAGGTGTGTCGGAGAGGCAGTCGGTGAGTCGAGGATGCAGTCGGTAAGTTGGTGGTGCATTCAGTGAGTCAGAGGGGCAGTCGGTGAGTCATAGAGGCAGTCGTTGAGTCGGAGAGGCAGTCAGAGAGTCGGAGTGGCAGTCGGTGAGTCAGAGAGGCAGTCGGTTATTCGAGGAGGCAGTCGGCGAGTCACTGAGGCAGTCAGCGAGTCGGAGAGGCAGTCGGTGAGTCGAGGAGGCAGTCGGCGAGTCTAGGATGCAGTCGGTGAGTCAGGGAGGCAGTCGGTGAGTCGAGGATGCAGTCGGTAAGTCGGGGAGGCAGTCGGTGAGTCGGTGGGGCATTCAGTGAGTCGGAGGGGCGAGCCTGTGAGTCTGAGAGGCGGTCAAAGAATTGGAGAGGTGGTTGGTGAGCCGGAGAGGCAGTCAGTGAGTTGGAGAGGTGGTCGGTGAGTCAGACAGGCGGTCGGTGAGTCGGAGAGGCTGTCGGTGAGTCAGAGAGGCGGTCGGTGAGTCGGAGAGGCGGTCGTTGAGTCGGAGAGGCGGTCGGTGAGTCGGAGAGTCAGTCGGTGAGTCAGAGAGGCAGTCGGTTAGTCGGAGTGGCAGTCGGTGAGTCGTAGAGGCAGTCGGTGAGTCGGCGAGGCAGTCGGTGAGTCGGAGTGGCAGTCGGTGTGTCGGAGAGGCAGTCGGTGAGTCGGAGAGGCAGTCGGTGAGTCGGAGAGTCGGTCTGTAAGTCAGAGAGTCGGTCGGTGAGTCGGAGAGGCGGTCGGTGAGTCGGAGTGGCAGTTGGTGAGTCAGAGAGGCAGTCGGTGATTCGGAGGGGCAGTCGGTGAGACGGAGAGGCAGTCGGTGAGTCGGAGATGTCGTCGGTGAGTTGGGAGGCGAGCCGCTGAGTCGGAGAAGCGTTCGGTGAGTCAAAGATGCAGTCGTTGAGTCGGAGAGGTGGTCGGTGAGTCGGAGAGGCAGCCGGCGAGTCGGAGAGGCAGTCGGAGAGTCAGAGAGGCAGTCGGTGAGTCAAAGAGGCAGTCGGTGAGTCGGAGGGGCAGTCGGTGGGTCGGAGGAGCAGTCGTTGAGTTGGAGAGGCAGTCGGTTAGTCGGAGTGGTAGTCGGTGAGTTGGAGAGGTGAGCCGGTGAGTCGGAGAGGCGTTCGGTGAGTCGGACAGACGGTCGGTGAGTTGGAGAGGCTGTCGGTGAGTCGGAGAGGTGGTCGGTGAGTCGGAGAGTCGGTCTGTAAGTCGGAGAGTCGGTCGGTGAGTCGGAGAGGCGGTCGGTGAGTCGGAGTGGCAGTTGGTGAGTCGGAGAGGCAGTCGGTGATTCGGAGGGGCTGTCGGTGAGACGGAGAGGCAGTCGGTGAGTCGGAGATGTCGTCGGTGAGTTGGGAGGCGAGCCGCTGCGTCGGAGAAGCGTTCGGTGAGTCAAAGATGCAGTCGTTGAGTCGGAGAGGTGGTCGGTGAGTCGGAGAGGCAGTCGGTGAGTCGGAGAGGAGTTCGGTGATTGGGAGAGGCAGTCGTTGAGTGGGAGATGCAGTCGATGAGTCGGAGAGGCGGTCGGTGAGTCAAAGAGGCAGTCGGTGAGTCGGAGAGGCAGTCGGTGATTCGGAGAGACAGTCGGAGAGTCGGATAGGCAGTCGGTGAGTCGGAGAGGCAGTCGGTGAGTCGGAGATGCAGTCGGTGAGTCGGAGTGGCGGTCGCTGAGTCGGAGAGTCGGTCAGTAATTCGGCGAGGCGGTCGGTGAGTCGACGAGGCAGTTGGTGAGTCGGAGAGGTAGTTGGAGAGTCGGAGAGGCAGTCAGAGAGTCGGAGAGACGGACGGTGAATCGGAGAGGCGGTCGGTTAGTCGGTGAAGCGGTCGGTGAGTCGGAGAGGCGGTCGGTGTGTCGGAGAGGCCGTCGGTGAGGCGGAGGGGTAGTCGGTGAGTTGGAGAGGCGAGCCGGTGAGTCGGAGAGGCGGTCGAAGAATTGGAGAGGTGGTCGGTGAGCCGGAGAGGCAGTCGGTGTGTCGGAGAGGCAGTCGGTGAGTCGGAGAGGCAGTCGGTGAGTCGGAGAGGCAGTCGGAGAGTCGGAGAGGCAGTCGGAGAATCGGAGTGGCTGTCGGTGAGTCAGAGAGGCAGTCGGTGAGTCGAGGAGGCAGTCGGCGTGTCGGGGAGGCAGTCGGCGAGTCGGAGGGGCAGTCGGTGAGTCGGAGAGTCGGTCGGTAAGTCGGAGAGTCGGTCGGTGAGTCGGAGAGGTGGTCGGTGAGTCAGAGTGGCAGTTGGTGAGTCGGAGAGGTAGTCGGTGATTCGGAGGGGCAGTCGGTGAGACGGAGAGGCAGTTGGTGAGTCGGAGATG
The DNA here is from genome assembly GCF_044704955.1 of Pristiophorus japonicus. Lineage (NCBI taxonomy): Eukaryota > Metazoa > Chordata > Chondrichthyes > Pristiophoridae > Pristiophorus > Pristiophorus japonicus. The sequence continues at coordinate 54,931,996 of NC_091993.1, forward strand.
TCGTCGGTGAGTTGGGAGGTGAGCCGCTGAGTCGAGAAGCGTTCGGTGAGTCAAAGAGGCAGTCGGTGAGTCGGAGAGGCAGTCGGCGAGTCAGGGAGGCAGTCGGCGAGTCGGAGAGGCAGTCGGTGTGTCAGGGAGGCAGTCGGTGAGGCAGTCGGTGAGTCGGTGGGGCATTCAGTGAGTCAGAGGGGCAGTCGGTGAGTCGGAGAGGAAGTGGGTGAGTCAGAGAGGTAGTCGGTGAGTTGGAGAGGTGAGCCGGTGAGTCGGAGAGGCGGTCAAAGAATTGGAGAGGTGGTCGGTGAGCCGGAGAGGCAGTCGGTGAGTCGGAGAGGCGGTCGGTGAGTCGGAGAGGCAGTCGTTGAGTCGGAGAGGTGGTTGGTGAGTCGGAGAGTCGGACGGTGAGTCAGAGAGGCAGTCGGTTAGTCGGAGTGGCAGTCGGTGAGTCGTAGAGGCAGTTGGTGAGTCGGAGATGCAGTCGGTGAGTCGGAGAGGCAGTCGTTGAGTCGGAGAGGCAGTCAGAGAGTCGGAGTGGCAGTCGGTGAGTCGGTGGGGCATTCAGTGAGTCAGAGGGGCAGTCGGTGAGTCGGAGAGGAAGTGGGTGAGTCAGAGAGGTAGTCGGTGAGTTGGAGAGGTGAGCCGGTGAGTCGGAGAGGCGGTCAAAGAATTGGAGAGGTGGTCGGTGAGCCGGAGAGGCAGTCGGTGAGTCGGAGAGGTGGTCGGTGAGTCGGAGAGGCAGTCGTTGAGTCGGAGAGGTGGTTGGTGAGTCGGAGAGTCGGACGGTGAGTCAGAGAGGCAGTCGGTGAGTCGAGGAGGCAGTCGGCAAGTCTAGGATGCAGTCGGTGAGTCAGGGAGGCAGTCGGCGAGTCGGAGGGGCAGTCGGTGAGTCAGAGAGGCAGTAGGTGTGTCGGAGAGGCAGTCGGTGAGTCGAGGATGCAGTCGGTAAGTTGGTGGTGCATTCAGTGAGTCAGAGGGGCAGTCGGTGAGTCATAGAGGCAGTCGTTGAGTCGGAGAGGCAGTCAGAGAGTCGGAGTGGCAGTCGGTGAGTCAGAGAGGCAGTCGGTTATTCGAGGAGGCAGTCGGCGAGTCACTGAGGCAGTCAGCGAGTCGGAGAGGCAGTCGGTGAGTCGAGGAGGCAGTCGGCGAGTCTAGGATGCAGTCGGTGAGTCAGGGAGGCAGTCGGTGAGTCGAGGATGCAGTCGGTAAGTCGGGGAGGCAGTCGGTGAGTCGGTGGGGCATTCAGTGAGTCGGAGGGGCGAGCCTGTGAGTCTGAGAGGCGGTCAAAGAATTGGAGAGGTGGTTGGTGAGCCGGAGAGGCAGTCAGTGAGTTGGAGAGGTGGTCGGTGAGTCAGACAGGCGGTCGGTGAGTCGGAGAGGCTGTCGGTGAGTCAGAGAGGCGGTCGGTGAGTCGGAGAGGCGGTCGTTGAGTCGGAGAGGCGGTCGGTGAGTCGGAGAGTCAGTCGGTGAGTCAGAGAGGCAGTCGGTTAGTCGGAGTGGCAGTCGGTGAGTCGTAGAGGCAGTCGGTGAGTCGGCGAGGCAGTCGGTGAGTCGGAGTGGCAGTCGGTGTGTCGGAGAGGCAGTCGGTGAGTCGGAGAGGCAGTCGGTGAGTCGGAGAGTCGGTCTGTAAGTCAGAGAGTCGGTCGGTGAGTCGGAGAGGCGGTCGGTGAGTCGGAGTGGCAGTTGGTGAGTCAGAGAGGCAGTCGGTGATTCGGAGGGGCAGTCGGTGAGACGGAGAGGCAGTCGGTGAGTCGGAGATGTCGTCGGTGAGTTGGGAGGCGAGCCGCTGAGTCGGAGAAGCGTTCGGTGAGTCAAAGATGCAGTCGTTGAGTCGGAGAGGTGGTCGGTGAGTCGGAGAGGCAGCCGGCGAGTCGGAGAGGCAGTCGGAGAGTCAGAGAGGCAGTCGGTGAGTCAAAGAGGCAGTCGGTGAGTCGGAGGGGCAGTCGGTGGGTCGGAGGAGCAGTCGTTGAGTTGGAGAGGCAGTCGGTTAGTCGGAGTGGTAGTCGGTGAGTTGGAGAGGTGAGCCGGTGAGTCGGAGAGGCGTTCGGTGAGTCGGACAGACGGTCGGTGAGTTGGAGAGGCTGTCGGTGAGTCGGAGAGGTGGTCGGTGAGTCGGAGAGTCGGTCTGTAAGTCGGAGAGTCGGTCGGTGAGTCGGAGAGGCGGTCGGTGAGTCGGAGTGGCAGTTGGTGAGTCGGAGAGGCAGTCGGTGATTCGGAGGGGCAGTCGGTGAGACGGAGAGGCAGTCGGTGAGTCGGAGATGTCGTCGGTGAGTTGGGAGGCGAGCCGCTGCGTCGGAGAAGCGTTCGGTGAGTCAAAGATGCAGTCGTTGAGTCGGAGAGGTGGTCGGTGAGTCGGAGAGGCAGTCGGTGAGTCGGAGAGGAGTTCGGTGATTGGGAGAGGCAGTCGTTGAGTGGGAGATGCAGTCGATGAGTCGGAGAGGCGGTCGGTGAGTCGGAGATGCAGTCGGTGAGTCGGAGTGGCGGTCGCTGAGTCGGAGAGTCGGTCAGTAATTCGGCGAGGCGGTCGGTGAGTCGACGAGGCAGTTGGTGAGTCGGAGAGGTAGTTGGAGAGTCGGAGAGGCAGTCAGAGAGTCGGAGAGATGGACGGTGAATCGGAGAGGCGGTCGGTTAGTCGGTGAAGCGGTCGGTGAGTCGGAGAGGCGGTCGGTGTGTCGGAGAGGCCGTCGGTGAGGCGGAGGGGTAGTCGGTGAGTTGGAGAGGCGAGCCGGTGAGTCGGAGAGGCGGTCGAAGAATTGGAGAGGTGGTCGGTGAGCCGGAGAGGCAGTCGGTGTGTCGGAGAGGCAGTCGGTGAGTCGGAGAGGCAGTCGGTGAGTCGGAGAGGCAGTCGGAGAGTCGGAGAGGCAGTCGGAGAATCGGAGTGGCTGTCGGTGAGTCAGAGAGGCAGTCGGTGAGTCGAGGAGGCAGTCGGCGTGTCGGGGAGGCAGTCGGCGAGTCGGAGGGGCAGTCGGTGAGTCGGAGAGTCGGTCGGTAAGTCGGAGAGTCGGTCGGTGAGTCGGAGAGGTGGTCGGTGAGTCAGAGTGGCAGTTGGTGAGTCGGAGAGGTAGTCGGTGATTCGGAGGGGCAGTCGGTGAGACGGAGAGGCAGTTGGTGAGTCGGAGATGTCGTCGGTGAGTTGGGAGGTGAGCCGCTGAGTCGAGAAGCGTTCGGTGAGTCAAAGAGGCAGTCGGTGAGTCGGAGAGGCAGTCGGCGAGTCAGGGAGGCAGTCGGCGAGTCGGAGAGGCAGTCGGTGTGTCAGGGAGCCAGTCGGTGAGACGAGGATGCAGTCGGTGAGTCGGGGAGGCAGTCGGTGAGTCGGTGGGGCATTCAGTGAGTCAGAGGGGCAGTCGGTGAGTCGGAGAGGAAGTGGGTGAGTCAGAGAGGTAGTCGGTGAGTTGGAGAGGTGAGCCGGTGAGTCGGAGAGGCGGTCAAAGAATTGGAGAGGTGGTCGGTGAGCCGGAGAGGCAGTCGGTGAGTCGGAGAGGCGGTCGGTGAGTCGGAGAGGCAGTCGTTGAGTCGGAGAGGTGGTTGGTGAGTCGGAGAGTCGGACGGTGAGTCAGAGAGGCAGTCGGTTAGTCGGAGTGGCAGTCGGTGAGTCGTAGAGGCAGTTGGTGAGTCGGAGATGCAGTCGGTGAGTCGGAGAGGCAGTCGTTGAGTCGGAGAGGCAGTCAGAGAGTCGGAGTGGCAGTCGGTGAGTCGGTGGGGCATTCAGTGAGTCAGAGGGGCAGTCGGTGAGTCGGAGAGGAAGTGGGTGAGTCAGAGAGGTAGTCGGTGAGTTGGAGAGGTGAGCCGGTGAGTCGGAGAGGCGGTCAAAGAATTGGAGAGGTGGTCGGTGAGCCGGAGAGGCAGTCGGTGAGTCGGAGAGGTGGTCGGTGAGTCGGAGAGGCAGTCGTTGAGTCGGAGAGGTGGTTGGTGAGTCGGAGAGTCGGACGGTGAGTCAGAGAGGCAGTCGGTGAGTCGGAGAGGCAGTCGGTGAGTCGGAGAGGCATTCAGTGAGTCGGAGATGCAGTCGGTGAGTCGGAGAGGCAGTCGGTGAGTCGAGGAGGCAGTCGGCAAGTCTAGGATGCAGTCGGTGAGTCAGGGAGGCAGTCGGCGAGTCGGAGGGGCAGTCGGTGAGTCAGAGAGGCAGTAGGTGTGTCGGAGAGGCAGTCGGTGAGTCGAGGATGCAGTCGGTAAGTTGGTGGTGCATTCAGTGAGTCAGAGGGGCAGTCGGTGAGTCATAGAGGCAGTCGGTGAGTCGGAGATGCAGTCGGTGAGTCGGAGAGGCAGTCGTTGAGTCGGAGAGGCAGTCAGAGAGTCGGAGTGGCAGTCGGTGAGTCAGAGAGGCAGTCGGTTATTCGAGGAGGCAGTCGGCGAGTCACTGAGGCAGTCAGCGAGTCGGAGAGGCAGTCGGTGAGTCGAGGAGGCAGTCGGCGAGTCTAGGATGCAGTCGGTGAGTCAGGGAGGCAGTCGGTGAGTCGAGGATGCAGTCGGTAAGTCGGGGAGGCAGTCGGTGAGTCGGTGGGGCATTCAGTGAGTCGGAGGGGCGAGCCTGTGAGTCTGAGAGGCGGTCAAAGAATTGGAGAGGTGGTTGGTGAGCCGGAGAGGCAGTCAGTGAGTTGGAGAGGTGGTCGGTGAGTCAGACAGGCGGTCGGTGAGTCGGAGAGGCTGTCGGTGAGTCAGAGAGGCGGTCGGTGAGTCGGAGAGGCGGTCGTTGAGTCGGAGAGGCGGTCGGTGAGTCGGAGAGTCAGTCGGTGAGTCAGAGAGGCAGTCGGTTAGTCGGAGTGGCAGTCGGTGAGTCGTAGAGGCAGTCGGTGAGTCGGCGAGGCAGTCGGTGAGTCGGAGAGGCAGTCAGAGAGTCGGAGTGGCAGTCGGTGAGTCAGAGAGGCAGTCGGTGAGTCGAGGAGGCAGTCAGCGTGTCAGGGAGGCAGTCGGCGTGTCTGAGGTGCAGTGGTGAGTCGGAGAGTCGGTCGGTGAGTCGGAGAGGCGGTCGGTGAGTGGGAGAGGAGGTCGGTGATTGGGGGAGGCAGTCGGTGAGTGGGAGAGGCAGTCGATGAGTCGGAGAGGCGGTCGGTGAGTCAAAGAGGGAGTCGGTGAGTCAGAGAGGCAGTCGGAGAGTCGGATAGACAGTCGGTGAGTCGGAGAGGCAGTCGGTGAGTCGGAGATGCAGTCGGTGAGTCGGAGTGGCGGTCGTTGAGTCGGAGAGTCGGTCGGTAATTCGGAGAGGCGGTCGGTGAGTCGATGAGGCAGTTGGTGAGTCGGAGAGGTAGTCGGAGAGTCGGAGAGGCAGTCAGAGAGTCGGAGAGACGGTCGGTGAATCGGAGAGGCGGTCGGTTAGTCGGTGAGGTGGTCGGTGAGTCGGAGAGGCGGTCGGTGTGTCGGAGAGGCCGTCGGTGAGGCGGAGGGGTAGTCGGTGAGTTGGAGAGGCGAGCCGGTGAGTCGGAGAGGCGGTCGAAGAATTGGAGAGGTGGTCGGTGAGCCGGAGAAGCAGTCGGTGAATGGAGATGCGGTCGGTGAGTTGGAGAGGCTGTCGGTGAGTGGGAGAGGAGGTCGGTGATTGGGAGAGGCAGTCGGTGAGTGGGAGAGGCAGTCGATGAGTCGGAGAGGCGGTCGGTGAGTCAAAGAGGCAGTCGGTGAGTCAGAGAGGCAGTCGGTGAGTCAGAGTGGCTGTCGGTGAGTCAGAGAGGCAGTCGGTGTGTCGAGGATGCAGTCAGCGAGTCGAGGATGCAGTCGGCGAGTCAGGGAGGCAGTCGGCGAGTCGGAGAGGCAGTCGGTGTGTCGGAGAGGCAGACGGTGAGACGAGGATGCAGTCGGTGAGTCGGGGAGGCAGTCGGTGAGTCGGTGGGGCATTCAGTGAGTCAGAGGGGCAGTCGGTGAGTCGGAGAGGAAGTGGGTGAGTCAGAGAGGTAGTCGGTGAGTTGGAGAGGTGAGCCGGTGAGTCGGAGAGGCGGTCAAAGAATTGGAGAGGTGGTCGGTGAGCCGGAGAGGCAGTCGGTGAGTCGGAGAGGCGGTCGGTGAGTCGGAGAGGCAGTCGTTGAGTCGGAGAGGTGGTTGGTGAGTCGGAGAGTCGGACGGTGAGTCAGAGAGGCAGTCGGCGAGTCGGAGTGGCAGTCGGTGAGTCGTAGAGGCAGTCGGTGAGTCGGAGATGCAGTCGGTGAGTCGGAGAGGCAGTCGTTGAGTCGGAGAGGCAGTCAGAGAGTCGGAGTGGCAGTCGGTGAGTCAGAGAGGCAGTCGGTGACTCGAGGAGGCAGTCAGCGAGTCACTGAGGCAGTCAGCGAGTCGGAGGGGCAGTCGGTGAGTCAGAGAGGCAGTCGGTGAGTCGGAGAGGCAGTCGGTGAGACGGAGGGGCAGTCGGTGAGTCGGAGAGGCAGTCGGTGAGTCGGAGAGGCATTCAGTGAGTCGGAGATGCAGTCGGTGAGTCGGAGAGGCAGTCGGTGAGTCGAGGAGGCAGTCGGTGAGTCTAGGATGCAGTCGGTGAGTTAGGGAGGCAGTCGGCGAGTCGGAGGGGCAGTCGGTGAGTCAGAGAGGCAGTAGGTGTGTCGGAGAGGCAGTCGGTGAGTCGAGGATGCAGTCGGTAAGTCGGGGAGGCAGTCGGTGAGTCGCTGGGGCATTCAGTGAGTCAGAGGGGCAGTCGGTGAGTCGTAGAGGCAGTCGGTGAGTCGGAGATGCAGTCGGTGAGTCGGAGAGGCAGTCGTTGAGTCGGAGAGGCATTCAGTGAGTCGGAGTGGCAGTCGGTGAGTCAGAGAGGCAGTCGGTGAGTCGAGGAGGCAGTCGGCGAGTCTAGGATGCAGTCGGTGAGTCAGGGAGGCAGTCGGTGAGTCGAGGAGGCAGTCGGTGAGTCGAGGATGCAGTCGGTAAGTCGGGGAGGCAGTCGGTGAGTCGGTGGGGCATTCAGTGAGTCGGAGGGGCGAGCCTGTGAGTCTGAGAGGCGGTCAAAGAATTGGAGAGGTGGTTGGTGAGCCGGAGAGGCAGTCAGTGAGTCGGAGAGGTGGTCGGTGAGTCAGACAGGCGGTCGGTGAGTCGGAGAGGCTGTCGGTGAGTCAGAGAGGCGGTCGGTGAGTCGGAGAGGCGGTCGTTGAGTCGGAGAGGCGGTCGGTGAGTCGGAGAGTCAGTCGGTGATTCAGAGAGGCAGTCGGTTAGTCGGAGTGGCAGTCAGTGAGTCGTAGAGGCAGTCGGTGAGTCGGCGAGGCAGTCGGTGAGTCGGAGAGGCAGTCAGAGAGTCGGAGTGGCAGTCGGTGAGTCAGAGAGGCAGTAGGTGTGTCGGAGAGGCAGTCGGTGAGTCGGAGAGGAAGTGGGTGAGTCAGAGAGGTAGTCGGTGAGTTGGAGAGGTGAGCCGGTGAGTCGGAGAGGCGGTCAAAGAATTGGAGAGGTGGTCGGTGAGCCGGAGAGGCAGTCGGTGAGTCGGAGAGGTGGTCGGTGAGTCGGAGAGGCAGTCGTTGAGTCGGAGAGGTGGTTGGTGAGTCAGAGAGTCGGACGGTGAGTCAGAGAGGCAGTCGGTGAGTCGGAGAGGCAGTCGGTGAGTCGGAGAGGCATTCAGTGAGTCGGAGATGCAGTCGGTGAGTCGGAGAGGCAGTCGGTGAGTCGAGGAGGCAGTCGGCAAGTCTAGGATGCAGTCGGTGAGTCAGGGAGGCAGTCGGCGAGTCGGAGGGGCAGTCGGTGAGTCAGAGAGGCAGTAGGTGTGTCGGAGAGGCAGTCGGTGAGTCGAGGATGCAGTCGGTAAGTTGGTGGTGCATTCAGTGAGTCAGAGGGGCAGTCGGTGAGTCATAGAGGCAGTCGGTGAGTCGGAGATGCAGTCGGTGAGTCGGAGAGGCAGTCGTTGAGTCGGAGAGGCAGTCAGAGAGTCGGAGTGGCAGTCGGTGAGTCAGAGAGGCAGTCGGTTATTCGAGGAGGCAGTCGGCGAGTCACTGAGGCAGTCAGCGAGTCGGAGAGGCAGTCGGTGAGTCGAGGAGGCAGTCGGCGAGTCTAGGATGCAGTCGGTGAGTCAGGGAGGCAGTCGGTGAGTCGAGGATGCAGTCGGTAAGTCGGGGAGGCAGTCGGTGAGTCGGTGGGGCATTCAGTGAGTCGGAGGGGCGAGCCTGTGAGTCTGAGAGGCGGTCAAAGAATTGGAGAGGTGGTTGGTGAGCCGGAGAGGCAGTCAGTGAGTTGGAGAGGTGGTCGGTGAGTCAGACAGGCGGTCGGTGAGTCGGAGAGGCTGTCGGTGAGTCAGAGAGGCGGTCGGTGAGTCGGAGAGGCGGTCGTTGAGTCGGAGAGGCGGTCGGTGAGTCGGAGAGTCAGTCGGTGAGTCAGAGAGGCAGTCGGTTAGTCGGAGTGGCAGTCGGTGAGTCGTAGAGGCAGTCGGTGAGTCGGCGAGGCAGTCGGTGAGTCGGAGTGGCAGTCGGTGTGTCGGAGAGGCAGTCGGTGAGTCGGAGAGGCAGTCGGTGAGTCGGAGAGTCGGTCTGTAAGTCAGAGAGTCGGTCGGTGAGTCGGAGAGGCGGTCGGTGAGTCGGAGTGGCAGTTGGTGAGTCAGAGAGGCAGTCGGTGATTCGGAGGGGCAGTCGGTGAGACGGAGAGGCAGTCGGTGAGTCGAAGATGTCGTCGGTGAGTTGGGAGGCGAGCCGCTGAGTCGGAGAAGCGTTCGGTGAGTCAAAGATGCAGTCGTTGAGTCGGAGAGGTGGTCGGTGAGTCGGAGAGGCAGCCGGCGAGTCGGAGAGGCAGTCGGAGAGTCAGAGAGGCAGTCGGTGAGTCAAAGAGGCAGTCGGTGAGTCGGAGGGGCAGTCGGTGGGTCGGAGGAGCAGTCGTTGAGTTGGAGAGGCAGTCGGTTAGTCGGAGTGGTAGTCGGTGAGTTGGAGAGTTGAGCCGGTGAGTCGGAGAGGCGTTCGGTGAGTCGGACAGACGGTCGGTGAGTTGGAGAGGCTGTCGGTGAGTCGGAGAGGTGGTCGGTGAGTCGGAGAGTCGGTCTGTAAGTCGGAGAGTCGGTCGGTGAGTCGGAGAGGCGGTCGGTGAGTCGGAGTGGCAGTTGGTGAGTCGGAGAGGCAGTCGGTGATTCGGAGGGGCTGTCGGTGAGACGGAGAGGCAGTCGGTGAGTCGGAGATGTCGTCGGTGAGTTGGGAGGCGAGCCGCTGCGTCGGAGAAGCGTTCGGTGAGTCAAAGATGCAGTCGTTGAGTCGGAGAGGTGGTCGGTGAGTCGGAGAGGCAGTCGGTGAGTCGGAGAGGAGTTCGGTGATTGGGAGAGGCAGTCGTTGAGTGGGAGATGCAGTCGATGAGTCGGAGAGGCGGTCGGTGAGTCAAAGAGGCAGTCGGTGAGTCGGAGAGGCAGTCGGTGATTCGGAGAGACAGTCGGAGAGTCGGATAGGCAGTCGGTGAGTCGGAGAGGCAGTCGGTGAGTCGGAGATGCAGTCGGTGAGTCGGAGTGGCGGTCGCTGAGTCGGAGAGTCGGTCAGTAATTCGGCGAGGCGGTCGGTGAGTCGACGAGGCAGTTGGTGAGTCGGAGAGGTAGTTGGAGAGTCGGAGAGGCAGTCAGAGAGTCGGAGAGACGGACGGTGAATCGGAGAGGCGGTCGGTTAGTCGGTGAAGCGGTCGGTGAGTCGGAGAGGCGGTCGGTGTGTCGGAGAGGCCGTCGGTGAGGCGGAGGGGTAGTCGGTGAGTTGGAGAGGCGAGCCGGTGAGTCGGAGAGGCGGTCGAAGAATTGGAGAGGTGGTCGGTGAGCCGGAGAGGCAGTCGGTGTGTCGGAGAGGCAGTCGGTGAGTCGGAGAGGCAGTCGGTGAGTCGGAGAGGCAGTCGGAGAGTCGGAGAGGCAGTCGGAGAATCGGAGTGGCTGTCGGTGAGTCAGAGAGGCAGTCGGTGAGTCGAGGAGGCAGTCGGCGTGTCGGGGAGGCAGTCGGCGAGTCGGAGGGGCAGTCGGTGAGTCGGAGAGTCGGTCGGTAAGTCGGAGAGTCGGTCGGTGAGTCGGAGAGGTGGTCGGTGAGTCAGAGTGGCAGTTGGTGAGTCGGAGAGGTAGTCGGTGATTCGGAGGGGCAGTCGGTGAGACGGAGAGGCAGTTGGTGAGTCGGAGATGTCGTCGGTGAGTTGGGAGGTGAGCCGCTGAGTCGAGAAGCGTTCGGTGAGTCAAAGAGGCAGTCGGTGAGTCGGAGAGGCAGTCGGCGAGTCAGGGAGGCAGTCGGCGAGTCGGAGAGGCAGTCGGTGTGTCAGGGAGGCAGTCGGTGAGGCAGTCGGTGAGTCGGTGGGGCATTCAGTGAGTCAGAGGGGCAGTCGGTGAGTCGGAGAGGAAGTGGGTGAGTCAGAGAGGTAGTCGGTGAGTTGGAGAGGTGAGCCGGTGAGTCGGAGAGGCGGTCAAAGAATTGGAGAGGTGGTCGGTGAGCCGGAGAGGCAGTCGGTGAGTCGGAGAGGCGGTCGGTGAGTCGGAGAGGCAGTCGTTGAGTCGGAGAGGTGGTTGGTGAGTCGGAGAGTCGGACGGTGAGTCAGAGAGGCAGTCGGTTAGTCGGAGTGGCAGTCGGTGAGTCGTAGAGGCAGTTGGTGAGTCGGAGATGCAGTCGGTGAGTCGGAGAGGCAGTCGTTGAGTCGGAGAGGCAGTCAGAGAGTCGGAGTGGCAGTCGGTGAGTCGGTGGGGCATTCAGTGAGTCAGAGGGGCAGTCGGTGAGTCGGAGAGGAAGTGGGTGAGTCAGAGAGGTAGTCGGTGAGTTGGAGAGGTGAGCCGGTGAGTCGGAGAGGCGGTCAAAGAATTGGAGAGGTGGTCGGTGAGCCGGAGAGGCAGTCGGTGAGTCGGAGAGGTGGTCGGTGAGTCGGAGAGGCAGTCGTTGAGTCGGAGAGGTGGTTGGTGAGTCGGAGAGTCGGACGGTGAGTCAGAGAGGCAGTCGGTGAGTCGAGGAGGCAGTCGGCAAGTCTAGGATGCAGTCGGTGAGTCAGGGAGGCAGTCGGCGAGTCGGAGGGGCAGTCGGTGAGTCAGAGAGGCAGTAGGTGTGTCGGAGAGGCAGTCGGTGAGTCGAGGATGCAGTCGGTAAGTTGGTGGTGCATTCAGTGAGTCAGAGGGGCAGTCGGTGAGTCATAGAGGCAGTCGTTGAGTCGGAGAGGCAGTCAGAGAGTCGGAGTGGCAGTCGGTGAGTCAGAGAGGCAGTCGGTTATTCGAGGAGGCAGTCGGCGAGTCACTGAGGCAGTCAGCGAGTCGGAGAGGCAGTCGGTGAGTCGAGGAGGCAGTCGGCGAGTCTAGGATGCAGTCGGTGAGTCAGGGAGGCAGTCGGTGAGTCGAGGATGCAGTCGGTAAGTCGGGGAGGCAGTCGGTGAGTCGGTGGGGCATTCAGTGAGTCGGAGGGGCGAGCCTGTGAGTCTGAGAGGCGGTCAAAGAATTGGAGAGGTGGTTGGTGAGCCGGAGAGGCAGTCAGTGAGTTGGAGAGGTGGTCAGTGAGTCAGACAGGCGGTCGGTGAGTCGGAGAGGCTGTCGGTGAGTCAGAGAGGCGGTCGGTGAGTCGGAGAGGCGGTCGTTGAGTCGGAGAGGCGGTCGGTGAGTCGGAGAGTCAGTCGGTGAGTCAGAGAGGCAGTCGGTTAGTCGGAGTGGCAGTCGGTGAGTCGTAGAGGCAGTCGGTGAGTCGGCGAGGCAGTCGGTGAGTCGGAGTGGCAGTCGGTGTGTCGGAGAGGCAGTCGGTGAGTCGGAGAGGCAGTCGGTGAGTCGGAGAGTCGGTCTGTAAGTCAGAGAGTCGGTCGGTGAGTCGGAGAGGCGGTCGGTGAGTCGGAGTGGCAGTTGGTGAGTCAGAGAGGCAGTCGGTGATTCGGAGGGGCAGTCGGTGAGACGGAGAGGCAGTCGGTGAGTCGGAGATGTCGTCGGTGAGTTGGGAGGCGAGCCGCTGAGTCGGAGAAGCGTTCGGTGAGTCAAAGATGCAGTCGTTGAGTCGGAGAGGTGGTCGGTGAGTCGGAGAGGCAGCCGGCGAGTCGGAGAGGCAGTCGGAGAGTCAGAGAGGCAGTCGGTGAGTCAAAGAGGCAGTCGGTGAGTCGGAGGGGCAGTCGGTGGGTCGGAGGAGCAGTCGTTGAGTTGGAGAGGCAGTCGGTTAGTCGGAGTGGTAGTCGGTGAGTTGGAGAGGTGAGCCGGTGAGTCGGAGAGGCGTTCGGTGAGTCGGACAGACGGTCGGTGAGTTGGAGAGGCTGTCGGTGAGTCGGAGAGGTGGTCGGTGAGTCGGAGAGTCGGTCTGTAAGTCGGAGAGTCGGTCGGTGAGTCGGAGAGGCGGTCGGTGAGTCGGAGTGGCAGTTGGTGAGTCGGAGAGGCAGTCGGTGATTCGGAGGGGCTGTCGGTGAGACGGAGAGGCAGTCGGTGAGTCGGAGATGTCGTCGGTGAGTTGGGAGGCGAGCCGCTGCGTCGGAGAAGCGTTCGGTGAGTCAAAGATGCAGTCGTTGAGTCGGAGAGGTGGTCGGTGAGTCGGAGAGGCAGTCGGTGAGTCGGAGAGGAGTTCGGTGATTGGGAGAGGCAGTCGTTGAGTGGGAGATGCAGTCGATGAGTCGGAGAGGCGGTCGGTGAGTCAAAGAGGCAGTCGGTGAGTCGGAGAGGCAGTCGGTGATTCGGAGAGACAGTCGGAGAGTCGGATAGGCAGTCGGTGAGTCGGAGAGGCAGTCGGTGAGTCGGAGATGCAGTCGGTGAGTCGGAGTGGCGGTCGCTGAGTCGGAGAGTCGGTCAGTAATTCGGCGAGGCGGTCGGTGAGTCGACGAGGCAGTTGGTGAGTCGGAGAGGTAGTTGGAGAGTCGGAGAGGCAGTCAGAGAGTCGGAGAGACGGACGGTGAATCGGAGAGGCGGTCGGTTAGTCGGTGAAGCGGTCGGTGAGTCGGAGAGGCGGTCGGTGTGTCGGAGAGGCCGTCGGTGAGGCGGAGGGGTAGTCGGTGAGTTGGAGAGGCGAGCCGGTGAGTCGGAGAGGCGGTCGAAGAATTGGAGAGGTGGTCGGTGAGCCGGAGAGGCAGTCGGTGTGTCGGAGAGGCAGTCGGTGAGTCGGAGAGGCAGTCGGTGAGTCGGAGAGGCAGTCGGAGAGTCGGAGAGGCAGTCGGAGAATCGGAGTGGCTGTCGGTGAGTCAGAGAGGCAGTCGGTGAGTCGAGGAGGCAGTCGGCGTGTCGGGGAGGCAGTCGGCGAGTCGGAGGGGCAGTCGGTGAGTCGGAGAGTCGGTCGGTAAGTCGGAGAGTCGGTCGGTGAGTCGGAGAGGTGGTCGGTGAGTCAGAGTGGCAGTTGGTGAGTCGGAGATGTCGTCGGTGAGTTGGGAGGTGAGCCGCTGAGTCGAGAAGCGTTCGGTGAGTCAAAGAGGCAGTCGGTGAGTCGGAGAGGCAGTCGGCGAGTCAGGGAGGCAGTCGGCGAGTCGGAGAGGCAGTCGGTGTGTCAGGGAGGCAGTCGGTGAGGCAGTCGGTGAGTCGGTGGGGCATTCAGTGAGTCAGAGGGGCAGTCGGTGAGTCGGAGAGGAAGTGGGTGAGTCAGAGAGGTAGTCGGTGAGTTGGAGAGGTGAGCCGGTGAGTCGGAGAGGCGGTCAAAGAATTGGAGAGGTGGTCGGTGAGCCGGAGAGGCAGTCGGTGAGTCGGAGAGGCGGTCGGTGAGTCGGAGAGGCAGTCGTTGAGTCGGAGAGGTGGTTGGTGAGTCGGAGAGTCGGACGGTGAGTCAGAGAGGCAGTCGGTTAGTCGGAGTGGCAGTCGGTGAGTCGTAGAGGCAGTTGGTGAGTCGGAGATGCAGTCGGTGAGTCGGAGAGGCAGTCGTTGAGTCGGAGAGGCAGTCAGAGAGTCGGAGTGGCAGTCGGTGAGTCGGTGGGGCATTCAGTGAGTCAGAGGGGCAGTCGGTGAGTCGGAGAGGAAGTGGGTGAGTCAGAGAGGTAGTCGGTGAGTTGGAGAGGTGAGCCGGTGAGTCGGAGAGGCGGTCAAAGAATTGGAGAGGTGGTCGGTGAGCCGGAGAGGCAGTCGGTGAGTCGGAGAGGTGGTCGGTGAGTCGGAGAGGCAGTCGTTGAGTCGGAGAGGTGGTTGGTGAGTCGGAGAGTCGGACGGTGAGTCAGAGAGGCAGTCGGTGAGTCGAGGAGGCAGTCGGCAAGTCTAGGATGCAGTCGGTGAGTCAGGGAGGCAGTCGGCGAGTCGGAGGGGCAGTCGGTGAGTCAGAGAGGCAGTAGGTGTGTCGGAGAGGCAGTCGGTGAGTCGAGGATGCAGTCGGTAAGTTGGTGGTGCATTCAGTGAGTCAGAGGGGCAGTCGGTGAGTCATAGAGGCAGTCGTTGAGTCGGAGAGGCAGTCAGAGAGTCGGAGTGGCAGTCGGTGAGTCAGAGAGGCAGTCGGTTATTCGAGGAGGCAGTCGGCGAGTCACTGAGGCAGTCAGCGAGTCGGAGAGGCAGTCGGTGAGTCGAGGAGGCAGTCGGCGAGTCTAGGATGCAGTCGGTGAGTCAGGGAGGCAGTCGGTGAGTCGAGGATGCAGTCGGTAAGTCGGGGAGGCAGTCGGTGAGTCGGTGGGGCATTCAGTGAGTCGGAGGGGCGAGCCTGTGAGTCTGAGAGGCGGTCAAAGAATTGGAGAGGTGGTTGGTGAGCCGGAGAGGCAGTCAGTGAGTTGGAGAGGTGGTCGGTGAGTCAGACAGGCGGTCGGTGAGTCGGAGAGGCTGTCGGTGAGTCAGAGAGGCGGTCGGTGAGTCGGAGAGGCGGTCGTTGAGTCGGAGAGGCGGTCGGTGAGTCGGAGAGTCAGTCGGTGAGTCAGAGAGGCAGTCGGTTAGTCGGAGTGGCAGTCGGTGAGTCGTAGAGGCAGTCGGTGAGTCGGCGAGGCAGTCGGTGAGTCGGAGTGGCAGTCGGTGTGTCGGAGAGGCAGTCGGTGAGTCGGAGAGGCAGTCGGTGAGTCGGAGAGTCGGTCTGTAAGTCAGAGAGTCGGTCGGTGAGTCGGAGAGGCGGTCGGTGAGTCGGAGTGGCAGTTGGTGAGTCAGAGAGGCAGTCGGTGATTCGGAGGGGCAGTCGGTGAGACGGAGAGGCAGTCGGTGAGTCGGAGATGTCGTCGGTGAGTTGGGAGGCGAGCCGCTGAGTCGGAGAAGCGTTCGGTGAGTCAAAGATGCAGTCGTTGAGTCGGAGAGGTGGTCGGTGAGTCGGAGAGGCAGCCGGCGAGTCGGAGAGGCAGTCGGAGAGTCAGAGAGGCAGTCGGTGAGTCAAAGAGGCAGTCGGTGAGTCGGAGGGGCAGTCGGTGGGTCGGAGGAGCAGTCGTTGAGTTGGAGAGGCAGTCGGTTAGTCGGAGTGGTAGTCGGTGAGTTGGAGAGGTGAGCCGGTGAGTCGGAGAGGCGTTCGGTGAGTCGGACAGACGGTCGGTGAGTTGGAGAGGCTGTCGGTGAGTCGGAGAGGTGGTCGGTGAGTCGGAGAGTCGGTCTGTAAGTCGGAGAGTCGGTCGGTGAGTCGGAGAGGCGGTCGGTGAGTCGGAGTGGCAGTTGGTGAGTCGGAGAGGCAGTCGGTGATTCGGAGGGGCTGTCGGTGAGACGGAGAGGCAGTCGGTGAGTCGGAGATGTCGTCGGTGAGTTGGGAGGCGAGCCGCTGCGTCGGAGAAGCGTTCGGTGAGTCAAAGATGCAGTCGTTGAGTCGGAGAGGTGGTCGGTGAGTCGGAGAGGCAGTCGGTGAGTCGGAGAGGAGTTCGGTGATTGGGAGAGGCAGTCGTTGAGTGGGAGATGCAGTCGATGAGTCGGAGAGGCGGTCGGTGAGTCAAAGAGGCAGTCGGTGAGTCGGAGAGGCAGTCGGTGATTCGGAGAGACAGTCGGAGAGTCGGATAGGCAGTCGGTGAGTCGGAGAGGCAGTCGGTGAGTCGGAGATGCAGTCGGTGAGTCGGAGTGGCGGTCGCTGAGTCGGAGAGTCGGTCAGTAATTCGGCGAGGCGGTCGGTGAGTCGACGAGGCAGTTGGTGAGTCGGAGAGGTAGTTGGAGAGTCGGAGAGGCAGTCAGAGAGTCGGAGAGACGGACGGTGAATCGGAGAGGCGGTCGGTTAGTCGGTGAAGCGGTCGGTGAGTCGGAGAGGCGGTCGGTGTGTCGGAGAGGCCGTCGGTGAGGCGGAGGGGTAGTCGGTGAGTTGGAGAGGCGAGCCGGTGAGTCGGAGAGGCGGTCGAAGAATTGGAGAGGTGGTCGGTGAGCCGGAGAGGCAGTCGGTGTGTCGAAGAGGCAGTCGGTGAGTCGGAGAGGCAGTCGGTGAGTCGGAGAGGCAGTCGGAGAGTCGGAGAGGCAGTCGGAGAATCGGAGTGGCTGTCGGTGAGTCAGAGAGGCAGTCGGTGAGTCGAGGAGGCAGTCGGCGTGTCGGGGAGGCAGTCGGCGAGTCGGAGGGGCAGTCGGTGAGTCGGAGAGTCGGTCGGTAAGTCGGAGAGTCGGTCGGTGAGTCGGAGAGGTGGTCGGTGAGTCAGAGTGGCAGTTGGTGAGTCGGAGATGTCGTCGGTGAGTTGGGAGGTGAGCCGCTGAGTCGAGAAGCGTTCGGTGAGTCAAAGAGGCAGTCGGTGAGTCGGAGAGGCAGTCGGCGAGTCAGGGAGGCAGTCGGCGAGTCGGAGAGGCAGTCGGTGTGTCAGGGAGGCAGTCGGTGAGGCAGTCGGTGAGTCGGTGGGGCATTCAGTGAGTCAGAGGGGCAGTCGGTGAGTCGGAGAGGAAGTGGGTGAGTCAGAGAGGTAGTCGGTGAGTTGGAGAGGTGAGCCGGTGAGTCGGAGAGGCGGTCAAAGAATTGGAGAGGTGGTCGGTGAGCCGGAGAGGCAGTCGGTGAGTCGGAGAGGCGGTCGGTGAGTCGGAGAGGCAG